>NC_045442.1:70059816-70080686 GCF_002776525.5 Piliocolobus tephrosceles
CAGAGTCTTGCTCTGTCGCCCAGGCTAGAGTGCAATGGCATGATCTCGGCTCACTGCAACCTCCACCTCCCAGGTTCAAGCGATTCCCCTGCCTCAGCTCCCAAGTAGCTGGGACTACAGGTGTGGGCCACCGTGCCCGGCTAATTTTTGTATCTTTAGTAGAGACGAGGTTTCACCATGTTGGCCAGGCTGGTCTTGAACTCCTGGCCTCCGGTGAACCGCCCGCATTGGCCTCCCAGAGTGATGGGATTATAGGCATGAGCCACTGTGCCCAGCCGTCAAGTAAGGACTGAAAATCAGAGTGGTAAATTGATTCTGGGGCTGCCTGTAGATTGGGTGGATTCATCATCTTGAAAAGTCAGGGCCTTAAATTTAAGCAGGTACTGGGGAAGGCAGATGAGTCCTTGGGCTTTCCTGAGAGGAGTTTTGGAACTGAGATATTGTTTATAACGTCTGGACCTGGGCTGCACCTTCAGTGAACAAGCCAACTAGGGGAAAAAAAGTCTGCATGCTGGAAGAGGGAGATAAGGAGTCCTGTTTCTCTCAGGCTGGCTGTGGATGGGTTGAAAAAAAAAGTTCTTGGGACTGCAAATGGACATGACGGATCTTTTTGGAATGATGAAAATGTTATAAAATTTGATTCTGGTGATGGCTGCATAACTATAAATTTACTAAAAATCATTGAATTGTTCACTTAAAAGGAGTGAATTTAATGGTATGGAAATTACATCTCAATAATTTTTTTTTATTTTTGAGACAGAGTTTTGCTCTTATTGCCCAGGTTGGAGTGCAATGGCACAGTCTCAGCGCACTGCAGCCTCTGCCGCCTGGGTTCAAGTGATTCTCCTGCCTCAGCCTCCCAAGTAGTTGGGATTCCAGGCGTGACCACCACGCCAGGCTAATTTTTTGTATTTTTAGTAGAGATAGGGTTTCACCATGTTGGCCAGGCTGGTCTTGAACTGACCTCAAGTGATTTACCTGTGTTGGCCTCCCAAAGTGCTGGGATTACAGATGTGAATCACTGTTCCTGGCCATTTTTTTGTTTGAGATGAAGTCTTGCTCTGTTGCCCACGCTGGAGTGAAGTGGTGTGACCTTGGCTCACTGCAACCTCCACCTCCCAGGTTCAAGTGAATCTCCTGTCTCAACCTCTTGAGTAGCTGGGATTATAGGCGCGCACCACCATGCCTGGGCTAATTTTTGTATTTTTTTAGTAGAGATGGGGTTTCACCATGTTGGTCAGGCTGGTCTCGAACTCCTGACCTCAATGATCCATCTGCCTCAGCCTCCGAAAGTTCTGGGATTACAGGCATGAGCCACCGCACCTGGCCTAATTTTTTTTTTAATTTGAGGCCAGGTGCATTGGCTCACACCTGTAATCTCAACACCTTGGGAGGCTGAGACAGGAGGATCACTTGAGACCAGAAGTTTTAGACCAGCCTGGGCAACATAGGGAGATCCTGTCACTATCAAAAAAAAAAAAAAAAAAAAAAAAAAAACTGAGCATTGTTGGCATGCCTGGGAAGCAGAGGTGGAGGCAGGAGGATTGATAGAGCCCTCGAGGTTGAGGCTACAGTGAGCCATGATGGCTCCACTGCACTGTAGCCTGGGTGACAGAGTAAGACCCTGTCTCAAAAACCAAAAACAACAACAACAAAAAACAAAAAAAATCGATCTAGGGTGACACTAATATTACTGGAGTACCTTCTAGAAACAAATGTGGAACAACCACACTTCAGTCCAGGCTGGAAGGGATTATCAGAGGAAGGCATTTTGATTAGAGTTGGGCCAGGCACAGTGCTCATATTTGTAATCCCAGCACTTTGTGAAGCCAAGGCGAGAGGACTGATTGAGCACAGGAGTTCAAGACTATCCTGGGCAGCATAGCAAGATCCTACAAAAAAATAAAAATAAAAATAATTTATTTTTCTCTACAAAAAATAAAAATAATTTATTTTTTTTTTCTCTACAAAAAATAAAAAAAATTAGCTAGGTGTGGTGGTGTGTGCCTGTGGTCTCAGATACTTGGGAGGGGAGGCTTAGATGGGAGGCTTGCTTGAGCCCAGGAAGTCAAGGCTGCAGTGAGCCACAGATAAGTGAGTGCCATTGTACTCCAGCCTGGGTTACAGAGAGAGACCCTGTCTCAAAAAATAATAATAATAAAAAGTAAGGCTGGGCACGGTGGCTCACGTCTGTAATCCCAGAACTTTGGGAGGCCGAGGCAGGTGAATCATGAGGTCCGGAGTTCCGAGACCAGCCCGGGCCAACATAGTGAAACCTTGTCTCTACTGAAAATACAAAAATTAGCCAGGCATGATGGTGGACGCCTATAGTCCCAGCTGCTTGGGAGGCTGAGGCAGGAGAATTGCTTGAACCCGGGAGGCAGAGGTTGTGGTAAGCCAAGAACGCACCACTGCACTCCAGCCTGGGCGATAGAGCGAGACTCCGTCTCAAAAAAAAAAGAAAATAAAGACAGACTATAGGCCTATTCTTTTGTAATGTTTAGCTAAAAGGGGAGCAAAAGTTTGAGGAGGCTGTGAGGTAATTTGGTTGGATTTTTTAAAAAGTTTTTTGAGATATAATTTATATACTATGCAATTCGCCTATTTAAAGTGTTTTTGTATATTTAGTGGTTTTTAATATATTGATAGATATGTGCTGTCACAATTTAGTATATTGACAGATATCACTACAGTTTTAGAACATTTTCATCATCTGAAGAAGAAATACTGCATTCTTTAGCTACCCCTGTTTAGCTATTCCCCCATTCCCCTATTCTTCCAACCTTAAGCAACTCCTGATCTACTTTCTGTCTTCTAAAGATTTCCCTGTTCTGGACTTTTCATTAGAATAGAATCATATACTATGTGATATTTTATAATTGACTTCTTTAATTTAGCATAATATTTTCAAAGTTCAGTTATGTTGTAGCATATAGTAGTACTCCATTCGTTTTTGTGGCTAAGTGGTTTTTCATTGTGTAGCTATATGCTACATTTTGTTTATCCATTCTTCTGTTGATGGACATTTGGGATGTTTCCGCTATAGTTGGTTTTTGGGTTTTTTTTTTTGTCTGAGAGATGTTTGTATATTTTTGTGCTGATGGGAATAATCAGAGAGGGAGACACTGAATGGAAAGTATATTGGAAATACACTGTGGTAGACTGAGGCGGGTGGATTGGTTGAGCTCAGGAGTTTGAGACCAGCCTAGGCAACATGGTGAGACTCCATATCTATAAAAAATACAAAAACTAGCGACTGGGCGCGGTGACTCACACCTGTAACCCAGCACTTTGGGAGGCTGAGGTGGGCAGATCATGAGGTCAGGAGATCGAGACCATCCTGGCTAACATGGTGAAACCCCGCCTCTACTAAAAAATAACAAAAAAAAATTAGCCGGGTGTGGTGGCGGGCGCCTGTAGTCCCAGCTACTCAGGAGGCTGAGGCAGGAGAATGGTGTGAACCTGGGATGGGAGGCAGAGCTTGCAGTGAGCCGAGTTCGCGCCACTGCACTCTAGCCTCGGCGACAGAGCGAGACTCCATCTCAAAAAAAAAAAAAAAAAAAAAAAAAGACAAAAAAACAACAAAAACAACCCAGCCAGGAATGGTGGCATGTGCCATGTGCCTTTGGTTTCAGCTACTTGAGAGGCTGAGGTGGGAGGATCACCTGAGCCTGGAAAGTTGAGGCTGCAATGAGCCGTGATCACGCCACTGCACTTCAGCCTGGGTGACAGAGTGAGACCTTGTCTCAAAAAAAAAAAAGCTGGACAATCAGTCTGCATTTGTTTGATTTACTATTTATTAAGGTTCATGCATGCTTATGCGTGCCTTCCCTTGCAGTGCTTTCAGTACTTCAGATTACAAAACTGAGGAGGTTTGTCAAATAATTGAAGCAGAGGAAGCAATAATTTAGTTAGCAGAGTAAATAGTACTTGACCTGAGGGTGCTTGGTTTATGTTTGTGGAGTGAGCTTAATGGAAAACAAGATTTTCCATGAATAATCATGGTATAAACAATCAGGAATATAATTTACCCATAAATATGCAAAAGTATGAAGCTATAAAAGAGCTCAGGGTGAGAGTAAGATGTCACAGAACAACGTAGCTTCCTGTACGATGCGAAGCTTCTGCCGACTTCAAAGGGTGTCCTAGCCCCACTAGTCACCTCTGCTTTCTTTCTTTTCACAGGCTGCCTGGGTCTCAGCCATTTGGGTCCCCATTGGCCCCTGTGGGCAACCAGCCAGCTGTGCTTCAGCCCTATGGCCCTCCCCTGACAAGTGCACAGGTGACTGCGCAGCTGTCTGGAATGCAGATCAGCGGTGCTGTGGCCCCAGCCCCTCCCTCTTCAGGGCTGGGCTATGGTGAGTGGCTGTGAACACAGGAGTGTTACTGTCCTCTTTTCAGAGGCATCAGACTCTGGGGTTATACCTGAATCTCTATTATTTCCCTTGTATTTCCTGTGCCTCTGCGCCTCAGAAGATGGGACGGTCATACCTGCCCCTCTTGTGTGGAAAGAAAAGTCGCTTTACTGAACAAGGAGGCAGAATGGGCTTTTGACTCTACCTTTATTCTACTTCTCAGGCCCACCAACATCGCTGGCTTCAGCCTCAGGAAGTTTCCCTAACTCTGGTCTGTATGGCTCCTATCCTCAGGGCCAGGCTCCTCCCCTTAGCCAGGCCCAAGGTCATCCTGGGATCCAGACTTCCCAGCGATCTGCCCCATCACAGGCCTCCGGCTTCACACCCCCAGCTTCAGGGGGTCCTCGGCTGCCTTCGATGACTGGTCCACTCCTGCCTGGACAGAGTTTTGGAGGGCCCTCAGTGAGCCAACCCAACCATGTGTCCTCACCTCCTCCTCAAACTCTGCCCCCTGGCACCCAGATGACTGGGCCCCTGGGACCACTGCCACCTATGCACTCCCCGCAGCAGCCAGGCTATCAGCCCCAACAAAATGGTGAGTCTTGCCCAACGTCTGTCTAGAAGCTAGAGGCATCGGCTACTTAGGTGGTTTTTGATGTTTTTTATTTGTTTGTTGTTAGCATTGCTAAGTGGTGAATTAGATGGGCAGCTTCAGGGTATTATTCCTAGGATATGGGGTCTATGAGACATTATTTTTTCTTGTAGTTCAGATAACATGGTCTTTCTGAATGGCTTTGCCAGGCATTAGTGTACCTCATAATTCTATGTTTGTAGGAGTCTAGTCATTTTCCTGAGGCCTTAAGAAGAGATAGGGAGGGGATTTTGAGTTCATCAACCTTGTGCCCTTGTCTCAGGTTCCTTCGGACCAGCCCGGGGCCCTCAGCCTAATTATGGAAGCCCCTACCCAGCAGCACCCACCTTTGGCAGTCAGTCTGGGCCTCAGCCACTGCCTCCTAAGCGCCTGGATCCTGATGCCATCCCAAGCCCTGTAAGTAGAAACTTACATGGTCCTGAGGAAGGGTTTGTGTCTGCCAGATAGGCAGGTCAATCTAGATGAGATGTTTGCCTAGCATTTTCTGATAATTTTCCCTTTTTGTTCATCTTCTTGGAGAACTTACATATAATTTGACTCTGAACTGGAACTTGAGGTTCTAGGAGTCTTTTAGGGGGCTGTTTTACTCTATAGATGGGCAGAGAAGGAAGGGAAACCAAGAGTGAGCAGCAGCACCAGTAGATCTGTGAGTTGAGGGCTGTACTCTGTCACTACTGTACATACATAGTATGGTAGCCTTTGTCCTTCTGTGGAGCAGTGACTGGGTCTTACCCCTTAGATCTAGAAGGATGGCATTCTTCCTAATGGGTAGAGCAGGTGGGAATTCTCTATGTTAGATGTTAAGAGAAGGAAAGCCTCACTGGTTTCTCTGCTCTTACTTGGAAAGTTTTAGGAGGAAGTCCTCAGTACTTTTGTTTGGTAGGCTTCTGCTGTGTAGATGGGGAAGAGTGAATGACAGTTTATGAGGGCAGCGTGTATGTAAAGTCCCACTGGAGAGCTTTTCCCAGGAAGAGGGTGAATTGCACCCTTGGAGCCATCAGAATCCTCAGGCCCTCCTTATCAGACTCAGAATAGAGACTAGGACTGTACTGCCAAGTAGGGACCACTTTATAGTTCTGTCTGTAACATTTGCTATGTCAGTTACCTTGCCATGCTTAGCCATTGTCATATTCCATTCTGTTCTCTTCCCTCTTCCTCCTTTGGGTAACCACCACAGTGAGGGAGCCTGTTGGCCGAGGAAAACTCAGGAGAATTAAGCAGCCCCTCCTTCATTCCCCCTCCTTCAGTAAGAAGGAGAGTCTGGTTGGATGTGAAGGGAGGCTTCTTGCAGCATAAGATAGTCCTTAGAATGGGAGATTTGGCCTTTTAGGGGAACATTCCTGTTCTTCTTCCTTACGGTTTCTTCCATTTAGCCTCAGCCTCTCCCTGTATAACTCCTGCTTGCCTCCTGTTTGTCCCTTTCTTTATCTTTCTACATCATAGTCTGAGCCATTAAAGCCTCTGTGTTGAGCCAGAAAGACTTGGAATTTCATATCTAGAGGGGGCTTGATTTCAGCAATATGAGCTGGGCTCCAGCTGTTCATGTCTAACTCAACAGGGTTGAGAGAAGTAACATCTGCCTCTTGTTCTTTTGTCTCCCTCCTTGTATTCCCCTGCTGCCTTTATTATTAAAACACTAAAAGCAACTCAGTGAGCTGCCTCCTCAGCAGAAAACCAGGCACAGAATAGATCCCGATGCCATTCCTAGTCCAGTAAGTGCAGGGGGTGGGTGTTTGTGCATGTCATTCCTGTGTTAGTGCCATCCATGCATGCCTGTGACCTCATCTTCACCTCATCTACCATGTCCATTCCTCTCCATTCTCTTCCTTTAGCCCTAGCCCTTATAGATACTCACTTATACAAGCTAAAAGGATATACATGCCTCAAGTCACGAGGTAAATGAAGAGGTAGCAAGCTGTTTGCCTTGAGTATGGGGTGGTGGAAGGTCAGGCTCTAAGGGTGGGGTCAGGTGGCATGTTAAGCTTTGGCTTTAGTCCTTCTGGCTCCTCCAGGAGCCTGCAGGTGATGTGTGATGGAGAAGGACAAAGTTGAACAGTAGATCATTCTACTTTAGATTTGATTTGTCTGTAGCATGTTGTGGAGAAATATTGGTGTAGAAACGTACAGATTCATAGTATCCCAAACTGGAGTTTCTTACAGAAGAAGAGACTGCTGGTTTGGGAAAGTGTGAGTACTTTCTCATCTGAAGAGTCTTTTTCACTCTGATATATTTCTAAGCTTCAACTTTTCTGCCATGGGATAGAGAGTCTCATTTGCCCTTTGCTTTTTCTGGTTTTCTAAACCCATCTTGAAGTAACTGACCAAAGGTCATGAGCCTGCATAAAGGTCTGAATATGAGTTTTGCAGGTCCTTTATTTTCCTTTGCTGAGTTTGTCAAAATGTGGAGGACTGAGGATTGAGCTATAAGGATTGGGTACTTATCCTCTCCTCCTATATATACACATTGATGCTTACCTGAAAGTAAGGCAGCATCTGCTTCCTCACCTTAGTTGATAATTTCTGGTTGTTTAAATCTCTCCTCACCCTTTCCCTTGTAATTTCATTGAGTGTAGAGTCATTCCAGGTAGATTCATGTTTACGTGGTTACTGTTGTCTGTTTTCCTGCTCTGACTCAGAATGTGTCTTGGAGAGAGGATCGGGGAAGGCATGATGGGGGAGGGGAATGGAATCTAATCATGTTTGAAGGTTTGTGATCAGAGCTGGGGCTTTTCCTGGAATGGGAGGAATGAGAGGGTGTTCACCATTGATTGGGGGTTGGGGTCAATTCATAAAGAAGCCCATTCTCACGTTGCCTGCCCAGCAGGCTGCTGGGAGTGAAAGATTGGCTGCTGCAGAGTGAAAGATTGGCATTGCAGCATTTTATATGATCTCCAGAAGGAGAACAGGCCTGGTGCATGAGGTGTTCCCTGGCAAATTTTTAGTTTTTGTGTTACGGCTATAGCCTTTTTTTCTCTTGGCACTCTGAGACCTGACACTTCCCTTTTCTTCTGTCACCTCACTCATTTCACTTCTCTGCAGATTCAGGTCATTGAAGATGACAGGAACAACCGGGGTACAGAGCCATTTGTTACTGGAGTACGGGGCCAGGTGCCACCCTTAGTCACTACCAACTTCCTGGTGAAAGACCAAGGTGAGAATTAGTTCCTCCCACAGGGGCTTTTTCTTCAAGATTGTCAGCTTATGGTTGGGGCCTTTTTTTTTTCTTTTTTTTAGTTTTTAACCAGAGACAAGTTCCCTCTAGTCCCTCTGGGGGAAAAAGCCACCATCACCTCTAGCTTTGTGGAGGTGATGGTGTGGATCACCAATGGAGAGCTGGTGTCTGGAAGGATTCTGTGATCTGACTTGGGTCTTCTATCTCCTTCTTCAGGGAATGCAAGTCCCCGATACATCCGATGTACATCCTATAATATCCCTTGCACATCTGACATGGCTAAGCAGGCTCAGGTGCCCCTGGCAGCAGTCATCAAACCACTGGCAAGTCTGCCCCCAGAGGAGGTGAGTCAGGGAAGGGGCTAGAGTGTAATGAAAGGGAGGGAGATAGAGGGGGGACTAAACTTTCTTCCTGGATGTGATTCCGGCTTCACAATGGAAGATATTTTAGATAGGCAGGAGAGGAGACTATCTTTAGTGGCTTTCTACCCAGGGCCCATCCCTGGAGAGGGGATGGTAGGGATGAGAGCAAAAGCCCAAGACATTGCTGGGAAGGAGCATGGTCCCTAAGGGGAACAAGCAGTATGAAAAGAGGTAGGATCAAATTGTAGGGGAGAAGACAGCTGAATGTAGGAACCTCTTGTATCATGGTAATCTCCAGATGATAAGAAAGACATCATTCCATGTTTTCCTGACTGTCCTGTTATCCCAGGTTAGGGCTGTTAGAACAGCATATAAGCAAAAAGGGAGATTAGGATCCAGTGATCCTTCTTCACCTGTTTTGGGGCCTGATCTGTCACCCCAGTACCTGATACCAGGATGAAGAGAGCGAGCAAGGCAGCTGCTCCACCAGGCCTTGGTAGGATACTCATATTCAGCCTTGCTTATCTTATACGATAGGGTTCTCTATTACTAGAAGTCCAAGGCTCAGTTTATATTCTGCTTCTCTCTCTGTCTTCCTCTGTGTGTTTGTCTATTTCTATCTGGGTCCCATTGGGGATAGTTGGGCACTGATCTCTTATGTGTAGGGTGACATTTGTCTGGGGCATCAGTAGCTGGCACAGAATCCCACGGATAGGGGAGGAGCTGTTATAGATATTTGGTAAGGGAAGGAGCTAGAGTCCAGATTCTTAGAGCAAGACTGAAGGGGATTAGAGATGGGACCAGAAAGGAGAATCCTAGATAATCTTGGCTTTCTCCCTCATATGCCGTGGCAGCCCCTGGTCTGATACGGCCGGTTTTGCAGTTCCTCTTCTCTTTCAGTGAGAAATGCAGCTCTGGGGGTGGGATGTAGCAAGAGGGAACTATATAATTTTTACTCATAGAGACATTTTCGTGTGATTTGTCCTTACTCCCTTTCATCATTGTGCTCCCTACTTCCTCTGTAGGCAGAATATCTACACCATGCGCCTTCTCCCTCCGGTTGTTCCTCCTCATCTCCTGGCTGAACCTACTGTAGTTTTCCTTTATGTCTGATCCCCTCCCCTTTGTGCTTTAGGCTTCACCATATGTTGTGGACCATGGGGAATCTGGCCCTTTGCGCTGCAACCGCTGCAAAGCATACATGTGTCCCTTCATGCAGTTCATTGAAGGAGGGAGGCGCTTCCAGTGCTGTTTTTGCAGCTGTATCAATGATGGTATGTTCATGGAAGCTGGGATTTGGGGAGAGGTCTTGATTGTATCTTCCTTGTTCTCTATTAATAGTTAGAGAGATGAGGGTCCATTTTTCAGGAGCTAGGGAAGTAGGGCACATGGGAATGAGGGATAGTGGAGTGAGCTCAGCTAGGGCTAGATATACTGATTGAAACTGGATCTTCAAGTAACACACTGCCATGCTCCCCACAGTTCCCCCTCAGTATTTTCAGCACCTGGATCATACCGGCAAACGTGTGGATGCTTATGACCGTCCTGAGCTATCCCTGGGCTCTTATGAATTCTTGGCCACTGTAGATTACTGCAAGGTGAGGGAAGGTAGCATGGGAGGAGCAGTGGGTGGAGGATAATGAGACAGCTAAGAATGGCTGTTATCATTTCCCTCACCCCTTTTTTGTCCCTTTTTGATGTTGACTTCTCTCTAGTCAGCTGGCCTGGTTAGCATTACCCCTCTCCCCAACATTTTCTTCCTCTGCAGAACAATAAGTTCCCCAGCCCTCCTGCCTTTATCTTCATGATTGACGTCTCCTACAATGCCATCAGGACTGGTCTTGTTAGGCTCCTCTGTGAGGAGCTCAAGTCACTGTTAGACTTTCTACCTAGGTGAGAGTTACAGAACTGAGGTGTTTCCTGGGGTTAATGATAGGGTGTCTGGGTTGACTGAAGAGATGTAGCCTGATGTCATGAAGTTGTGCGTGGTGGAAAAGATGGCAAGTCTAGGTAACAATGTCACCTTCTACAGGGAGGGTGGGGCAGAAGAGTCAGCAATCCGCGTTGGCTTTGTCACCTACAATAAGGTGCTCCACTTCTATAATGTGAAGAGCTCATTGGCCCAGCCACAGATGATGGTTGTGTCTGATGTGGCTGACATGTTTGTGCCACTGCTGGATGGTTTCCTGGTCAACATCAATGAGTCTCGGGCAGTTATCACCAGGTAAGAGCCAGATTGTGGAGGTAAAGGTTGGGGGTGGCATGGGTACCACCATAGAAGGTCATGGAGTTGAGCAGAGGTGTTGGACAGTAGATGGAAAGGGGCTGTGGCCCAGGAGTTGTCAGATTCTAGAGGCCTGAGGACTCTTCAGGGAATTGAGAACTGAGGTATCTGGAATCTGGATAGCAATTTTGGTTGTTTTCCATCACCTATCTCTTTAGCTTATTGGATCAGATTCCAGAAATGTTTGCAGACACAAGGGAAACAGAGACAGTATTTGTCCCAGTTATCCAGGCTGGGATGGAGGCTCTGAAGGTAAGGCTGGTGTATCTGGCAACTTCCTCTAACTCATTTTCCTCTGACCATCTTATCCCTTGGGATACAACCTCTTTCTTCAGTAGTGGATGACTGTCCAGTAAGTTAGACTGTCTGACATAGTTGGTGCTTAATAAATGACAGGGGAAGGGATGGATGAATAAAGAATAAACAAGTAGTCCTCTCTTTTTTCCTAGGCTGCTGAGTGTGCAGGGAAGCTCTTTCTATTCCATACATCCCTGCCCATTGCAGAGGCCCCAGGGAAACTGAAGAACAGAGATGACAGGAAGCTGATCAACACAGACAAGGAGAAGGTGTGGGACTGGAAAATGGGGGAGGGGAAGGATTTTTCATTACAGAGGAAGTGGGGACTCTACTTTCTTGTTGGGGGCTAGGACCAGACACTCTACCCTTTCAAATACCGTATCTGTGACTGCCAACTTCCACTGCTGCGATACTTCTCTACTCCATCCGATGCCAAAGCTGTTGGTAGACTTCAGTTTATTTTTTAAAGGAGAACTTTTGGCCGGGCACAGTGGCTCATGCCTGTAATCCGAGCGCTTTGGGAGGCCAAGGTGGGTGGATTTTTGAGGCCAGAAGTTCGAGACCAGCCTGACCAACATGGCAAAACCCCGTCTCTACTAAAAATACAAAAATTAGCCGGGTGTGATGGCACACACCTGTAATCCCAACTACTTGGGAGGCTGAGGCAGGAGAATCGCTTGAACCTGGGAGGCAGAGGTTGCAGTGAGCTGAGATCACACCACTCTATGCCAGCCTGGGCGACAGAGTGAGACCCTGTCTCAAAAAAATAAAAATAATATAAAAGAATTTTGTACTATTATCCTTGGAAGTAGATCTGAAGTCTCCCATGAATTTGAATATCCCATGCTAGCTATTCAGTTCTCAAATAGGGCAGAGCTGGGATATTTGAACATTTTCTTCTCCCCATTTTCTTTCCCCCTAGACTCTGTTCCAGCCTCAGACAGGTGCCTATCAGACCCTGGCCAAAGAGTGTGTGGCCCAAGGCTGCTGTGTAGATCTCTTTCTCTTCCCTAACCAGTATGTGGATGTGGCCACGCTCTCTGTTGTGCCCCAGCTCACCGGTGGCTCTGTCTACAAATATGCTTGCTTTCAGGTATGGTGTGGTATTTGTGGTGGCAGATGGCAGCAGGGCTGGGAATATCTGCTTATATATGGAGTGGCTGACTCATTAATAGAAATAGTGTTGGGGCTGGGCATGGTGCCTCACGCCTGTAATCCCAGCACTTTGGGAGGCTGAGGCAGGTGGATCATCTGAGGTCAGGAGTTCAAGACCATCCTGGCCAACATGGCAAAACCCCATCTCTACTAAAAATACAAAAATTAATCGGGTGTGGTGGCGGGTGCCTGTAATTCCAGCTACTCGGGAGGCTAAGAATCCCTTGAACCTGGGAGGCAGAGGTTGCAGTAAGCCAAGATTGCGCCACTGCACTCTAGGCAGGGCGACAGAGTAAGACTCCGTCTCCAAAAAAAGAAAAATAGTGTTGGAAGAGAAGACTGCATAGTCTAAAGAAGTGAGCCCGAGAATGTGGCAGTTAGGAACATGGGCCTTGGAATCAGTCCTGCATTGATATTCTGGCCCCACCACTTACTAGCTATATGACCTAGGATAAATTACTTAAGTACTCCCTCTTTTGTTCTTTCATCTGCAAAATGGGATTAAAATACTTAAGTAGGATTTGTCTACAAAATTAAATAATTATATGTAAGGCACTCTGTGTGGTACCTGGCATGCAGTCTAAGTGTTTCAAAGCTGTTGTCATCATCATTATCATTGTCACTGTAATGATGATAATTAGGCGGCGTTGTAGAGTGGAAGGGGTACAGGGAGATTGTCTGCAGGATGAGCTATGTCTAGTCAGTGATATGACTCTGGGTCTGGGGCCCTGCAGGTGGAGAACGACCAGGAGCGATTCCTGAGTGACCTGCGTCGTGATGTCCAGAAGGTTGTTGGCTTTGATGCTGTGATGCGAGTCCGGACAAGCACTGGTCAGTCCTGGTTGGAGAAGAGCAGGTGGGGGGCCTAAGTCTGGAAGGGAGGCATGTGGCACTTGTCATACCTTTTGCCCTAACTCTGTCCATGTGGCCTCAGGTATCCGTGCTGTAGATTTCTTTGGAGCTTTCTACATGAGCAACACGACAGACGTGGAGCTGGCTGGGCTAGATGGGGACAAAACAGTGACTGTGGAGTTCAAGCATGATGATCGGCTCAATGAAGAGAGCGGAGCCCTCCTGCAGGTGGCAGGCGGGAGGCGGGGCTGGGCAGGAAATGTGTCATTTGCTTGATATAGAAGAGGGTGAGGAGTGGGTAGAGAGCACTGGAAGAAGAGACTGGGCAGGGGAGTGGCTCATTTCTCTCTTCTAGTTTAATAATGTAGCAAAGGGCCTTTGTGAGGGAGGGGTGTGAGTTCCCCCTTTCTCCCTTCCCCTAGTGTGCCCTGCTTTACACCAGCTGTGCAGGGCAGCGTCGGCTCCGCATCCATAACCTGGCCCTGAACTGCTGCACCCAGCTGGCTGATCTGTATCGAAACTGTGAGACTGACACGCTCATCAACTACATGGCCAAGTTTGGTGAGGGTAGAGGCAGGGCAGGGTGGGATTGGGACTGAGAGGTCCAGGATGGTGAGCGGGTAGTTGTGATGGTGGGAATGCATACATGATGGGCAGCTGACCAGTGACTGTCTTTGCTTTCCCATCCAGCATATCGGGGAGTCCTGAATAGCCCCGTGAAGGCTGTTCGTGACACTCTCATCACCCAGTGTGCCCAGATCCTGGCCTGTTACAGAAAGAACTGTGCCAGCCCCTCCTCTGCAGGACAGGTGGGGCAAGTATATTAGTGGGAGGTGGGGTTGTTGGGACAAATGTTTGCATTTGGGAGGGATTTCTCATGATCATTGACTTTATTTTGATAATCCCCTCAGTTGATCCTTCCTGAGTGCATGAAGCTACTCCCAGTTTACCTGAACTGTGTGTTGAAGAGTGATGTCCTGCAGCCTGGAGCTGAAATCACTACTGATGACCGTGCCTATGTCCGACAGCTAGTTACCTCCATGGATGTGGCTGAGACCAATGTCTTCTTCTACCCTCGGCTCTTACCTTTGGTGCGATTGAGGGTTGGAGTTTGAGATCTTGCATGGAGCAAAGGGCCTCTTAGGAGGAGGAAAGGATAGGCTAATAACAGTCTGACACTAGTGGAATTTGTTTTTATGTATTTTAGCTGATGCAGTTTTCACACAGAGAGTTACTGAGACCCCAGAAGGGGTGGTGTCTGAGGACTTAGCTTTCAAAATTTTGTGTGTGGTGGGGGGCAGACTTGTCTTATGGTCCTTGGTAACCTTTTGCTCCCTTCCTTTTGTCTAGACAAAGTCTCCCATCGAGAGTACCACCGAACCACCAGCAGTTCGAGCCTCTGAAGAGCGTCTAAGCAATGGGGATATGTATTTACTGGAGAATGGTCTCAACCTCTTCCTCTGGGTGGGAGCAAGCGTACAACAGGGTGTTGTCCAGAGCCTTTTCAGCGTCTCTTCCTTCAGTCAGATCACCAGTGGCTTGGTGAGGGCAAGGAGTCAAGGAGAATATGGGTGTGGAAGTATACTTTGTGAAATGATTGGGAGCCAATAAAGTTAGTGTAATGGTCCCCTCAAATATCAGGGAACACTTGGGGACAAGGGCAGTTGCTGTCATTCTTCCCAGGCTTCCTTGTTTCAGATGATGCATAGACGTGTGCTGCCCCACCTTGACTGAACTCAGAGTGCCTTACCATAAGGATAAATGAATTTTGTGTTCTAGAGTGTTCTGCCAGTTCTGGATAATCCACTGTCCAAGAAGGTTCGAGGCCTCATTGATAGCTTAAGGGCACAGAGATCCCGGTACATGAAGGTAACACTGATGTGAACCCTGGATTTCTTACCATGTCAAGTCCTCGCCTAGAAGTGGGGGTTGGGTGGGGAATGAGTAAGTGACTGCCTAATGGGATTTCTGGGCATGTTTAATTTCCTTTGGCGTTGCCTCATGAACCCTGAATTCTGGCTATAGCTTATCGTGGTGAAACAGGAGGACAAGCTGGAGATGCTGTTCAAGCACTTCCTGGTGGAAGACAAGAGTCTGAGTGGGGGAGCATCTTATGTGGACTTTCTCTGTCATATGCACAAGGAGATTCGGCAGCTACTGAGCTAAAGCAAGTGGGTAAATGGCACAGGGCCCAGGCCAGCTTCCAGAAAGCACCCCAGGATGTCAGAGAAATTGGGACAGTACCATATCTTATGTCATGTAAGCTGACCTCAGTCTCTTTGCGGGGGAGGGGGAGATATAAGGAGACACCTTCTTTCTGGGCTCAAGTATCCTGCCACTCTGTCATGTCCTGCTGATAGAAGGTGCCCCCTGTTCCCTCACTCTACCCTCTTTTTCCTGCTAATCCTGTCATAATGAATGTAGTTTCTCAGTTCACTGTATATGATTCGGTATTGGGGGTTTGGAGGCACCCAGACCCTGGCAATATTATGTGTCCCTTTGGGCCAGTCTCCCCAGAGGAGAAGGGCAGGCAGGAAAGAGTGGGGGATCCTAAGGTTACTACAGGGGGTGGCTAATTCAGCTCAGCGTCATCCACAACTTCCTATATTAGGGATAAAACATACAGGTGCACAAGAGCTGGGGTATAGCCCATAGGTGGTGGAGAGAAAAGTGGTCAGTCCTTCTTGGGCCTGGAGGTTAGCAGTCAAGTTTCTCTGCTTTCACTGCTCACTCGCTCTCTCCTGCAATGATTGATGATCACTCCGTGGATAGAGAGACACTGTCAGAGATGACCTGGGAATTCAGTTGCAAAGTATATTAAGATCTGGGAGAGGTACCAGTCTCCTTTCCAGCTGGAGAGGCCCCAACACTGGATGGTTCTATAGGGAGCCTAGGGAGCCTGGTCATCAACTTGCAATACCTCACAGAGCCAGTTCACATCCCACTCTGAGCTCCCACGAGAAACACTGCTTCTCCAGGCCCGGGGTTGTTGGGGAGAGAGGCAGAGGCAGCTGGAGCGCCATTCTCTCCTGCCGGGACACCGCTTGGGCTTTGGTATTGACTGAGTGGCTGACAGTTATCTTCCAACCCCAACTGGCTTGGGGGCGGGACAAGGGCTAGGCTTGACGGTGGCCAGGCTTGCCTGCTCCCCGCCTGGGATGCCCCTGCTCTGGACCTCTCATTTCTCTTCATTGGTTTATTTTTCAATGCATCTTTAATTTGTAAAGAAATAAAATAAATTAAGATGTAACCATTAGCCTCATCTTTACTGCCGAAAGCTCACTTTGCTTTTAGCCCTGGCCGTCAGCTGAGCGGGGCTGAGCGGGGCTGCGCATGCGCCGCGTGGCCCCGTGGCGTAGAGCCTGGTCCAGTCACAACTAGCCGCTGGGCGGGGTCCGTGCCGGCCGAGGGCGCCGGCTGCCAGAGTGGACATGGCGGCCGGCCCCACTGGGGCGGTGCTGGCCCTCCTGGGGGTGCTCAGTGTCTGTGCAGCCAGCGGCTATGGGTCCGTGGCGGAGAGGGAGGCCGGCGGGGAGGTGGAGTGGGCGGAACCGTGGGATGGCGCGGTTTTCCGGCCGCCCTCGGCGCTGGGCGCAGTGGGGGTGACGCGCAGCTCCGGAACGCCGAGGCCAGGGAGGGAGGAGGCTGGGGATTTGCCGGTGCTGCTGTGGTGGAGCCCAGGGCTATTCCCCCACTTCCCTGGAGACTCGGAGCGCATCGAGTGTACGCGCGGCGCGTGCCTGGCGTCCCGGAACCGCCGAGCGCTGAGGGACTCGCGGACGCGCGCGCTGCTCTTCTACGGCACCGACTTCCGCGCGTCGGCCGCGCCGCTGCCGCGCCTGGCGCACCAGAGCTGGGCGCTCCTCCACGAGGAGTCGCCCCTCAACAACTTCTTGCTGAGCCACGGCCCGGGCATCCGTCTCTTCAATCTTACCTCCACATTCAGTCGCCACTCGGATTACCCGCTGTCGCTGCAGTGGCTGCCCGGGACCGCCTATCTGCGCCGCCCGGTGCCTCCGCTCCGGGAACGCGCGGAGTGGCGCCGCCGCGGCTACGCGCCGCTGCTCTATCTCCAGTCCCACTGCGACGTGCCTGCGGACCGGGACCGCTACGTGCGCGAGCTCATGCGCCACATCCCGGTGAGTGAGTGAGGGCGGGTGGGAGGGGAGGCAAAGGAGGGGGCGGGCTGAGGCCAGGACTCTAGGTGTCCGGGCCTCCGGGCCGCACCCTCATGACGGCCCTACTCTACCCGGTCTAGGTAGACTCCTACGGGAAATGCCTGCAGAATCGGGAGCTGCCCACCGCGCGGCTACAGGACACAGCCACGGCCACCACCGAGGATCCAGAGCTCTTGGCTTTCTTGTCCCGCTATAAGTTCCACTTGGCCCTGGAGAATGCCATCTGTAACGACTACATGACAGAAAAACTGTGGCGTCCCATGCATCTGGGCGCTGTGCCCGTGTACCGCGGCTCTCCCTCTGTGAGGGACTGGATGCCGAACAATCACTCCGTCATCCTGATTGATGATTTTGAGTCTCCTCAGAAGCTGGCAGAGTTTATTGACTTTCTGGACAAGAATGATGAGGAATATATGAAATACCTGGCATACAAGCAACCTGGGGGCATCACCAACCAGTTCCTTCTGGATAGTTTGAAGCATCGGGAGTGGGGAGTGAATGATCCTTTGCTGCCTAACTACCTCAACGGCTTCGAGTGTTTCGTCTGTGACCACGAACTGGCTCGGCTGGATGCCGAGAAAGCCCACGCGGCCTCTCCCGGGGACAGCCCCGTCCTTGAGCCCCACATTGCCCAGCCCTCACACATGGACTGCCCAATGCCCACACCTGGCTTTGGCAACGTGGAAGAGATTCCTGAGAATGACAGGTAAGAGTGCTGGGGTCCCCTGCAGCCATCAAATCATTTACTTACTTGCTTACTGTGGGCAATTAAGTAGCACTAGGTGCTGAGCAGGTGCAGGAGGAAATTATAGTATGTGTTCACTCTGTCTTTAAGGTGTCAACAGTCTAGTTGGGGGGATAAGACAAGCTGAAAAAGCTGCATAGACGTAAAATATAATTCAAGGCAACATATGAAAATCAGCTTATGTGGACAGTGTTTCCAGCAGTGGTTCAAAAAGATTGAACCAGAGCTCAGGGCCTGTGCAGACAGGGGAGAGAGAAAATGGGGCAAATAAATAGGGGCAAGGCTGTAAATATCATTAATACCAGGCTCAGGAGTTTGGACTGCACTAAAAACTCAACTATTTGAGCATCTTTTTTAGAGTGGACATGGGCGTGGGGAGCAGAGGAGAGCATTTTGAGGGAGGCTTTTCTGCAGTAGTCAGGGCTTCTACCTGTTAACCAACCATAATTTTTTTAAAGCAGCTGTGCTGAGGATGAGCCCCATGTACTTGGTGCACGTGGGGACACACTGCCTGTGTAACTAGAAAAACTAGGCATGGCTGGGCACGGTGGCTCACGCCTGTAATCCCAGCACTTTGGGAGGCCAAGGTGGGAGGAACACTTGAGGCCAGGGGTTCCAGACTAGCCTGGACAATGGAACAAAACCCTCTCTGTACAATTTAAAAGCTAAAAGCCTGGGGTGGTGGTACATGCCTGTAGTCCTGGCTACTTGGGAGGCTGTGGCAGGTGGACTGCTTGAACCCAGGAGTTCAATGCTGTAGTGAGCTAGGATCGTGCCACTGCATTCCAGCCTGGGTTGGAGTAAGACTGTGTCTCTCTCTCACACACACACACACACACACACACACACACACACACACACAAACAATGCACAATGTGCATCAGAAGGGAAGCGAATAGGCTACTGTAGTAGGTGGCAAAAGGTGGTGGTATTGGGAAACAAGGCCAGCATGAGGTGTGTGTGGGGGGAAATGTTGAAACCACTTGTAGCAAGCCACACCTGTTGGGGGAGAGGTGCTAAGATTATTAAGCTTAAGTAAGACTGCTAGAATGGCCTACAGGGACCGACTTGGACAGTGGATGGCAGCAGAAGGCCATTTATTAATAGATGCTGCTGGCAGTTTTGTCTGGATGGTTGGAATGCTTCACCAGGTAATTTGTATCTAATTATAAATTGTTTGTATCTGAACATAATATGATTTACTAGAGGAAAAGTACAAAAAATGTGAAACATTAAGAAAATATTCAGGTTATGTCTTTTCTAGATGCTGGATGCTACTTCATTTTGATGCACCTTCATTTTGATTATTGGGATAAAGGTGAAACTTAAAAGAATCATCTAAAGACCCCTGCCCCCTTGCTTTCCTTATGGAGACTACCACTTCCAGTCTGACCTCTGCTTTGCCTGCCTCTGAACCCCCTCCACATTTGGGAGCCAGAAGCAGGCAAGTCAGGAATTGTAATTGATTGGGTAGGCTGTGTGATGTCTTTGTATTTGTGGCTTTTAGCCTGTCACTTGGGCTAATATTGGATTTACTTCACGTCGTCTTCCCTTCGCAGCAGTCTTGTCCAAGTTAGAGACCACCGTATCTGCTTAAGATTTCTTTGGCCCCACTCAGAAAAAGGCAGGACTCATAACTATGCTGCAGTTCCATAATCCAACCCCCATTTTGGTATTTCAGTTGGAAAGAGATGTGGCTGCAAGATTATTGGCAAGGTCTGGACCAGGGGGAAGCTCTCACTGCCATGATCCACAACAATGAAACAGAGCAGAGGAAATTTTGGGATTACCTACATGAAATCTTCATGAAAAGGCAACATCTCTAAGTGCCCTTGCAAGAGCCTTTAATTTGGCGGAGCTAAGGAGATTTTATTCTACCATGGGACATAAGGAGCATCTACTGCACAAACCCTTACTGAACACTGTGTTTTCATGGATTCAAGGCATTCCAGTTTTATCTATTAAGATTTTATCTTAATGATGAGTAGCCAAGGTCTAACATAGGGCCTCTCCTCAAGGACAGATGGAGGCATACAATTTTTGGTTCAGTGAGAAACAGAACCCTAAAACATCCATTTGATTCAAGGTGCTGGTCGAACAGTTTTTAAATTACTCACTTCTCTATTTCATCCTTTGAGCTGTACTTGACTACCAATGAAGTAAGATGGGTCAGGTTACAACTTACAACTTTTGTTCTATTCCCCAAATTCCTCATTATTCAGGACGTTTCCCAATAATCTCTTTTTTGTTATGTTGGTGGAGAAGCAAAACTTCTGGTGAGTTGTATTCTGGTTTTCTGCGTTTTTTATATTATGTACTTTGCTTTCATGTCAAACTTCTATTTTACTTTTTTTTTTGTTTTGTTTTTTTTGTAGAGATGAGGTTTTGCCATGTTGCCCAGGTTGGTCTCCAACTCCTGGATCAAGCAATCCATCCGCCTTGGCCTCCCAGAGTGCTGGGTTTACAGGCATCAGCCACCTTACCCAGCCCTAGTTTTTTTTCTTTTTTGGCTTTTTCTGTCCAGGTGTAGTGGCTTATGCCTGTAATCCCAACACTTTGGGAAGCTGAGGAGCGGTGACTGCTTGAAGCCAGGAGTTTAAGAGCATCCTAGCAAGACCCTGTCTCTAAAAAATATAAAAGAATTAGCAGGTCATGGTGGTGCACACGTGTAGCCCTAGATACTTGGGAGGTTGAGGCAGGAGGATCACTTGAGTCCAGGAATTTAAGGCTGCAGTGAGCTATCATCATGATCACTGCACTTCAGCCTGGGTGACAGAGCGAGACACCGTCTCAAATTATATATATATATATATATATG
>NC_045442.1:70081086-70110143 GCF_002776525.5 Piliocolobus tephrosceles
TTTTTTTTAAGACAGAGTCTCGCTCTGTCACCAGGCTGGAGTGCAATGGCATGATCTCGGCTCACTGAAACCTCCACCTCCCTGTTTCAAGCGATTCTCCTGCCTCAGCTTCCTGAGTAGCTGGGACTATAGGCATGCACCACCACGCCCAGCTAATTTTTTGTTATTTTTAGTAGAGACGGGGTTTTGCCATGTTGGCAAGGATAGTCTTGATCTTTTGACCTCGTGATCCGCCTGCCTTGGCCTCCCAAAGTGCTGGGATTACAGGCGTGAGCCACCATACCCGGCCTCAAATATATATTTTTAATGGCCTTGTCTTTCCTGGTTTTAGGGCCTTTCCCACAATTTCTGATGGAAATACAGAAACCTTGCCATCATTCTTACTGCTGGTTTGCATCTTATTTATGGTATATCTGGGATTCCTTCTCATGAACAGAAAGATTCAGTGGCTGTTATATGCTTTGTCAATTTAATGTATTGCCCTGTCTTCTTTTTGATCAAAGATGGAGACTAAGACTGGGAATTATGACAGAAAAAGTCATATTTTTCTTTAAATGATTTTGAAATGTTAAAATAGGCCAATATGAGTCAAAGTGCAAATTTTTCGGTGTGTTGACCAAAAAAAAAAAAAGCCCAGGGAAAAGAGTGCAAATTTTATAGCTCCTAATTCTTTTGTTTGCCTAATGAACTGTTCCCTCTATTATATTGTTTTTATATGCTACAAAGTCCCATCTTCTGCAGTTATGGAAACAGTATAGCATATGTTTTAGTAATTATTTTATAATCTGTAGCACTTTTCACTTTTAAGTGCAATGAATAGTCCAGCTTCATTCACTGTATTACTGATATGCTTCCATATGACCTTTTTTTTTTTTGAGATGGAGTTTCGCTCTTGCTGCCCAGGCTGGAGTGCAATGGTGCGATCTCAGCTCACTAGAATCTCTGCCTTCCCAGTTCAAGTGATTCTTCTCCCTCAGCCTCCTGAGTAGTGGGGATTACAGGTGCCTGCCACCATGTCTAGCTAATTTTTGTATTTTTAGTAGAGATGGGATTTCATCATGTTGGCCAGTCTGGTCTCGAACTCCTGAGCTCAGGTGATTCACTTGGCTTGGCCTCCCAAAGTGCTGGGATTACAGGCATGAGCCACTGTGCCCAGGCTCCCCCCCCACCTTTTTTTTTTTGAGGTAGAGTCTCACTCCATCACCAAGGCTAGAGTGCAGTGGCACAATTTTGGCTCACTGCAGCCTCTGCCTCCCATGTTCAAGCAATTCTCGTGCCTCAGCCTCCAGAGTGGTGGGATTACAGGCACGCACCACCATGCCTGGCTAATTTTTTTGTGTTTTAGTAGAAATGGGGTTTCGCCATGTTGGCCAGGCTGGTCTCAGACTCCTGACTTCAAATGATCTACTCGTCTCGGCCTCCCAAAGTGCTGAGATTATAGGAGTGAGCCACCCTGCCCAGCCTGAGACTACTTTTTGATGGAGCCCACTCAAAGGGATGAGGAGGCACGGCAAGAGATTTAAGCCACAAGTGGCTGGCTAAATAAAAGCTTAGTCAGAGCTGGGCGCACCCAGCACCAACAGGTGGCTCACACCTGTAATCCCAGCTACTTGGGAGGCTGAGGCAGGAGAATTGCTTGAACCTGGGAGGCGGAGGTTGCAGTGAGCCGAGATCACGCCACTGCACTCCAGCCTGGGCAACAGAGCGAGAGTCTGTCTCAAAAAAAAAAAAAAAAAAAAGAAATGCTTAGTTAGATTTGGGGATGCAGCCAAACCCTTCTATTGCTGTGGTTTGAACATACAGTCTAATGAGCAGGGAAACCATTAGCTCTTTCTGGGGCAGTGGAACAGGAAAGAATACCTTGGACCTTAGTGCTACTCTAGTTGTAATGTATTAATGAGTTATCACTAGAGAAGTTCCACAGTTTATCAGTATATTATCTATACCTCTATCTACATATCTATCTATATAGATAGATATATGTTAGATGCTTCAACAACTAGGGTCTACACTTAATATACTGAAATCTAAGGATGTGGCCAAGAAAAGCTGTAATTAGGCTGAATTTCATTGCCAAAGTTGTTCTTTTTTTATTTAATCCTTTAATAAAAGATGATCTTCATAAATTACAGAAAGTTTGCTTACCCTTTTTGACCTTTTGCAGAAAAGAACAAGAGGGAAGACCTCCAGGCTGGGTGCAGTGACTCATGCCTGTGATCCTAGCACTTTGGGAGGCCGAGGTGGGAGGATCACTTGAGCCCAGGGATTCAAGACCAGCTTGGGTAACATGGCAAAACCCCATCTCTACAAAAAAATAGAAGAAATTAGCTGGGCATGGTGTGTGTGCCTGTAGATTCAGCTACTTGGGAGGCTGAAGTGGGAGGATCGCCACTGCACTCCAGCCTGGGTGACAGAGTAACACCCTGTCTCAAAAACAGAAACTGAAAAAAAAAAAAAAAAAAACCTTCAAAAATATATCTAAGCCACATGTGGTGGCATGGGTCTGCAGTCCCAGCTACTCAGAAGGCTGAGGCAGGAAGATGGCTTGAGCCCAAGAGTTTGAGGCTATAGTATGCTGTGAGTGCACCTATGAGTACCAACTGGGCAACATAGACCCCTGTCTTTAAAAAAAAAAAAAAAAAAAAATCTGTTGGGCTGGGCACGGTGGCTCACGCCTGTAATTCCAGCACTCTGGGAGGCCAAGGTGGGCAGATCACCTGAGGTCAGGAGTTCGAGACCAGCCTGACCAACATGGAGAAACCTCATCTCTACTAAAAATACAAAATTAGCTGGGCGTGGTGGCACATGACTGTAATCCCAGCTACTCAGGAGGCTGAGGCAGAAGAATCGCTTGAACCCAGGAGGCGGAGGTGGTGGTGAACCGACATCACGCCATTGCACTCTAGCCTGGACAACAAGAGTAAAACTCTATCTCAAAAAAAAAAATTATGTTAAAATTTGATATAGTAGGCACTGACAGAAGAGGTCAAATGCAGGACTGATTTCTAAGCTTGCAATCTATCTAAATGCAGATGCTAATTTAGAGTGCATAATACATATTACATAAGTACAGACCTAGGTCAGGACTTAAATTTCATTATGTGCAATAAAAAGGTTAAGTGATGGTTAAGCAAGGTGTAGAATTATCCTTACCTCTCCTCCTAATGACATGAGCTCACATTGGCATTCCTTTGGTACTTTTACGTATAAAGTGGGCAGTTGTTTCTAAATGACTGTTGCTGGAGCCTCAGGCCTGCTTTGTGCTTGGTGCTTTCCAGACTTTCTCCTTTATTCCTATCACCACATAAGTACTCAGAAAAGAGCAGTGTAAACCAGGTGTTACATTTCCACAAGAGAAAGTAGAATCAGGAATAGCCACATGATACTTACTGAAATCTTCACTTTCCCTATAGAGAAAGCAAGCAACATGAATTTTCTGATTTGGGGCCCAGCCTGCTCTGTATACAGCAGCAACTCACTCACTGCAGGTTGGCGTTATTGGTGACAGAAATGTCTGCTAGGAGTCTTTTAATTATACTCTGGAGTGTGGAGGTGGAGTGCAAGGCTGCTTCCTTTATTGCTGCAAGTGTTATTTTCTATTACCTCAGGTTTCCTTTTGTATAATAAACTGCTTCTTGTTAAATAATGTCTTCTGCTTCATTATTTTTTGGGGGTGGGTGTAATAAAGTTGGAGATTTGTAAAAAAGTTTCAGGTTGGGTGTGGTGGCTCATGCCTGTAATCCCAGCACTTTGGGAGGCCGAGGCAGGAAGCTCACTTGAGCCCAGGAGTTCAAGAGTAGTCTGGGCAACATACTGAGACCCCATCTCTACAAAAAATAAAAAAAAAACCTAGCCAGCCGGATTTGGTGGTGTGAGCCTGTGGTTGCAGCTACTCCAGCAGCTGAAGCAGGAGGATCACTGGAGTGAGGCCAAGGCTGCAGTGAGCTAATCATTCCACTGCATTCCAACCTGGGTGACAGAACAAGACCCCAAATCCAAAAATAAATAAATAAAACGTTTGTTCATTTAACAAGTATTTATTGGTACTATTCTGGGCACTGGGGATTCAGCAATGAACAAGATAGACAACGTTCCTTCTTTCATGCTTACATTTTTAAATGGGTGTTAGGGATAGGTAAGGCCATAAACAATAAGACACTTCAGACTGTGATAGGTGCTATGAAGAAAACAGGTTGATGGTGGTGGGGTGGGAGAGGTCAGGGAAGCCCTTTGACATTAACTGAGACTTAAGGGAAGAAAAACAACCAGCCATGCAGAAATCAGTGGGAAGATTCCAAATATCTGTGATAAGTCATTTTTAACACACTACATTCACAAATGCAAATAAATGTTGCTCCTCCAAAGCAGTCATGAGCTACAGGCTTGTTTCTGCTTCTATTACCAAAAACATTTCTTGGAGCTTATTTGGAAATGCTGTGAGAATACGCTGCACATCTTTGGAATGAGTTTTTGTAAATAGCCAGAAGTAACTTGAGAACCAAGTCTGGCTGGGCGCAGAGGCTCAGTCATGTAAAGCACTTTGTGAGGGCGGGGCAGGAGGATCGCTTGAGCCTAGGAGTTCGAGACCAGTCCAGGCAACATGACAAAACCCCGTCTCTACAAAAAATAATTAGCTGGGCGTGGTGTCTTGCACCTGTGGTTTCAGCTACCCAGGAGGCAGAGGCGGGAGGATCGTTTGAGTTCAGAAGTTTGAAGCTGCAGTGAGCTACGAATGTGCCACTAGAGCTCCAGTCTGGGCAACCAAGAGAGACCCTGTCTCATAAAAAAGTCTGATGAAGCATCATAACTGAAGGTCCAAGTCTGTAAGACTGGCGAGAGGATTAAAAAAGACGATGAATGCCAAGTGTTTAAGCTTCATCCTATCAACTGAGATTGTTATAAATGAGCAAACGGTATCTAGTAGTAGCAGCAGTTGTTGTTATAAAATGAAAAAAGTCTAATTTTTCTTTGCGGCTTTATAGTGGTCCTATAGGTAGTGAAAAACAGTTCTTGCAAGGTTTATTAAAGTAAAACAATAATCTTTCCCAACCCAACATCTTAAAGTCTCAAAGTTTGATTCGCTCCCCCTCCCCCCACCCCGCCCTATGCCAATAAGCCCCTAGACCAAGCCGGTTACCACTAGAAGAGTGTCCACTTACTAGGGCCCTTTCGTGCATGTTCCCGGCCTCGTACTGCCCCCAGACTTCGGGGCCCGGAGCCCATCAAGGAGAAGCCTCAGTCGGCATACGAACCCAGAGTCTCCTCCTAATCTGCTGACGAGTACGAACCCGCCGCTGTTCGAACCCAGCATCGCCGCAGCCCCGGCCAAATAAAAGAAAGAAGTGGCCGCCAGCAAGCCACTGAGCGTTCCCAGAGCTCCGCGCTGATTCGTCGAGCCCGTAGGGATCTCGCGAGGTCACGCACGGAACTGCAAAGCCTGCCGGGAGCTGGGTGTGCGATGGCTACACCCAGCCTGCGGGGTCGCCTGGCGCGGTTTGGGAACCCTCGGAAGCCTGTGTTGAAGCCCAATAAACCTCTCATTCTAGCTAACCGCGTCGGGGAGCGTCGCCGGGAGAAGGGCGGTGAGCAGTCGGAGTCAGGAGGGCCCCGGAGCGGAAGCCGGAGCATGAGCGGGGCGGGTGGGTAGGAGGGCAGGAAGGTGGGTCTTCTTGTGACTGAAGGTGCCCCGGATCTGCCCCTCCAGAGGCGACTTGCATCACGGAGATGGCGGTGATGATGGCTTGCTGGAAGCAGAATGAATTCCGCGACGATGCGTGCAGAAAAGAAATCCAGGGCTTCCTCGATTGTGCCGCGAGGGCTCAGGTGACCGATGGCTCCTGGGGTGCTTTCTCAGGAAAAGAATGGGGGAGATACAAGTAATGATTCTCCCTGCCTTTTGCTAGGAAAGGCCTTTTCATTTATTTGGGAGGTATATTATTGATGCCAAAGTGGGAAAGGTTACAGTGTTGAAGGCTGTGCGATCTTGACGGATTTACTCATTGCTCTGAACTTTACCATTACTATACGTAAAATGAGGCTAATACCACTTTAAAGAATGTTGTGACTGTCAGATGAAGTAATGAATGGGAAGACCATTTTGAAAAATGTATATCGCTGCTCAAGTAGACATTATTGTCTGAAATAGAACTAAAGAGACTAAAACTAAATAATGACAATTGTTTGGTTTCCAGCCTAGGCTTAATTGCTAGCAGAGATTGTAGCTTCTGAGCATAGCCTCATTTGTAGGTCCCAACGCCCTTTTGTTGAAAAGTGGCTGACATAGATCTCTCCAGGCTGGTTAACATCTTCATGTGCTTTAGGGCATTGTGAGAACTATGGGCCTAGGTCAGGACAAACTTGATTTATTGATTGATTTTTTGGGTCAGATCTTAAAAGTCTGCACTAGACACACTGTAGAGCTGTCATTCTTGTTTGTTCTGTGTTTTCAGGAAGCCCAAAAGATGAGATCAATACGAGAGTCTGGGAGTTTACCTCCAAATAAATTGAATAAATTGTTACAGAGGTTTCCTAACAAACCTCACCTCAGCTGAAAATGGACAAGTATTTTCAATGACTGAAATATAGCTTCTGACAACTATGCGGAGGCATTTTACAGACATTGGCATTGCCATGCCCTCTTTGGAGGGTAGAAGAGACAAAACACTTTTTTCACCCTTTGGAATCATAGTATGGGTAGAAGTTATGATTTATCTTGAAATAAAATCCTCTGAAGAGCACTTGGCCTTTTGTTGTGAATTAGGTACTCTCTTCATTCTTGAACCCTGTTTCCTCCCCTAGACCCTGGAAATTCTTTCCTTCCTGATTTGCCCTAGGAGCAGGACAAATCCCGTTGTCTTTCCCTGCATTTGAAGTCTTTCACACCATTTAGTGCCCTTGCCTTTGGATGCAGTAAGGAAGCTGAAGTTTGCTATCATCTGTAAATACTTAGTGATTGCCTATTTTGTGCATAGCCCCTGCAAGGTGCTCTCTAAATAATCAAGTTAACAAACTGGTGACCTAGAGGTTCTGCAGATGTGTTTTATGTGACCCATGCAGTTAAAAAAAAAGTTTTAAAATTAGCTGGTTGCGTTCAAAAACAGGAAAAAAAGTCATTAAAATTTCACATTTTAGCTTTATTTATTTGTTTGTTTATTTAAGACGGAGTCTCGCTCTGTTGCCCAGGCTAAAGTGCAGTGGCGCTATCTCGGCTCACCGCTACGTCCGCCTCTCAGGTTCAAGTGATTCTCCTGCCTCAGCTTTCCGAGTAGCTAGGATTACAGGCACCGGCCGTCATGACGGGCTGATTTTTGTATTTTCAGTAGAGACAAGAGTTTCACCATGTTGGCCAGGCTGGTCTTGAACTCCTGACCTCAAGTACCACCCGTCTTGGCCTCCCAAAGTGCTGGGATTACAGGCGTGAGTCACCGTGCCCGGCCACTTATTTTTTTTAATAAAAAAAATTAAAAGCTCTGGCAGCCCTATTTTCTTATTTCCACCCGGCAATAATTAGGTAGAGCTGATTATCATTTGTCTGCATTCTCCAGTGACCTCACTACTGGACTCTACAAAATGGTGAAACAGAATTAACAATTGTCTACTTTATTACCTGTTTACTTCTCTCAAGTTATCTGCCTAGTTGCAGAAGGCATTCACTTTTGTGCTTCCCCTGATATTAGGAAAAACTGCATAGCATTTTATGTATACTCTGCCCTTTCAGGCATAATTGAGTTAGCTTTTTAATGTACTTTACAGCATTAAATGTGGGACAAACATCAGTGGTGCTTTTAATGCAGCAATGGGATAATTATTAAGGTAAGAAGGGGTCTTGCCTCCCTGATCCACTGACAGTTGTCTCTTCCCACATTCTTCATATCCCCTACGTAGATCCCTGGGCAAGTGTCCAGTTCTACAGGATGAGCCTTTTAGCTATAGGAAGAAGCTCAGTGCCTACGCACTTTGGACTAGGCTTAGGAGTTTGTTTTTGTTTTTGTTTTGAGACGGAGTGTCGCTCTGTCACCCAGGCTGGAATGCAGTGGCGCGATCTTGGATCACTGCAAGCTCCGCCTCCAGGGTTCACACCATTCTCCTGCTTCAGCCTCCCGAGTAGCTGGGACTACAGGCGCCCGCCACCATGCTCGGTTAATTCTTTGTAGTTTTAATAGAGACAGGGTTTCACGGTGTTAGCCAGGATGGTCTCAATCTCCTGACCTCGTGATCCGCCGACCTCAGCCTCCCAAAGTGCTGGGATTACAGGCGTGAGCCACCGCGCCCGGCCTTAGGAGTTCTTAACCTACGTCAATAGACTCCACTTAAGACGTCTGTGAACTTGGGGGAAAATTTGTATTTTTAACTACAACTGAAATTTAGCATTTCAGTCAGGGCTATGGAAAACAAACCACAGTAACATTATCAAAACCCATATGAAATCACGGTATTTTCCTATCAAGTTACAGTTGGTTATAAATATCTCAAAAAGCATTTATACTCATGACCAGCTTCAAAATTATGATAGTTACTATACTGCCTCCTAGATCTTGTCATTTAATGTGTAAATAAACGAGCATTATTACGTTACAAAATTGTTCTATTAATAGTTTAATAATTGTATTTAAACAACTGGTTTCCTTTGTAATTCTTGGTATTCTGTGCATTTGTAAACAGTCTGAGAAGGGGGTCCAGAAACCTGCCTAGACTGCTAAAGGGTCCATGGCACAAAAAAAGGTTGAGTTAGTAGACCCAAAGGCCGTATGGACAAACAGTACAACCATTTCCTGAAATCAAATGCATTCTTTTCTGATGTTTCCCCAATTAGACCCTATAAAAAGGTCGGCTGGATTGCAGACTTCTGGACTACGATTCCCAGAAGGTGGTGCGGCCCTGGGGCCTATCCAGAGTTAAGACAATAACTCCATCCAATAGTTCCTGTCCTCTCCTGACAGCCTACGATTCCCAACATGCATAGCAGCTGTTTATTCCTTGGGGACTTTATGGACTCCGAGTTATTGCTGGGATCTGTAGTTGCTTCGTATAACATTAGGGGCTGGCTTCCTTATAGCGTCTGAGGGCTCGAGAGAAAAAAAGCAAATGCAGCAATTAAATAAACGTGTCCCCTACATCCGCCCGTACCAGATCCGGATCCCGAGCGCGCAGGGGCGGAAGTGGTGGCGGCCCGCGCGGCCGGAAGTCCGGATCAGCTGATGGGGGAGGCGGCTCCGCAGCCGCCTAGAGGCCCCAGCCGCCGAGCGCTTGGTCCCGGCCTTAAGTCTCGGAGACTGGCCAAGATCACGGCTTGCACCTCGCTGTTGGGCGAGGCCCGGTTCCGTCTCTTTCCCAGGCCTGAGATTCTCGCCCGGCACGGCCGCCCTGAGCGCCCCGGCCACCCCCAGCCCCGGCTCGCCCCTCAGGCCCCGGGCCTCCCCTCAACCCCCGGCCGGCGGCCCAGGCCCCGGATCCGCGGGGGGGGACCCGGCTCCGGGGGGTGCGGGCCCCATGGAGCTGATGTTTGCGGAATGGGAGGACGGAGAGCGCTTCTCATTCGAGGATTCGGACCGTTTTGAGGAGGATTCGCTCTGTTCCTTCATCTCCGAGGCCGAGAGCCTCTGCCAGAACTGGCGGGGATGGCGCAAACAGTCAGCGGGGCCCAATTCCCCCACTGGCGGCGGTGGCGGAGGTGGCAGTGGCGGTACCAGAATGCGAGGTGAGAGTGAGCTGGGGGGAGGAGGAGCGGCAGGCCCTGCTTGGGCCTCGCTCGGGAGCTGTCCGGGACCAGGAGCTGTCCCCGACCGAGAGCTCCCTTCAGCCAGGGGAAGAGCGGGGAGCTGTCCCCGGCCGGGAGCTGTCCCCGACTGGGAGCTGTCCCAAGCTTAGAACAGACTTCAGAACTCGCTTTTCTGGCTTTCCTGGGGTGGGCTGGCTTCTCCACACCTGTGTGTGTGTGTGTGTGTGTGTGTGTGTGTGTGTGCGCGCGCGCGCTGTGGCAGGGAGATCCTGTGGACACAAAGTAAATCGTTCGTCACTCCTTTGCCTCAGAGATGGGATAAAGGAGAAGAATCTTGTCTTTGACTTGGGAATACTTAACTGAGTTCAGTCTGAGGCATACCGGAAAGTAGACAGAAGAGAATGTGGGTAGGGGGCTGATTGTGAAGAAGTGACCACTTGTGGCGTGTCACCGCATTGCAAAATGCATTGGGAGCTTCTTGCTTTGGAGTGTTGATCTCTGATCCCAGAAGCACCAAGAAGGGATCCCACCCAGAGGAAAGTGAGGTGAACTGGCCTGCCAGAGATTCCATAGTTCATAGGTTTAGATCATAGGCTTTGTTTGCTTCTGGCCATGTCAAACATCTGTCAGAAGCCAAGGCTGGGACTTGCCTGCTGTGCCTTCCTCATGGCACAGTTTTTGTCCTGGTCCTCAGTGGAAGCTGGCTTTTTTCAGCAGTTGAGGAGTTTAATTTGTGTGATTCTACTCAGGCCTTTCCAACAGTCTCATTTTCCAAACTGGCTTGTGGAGATTTCTGGTGCTCTTTTGGGACACGGAGAAATTTACATACATCACTTTTTTTTTCTTTGAAACGGAGTTTTGCTCTTGTTGCCCAGGCTGGAGTGCAATGGCACGATCTCGGCTCACCACAACCTCCGCCTCCCCAGTTCAAGCAATTCTCCTGCCTCAGCCTCCCGAGTAGCTGGGATTACAGGCATGTGCCACCATGCCCGGCTCATTTTTTATTTTTAGTAGAGATGGGGTTTCTCCATGTTGGTCAGGCTGGTCTTGAACTCCCAACCTTAGGTGATCTGCCCGCGTCGGCCTCCCAAAGTGCTAGGATTACAGGCGTGAACCACCGCGCCTGGCACATGTATCACTTTTTAGGAGTGGCGGAGTGGTGACATTCAGCTTCAGTTAGAGAGAGAATACGTCCTGTGTACACACACACAAACACACACAGATCATAGGCAGTTTTACCGTGGGTCTTCTGTGGCCTTCTGGCTTCTTTCATGTTTGAGTATGTGGGTAGTATTGGGGCTTAGTGCTCCCACACTTTGAGGGAAGTAACTGAAGTCATGGTGATGAAGATTGTTAACATATTGATATCTTCCGGGTTAGGTTAAAATCTGGGAAAACGTGCCATATTACCCCAATCCCCCCACTTCAGTCACTCACTTGCAAAATAAAGGGGTTGGCCGGGTGCGATGGCTCATGCCTGTAATCCCAGTACTTTAGGAGGCCGAGTTGGGTGGATCACTTGTGGTCAGGAGTTTGAGACCAGTTTGGCCAACATGATGAAATCCCATCTCTTCTAAATGTACAAAAGATTCGCTGGGTGTGGTGGCACCTGCTTGTAATCTTAGCTACTTGGGAGGCTGAAGTGGGAGGAAAGTTTGAACCCAGGAGGCGAAGGTTGTGGTGAGCCAAGATGGCACCAGTGCACTCCAGCCTGGGTGACAGAGTGAGATTTCATCTCAAAATAAATTAAAAATAAATAAATAAATAAAGGGGTCAACTTTTTTAAAAAGGTTTTTTTAATTCTATGATTTTCTGATCTATCTTTTAATGTGACTGGCAATTTTGTAAGATGTACAGTTTGTCCTATTATCCCTACTTTTTGATTAAAACACTGTGGAAAACCTTGAGTGGTAACTTTATCTTAGTCCAGGTGATTCCAGTTGCAGCAGCAGCTAGGTCCCCTGCGATAACTCTCTCCCCTTGAGGGTTTCCAGTGTGGGAAGTCATCATTTAGGTATGCCAAAAGTGGTCTGGCCTCTCGTGCTTCTTGAGATCCCGTCCAGGCTCTGGTCTATCTTTTCTCCTTAGCTGGAGGCCTACAGTCATCTAGAGTAAAAGAGATGGTAAAAAAAAAAAAAAAAAAAAAAAAAAGCAGTTGGAGGCAAGAATGCCAGAGGAGAGACATTAACCATGTAATTCGAATTTAAAATGTTCGTGGAATATGGGAAATTCAATGCTGAGCCACGTGAGCAGGGTTACTTGCTAGGGTCCTGGAACGTACCTCTCTGGCCAGGTGTTTCTTAAGATATCTCTGGTATCTTCTGTTCTAGACCTTAGGTGTAGCCGGCTGTGGGCTGAGGATTGTCCAGCTCCCCTTTCCCATATGGAGCCTTAAGGGTTAGTGTATCCTGTAGGGGGATCCCTAAGACTTTCATCCAGGTCTCCTCTTTCTTTCATAGTGAAGGTGAGGCCCAGGATGTGGCACTGGCATGAGTGCCAAGAAACCATGGCCCTTTTCATTTCCTATTCTCTTTCCCCTGATCCCAACCATTGTTTGCAAAGATGGACTGGTGATTCCATTGGTGGAGCTGTCAGCAAAGCAGGTGGCATTTCACATCCCATTTGAAGTGGTGGAGAAAGTTTACCCACCGGTGCCTGAGCAGCTACAGCTCCGAATTGCTTTTTGGAGCTTCCCTGAGAATGAAGAGGACATTCGGTGAGGCCAAAGGACTGATGGTGGGAAGTGGGTTCCTGATACTCCATACTGTCTGCTGGGTTTCCCACAGAACAAAGGAGACATTGTATTTGGGGCAGTGGTGAGAGGAAGACAAGGGAGGGATTGCCTGGGATTCCCCCCCTGCCCACCCCCGTCCCCCGCCCAGAGAGAGAGTGCCTAGGGTGTTGTGGTCTCTGACAGAGTCTGCCAAAGGTTATTTGCTGAGTTTTGGCTGTGTCCTCTTCTTCACCCCCAGGCTGTATTCATGCCTGGCCAATGGCAGTGCAGATGAGTTTCAGCGAGGGGATCAGCTCTTCCGCATGAGAGCTGTGAAGGACCCATTGCAGATAGGTGAGTGGGCCATCATGCCATGTGGCACACCCTGCTCCTCCCATCCCCTGGCTTATGAAGTAAGAACACACTACACACTGCAAGAAGCTGGAGCATGTTGCCTGAATAACTGCAGGGCCAGGGTCAAGGGCAGAGACCCAGGTCTTGACAGTGCTCCCTGACCACGCCCCCATTTCTCCCCAGGGTTCCACCTGAGTGCTACAGTGGTGCCACCTCAGATGGTCCCTCCCAAAGGGGCCTACAACGTGGCTGTGATGTTTGACCGCTGCCGGGTCACTTCCTGCAGCTGTACCTGTGGGGCTGGGGCTAAATGGTGCACCCACGTCGTGGCACTCTGTCTCTTCCGCATCCACAACGTGAGGCCCTCCCAATTTATCCCGGCCCTATCCTACGCTCCATCCCCCCCTTCTCTGCTGCATGCCTGGCTACAATGTGAGCCCCCTCACCTCCCCTACTCTGCCTCTCTGTCCCCCAGCTCCAGCTCCAGCAAGCCTGTTCTCAGATTATTCCATTTTACTCTGTGTCCCCTTCAGGCTTCTGCAGTCTGTCTGCGAGCCCCAGTCTCAGAGTCCCTGTCCCGGCTACAGAGGGACCAGCTGCAGAAGTTTGCTCAGTACCTCATCAGTGAGCTCCCTCAGCAGGTGGGTGAGGTCGGCACCCCCTCCTGCAATTAGCTTCAGGCCAGGCCGCATAGCAGCTTTCCTGTTAGGCCCAGGCCTCCATGGGTTCACCTAGTCCGTGTTCTGCCTGCCTTTGTCTCTTTCTCCTTCAGATCCTCCCCACAGCTCAGCGTCTCCTAGACGAACTCCTGTCTTCCCAGTCAACAGCCATCAATACAGTGTGTGGAGCTCCGGGTGAGTGTGGTGAGAAAGACGGGCAGTAGGAAGAAAGCAAGCTTGTAGTGCAGAGCGCCACTTACTCAAGGCTTGCTGTTGTCAGGCGAATCCAGGCCCCTATCTCTAGGTGACTGACTGCTTGTCATCCTCAGACCCCACAGCAGGGCCCTCAGCATCGGACCAGAGTACTTGGTATCTAGATGAATCAACACTCACTGACAACATCAAGAAGACACTGCACAAGTTCTGTGGCCCCTCCCCTGTGGTCTTCAGGTAAATCAGATCTCTGCATACCTGTGTCTGTGGTGGAGGGGGAGCGTCCCTCAGGCTGATGACAGATCCTTTCTTCTATTCTTGCCTGTGACCCCTAACTTTTATTCCCTGAACTGGCACAGTGCCTGGCACACAATTGTCACTAACGAATCGATGGAAGATGGTGACCTTGTACAGTCACAGAGTGGTCTGCTCTTACCTAGCAAGAGTTCTTTTTCTTCCTTTGATAGATCAGGAAATGGAGGCAAGAAAGATTTAAAGAGTTTTTGTGGCCAGGGGTGGTGGCTCATACCTGTAATCCCAGCACTTTGGGAGGCCAAGGTGGGCAGATCACCAGAGGTCAGGAGTTCAAGACCAGCCTGGCCAACATGGCGAAACTCCGTATCTACTAAAAATACAAAAATTAGCCAGGCGTGGTGGCGGGCGCCTGGAATCCCAGCTACTCGGGAGGCTCAGGCAGGAGAATTGCTTGAACCCTGGAGGCGAAAGTTGCAGTGAGCTGAGATCGTGCCATTGCACTCAAGCCTGGGCTACAGAGCAAGTCTCTGTCTCAAAAAAGGAAAAACAAAAATTGTTACAGATGTCCTTTTCTCTCTGTCTTCTGTATTTTGGGGCCGGAAGCCCTTTTAGGTTTCATTCAGCCCCGTCTTACTGTTATGGTTTTCTGTTCCTCTGCTTTTATAGTGATGTGAACTCCATGTATCTGTCTTCCACGGAGCCGCCAGCCGCTGCCGAATGGGCATGTCTGCTGCGCCCTCTGAGGGGCCGTGAGCCGGAGGGCGTCTGGAACCTGCTAAGCATCGTGCGGGAGATGTTCAAGCGGAGGGACAGCAATGCTGCCCCCTTGTTGGAAATCCTCACTGACCAGTGCCTCACCTATGAGCAGGTAATCACCCAGCACTGGGGAGCCCCATGGTGGCTCATTCTCGCCCTCCCCCCGCCTCATCCTCCTTTTGCTGAAAGGGACTCTGAAAGGGCTACTCTGCCTTTCTCTGAGCTGTCAGGTGCAGCTCACAGCCTTCTTTGTCTCCAGATAACAGGTTGGTGGTATAGCGTACGTACCTCAGCCTCACACAGCAGCGCCAGTGGGCACACGGGCCGTAGCAACGGGCAGTCAGAGGTGGCAGCCCATGCCTGTGCCAGCATGTGTGACGAGATGGTCACACTGTGGAGGCTGGCCGTGCTGGACCCTGCACTCAGCCCCCAGCGGTGAGTCTCCCCTGAGGCTCACCACAGAACTGAGCCTGGGCCAGCTCAGGACAGACTGAGCCTTCATCTCCTTGTTTGCAGAGACATACCATGATTTTAGTCCTTGGGAAATGGGAGGTGCTGAGCTCTGGTGTTAGCAGTGATTTATGAGTCCTTTTTCTGAGAGGCTTTCATCCTTCCCTCCCCTAAATAACACCCATTTTCAAAATTCCCCAGTGTTTCAGTGATGCTTATGGGGCTGGGTCAAGAAGTACTTCCTGTGTCCTTTTCCTGTGCCCCTCTTTGGGGTGTACACCTACTCCATGCCCATCCTTTCCCAGTAGCCCCTCAGCAGCCTCCTGCCCCTTGTTCCCACAGGCGCCGGGAACTGTGTACGCAGCTGCGGCAGTGGCAACTGAAGGTGATTGAGAACGTCAAGCGGGGCCAACACAAGAAGACGCTGGAGCGGCTCTTCCCTGGCTTCCGGCCAGCGGTGGAGGCCTGCTACTTCAACTGGGAAGAGGCCTACCCACTTCCTGGTGTCACCTACAGCGGCACTGACAGGAAGCTGGCACTGTGCTGGGCCCGGGCCCTGCCCTCTCGGCCAGGTGCCTCCCGCTCTGGGGGCCTGGAGGAATCCCGGGACCGGCCCCGGCCCCTTCCTGCTGAGCCAGCTGTGCGGCCCAAGGAGCCTGGGACCAAGCGAAAGGGCTTGGGTGAGGGGGTCCCCTCATCACAGCGGGGTCCCCGCCGCCTCTCAGCTGAAGGGGGAGATAAAGCTCTGCATAAGATGGGTCCAGGTGGGGGCAAAGCCAAGGCACTGGGTGGGGCTGGCAGTGGGAGCAAGGGCTCAGCAGGTGGCGGGAGCAAGCGACGGCTGAGCAGTGAAGACAGCTCCCTGGAGCCTGACCTGGCTGAGATGAGCCTGGATGACAGCAGCCTGGCCCTGGGCGCAGAGGCCAGCACCTTCGGGGGATTCCCTGAGAGCCCTCCACCCTGTCCTCTCCACGGTGGCTCCCGAGGCCCTTCCACTTTCCTTCCTGAGCCCCCAGATACTTATGAAGAAGATGGTGGTGTGTACTTCTCGGAAGGGCCTGAGCCTCCCACAGCCTCTGCCGGCCCCCCTGGCCTACTGCCTGGGGATGTCTGTACCCGGGACGACCTCCCTTCTACAGATGAGAGTGGCAGTGGGCTTCCCAAAACCAAAGAGGCAGCCCCTGCAGTTGGAGAGGAGGATGACGACTACCAGGCGTATTATCTGAATGCCCAGGATGGGGCTGGGGGCGAGGAAGAGAAGGCCGAGGGCGGGGCTGGGGAGGAGCACGACCTGTTCGCTGGGCTGAAGCCGCTGGAACAGGAGAGCCGCATGGAGGTGAGGGGATGGAAGGAGGGAGGGCTGGGTGCTTCTTAGCCACAGCGGGGAGGGGCCTTCTAGCTCTAGTTGGGAGTGTCAGGACCATCACCAGGACTGTGAGAATCCTGTTGCAGGCGCTCAACTAGCCTCCCTACTTTCAGTCTACTCTCTTTACTGCTTCCACATGATTTTCCTAAAATGTGGTGGTGTCACTCTCCTGCTTAAAACCCTTCAATGGGTTCCTGTTGCCCTTACGATAAAATGAAAGTGCTTGGCATGACCTATGAGGGTCCACTTGATCTGGTCTTTGCCTGCTTTGCCAGCCTCACTTGGCTGTTCTGTCCTTTGCACTCCAGTCAGCTGAACCACTCCTGTATCTGCCATGCTCTCTCTTGCCTCCAGGATTTTGGACAGATTGACCTTTCTGCCTGGAATGTTCTTCTCCATTAGCCAGTGTTTCTTCTTCTTGTCTCAGGGATCTTAAAGATCACTTCTTCTAGCAAGTCTCTCTGATACTGTCCCTCTGCCCCAAGATATCCCACCTGCTTCCCATTGACTTTTCCCTGTAATAGCTGGCATCACGGTGGCGTGCGTTTATGTATCTGGGTCTCTAACCAGAGCTCCTGTGGAGCAGCGCAGGGCCTGGCATGTAGCAAGTGTTCAAGGAATGTTGGCTGTGTGAGTGAGCATGATGTCCTGCCCCTGGAAGTTGGGACTTCAACCTCTCTGGTCCCATGTCCTCCCTCCAGGTACTGTTTGCCTGTGCTGAGGCCCTGCATGCACATGGCTACAGCAATGAGGCCTCCCGTCTCACCGTGGAGCTTGCCCAGGATCTGCTAGCCAACCCACCCGACCTCAAGGTAGAGCCGCCCCCTGCCAAGGTGAGAGAGACCCCCATCCTCTACCCTCCCTTCCCCCACTTACCCCCAGCCTGCTCCCATGCCCCACCCCAAGTGAGAGCCTCCTTCTGCCTCCACCAGGGTAAGTCAGAATCATCTGCCTGTCTCCTGTGTTTCTTCCCTTTCTAGGGCAAGAAGAACAAGGTATCCACGAGCCGTCAGACCTGGGTGGCTACCAACACCCTGAGCAAGGCAGCTTTCCTATTGACAGTGCTAAGTGAGCGTCCAGAGCACCACAACCTGGCCTTCCGAGTTGGCATGTTTGCCTTGGAGCTGCAGAGGCCTCCAGCTTCTACCAAGGCCTTGGAGGTCAGAGGCTCCATCTCAGCCTTGTACTTCAGTCTCTTTAGAGCCTTATACCTTGATCTCTATTGACACACTGAGCTCTCTCCTGTGCCCTCAGGTGAAGCTGGCATACCAGGAATCTGAGGTGGCTGCCTTGCTCAAGAAGATCCCTCTGGGTCCGAGCGAGATGAGTACCATGCGGTGCCGGGCAGAGGAGCTTCGGGAGGGGACGCTCTGTGACTATCGGCCTGTGTTGCCTCTCATGTTGGCCAGTTTCATCTTTGACGTTCTCTGTGCTCCAGGTATGGTGCCTGACCCTACAGTAAGTGGGGAATTGGGGTAGGGGTAGCTTTCTCTAAGAAAAACCAAGAGCCCCAAGGTTCTGAATCACCTTTAGGACCCATCAGGCAGCTTCATGGGTAGGTCTGTGATGATGAGGATTTTGGGTTCCCTTGCATTTTTTTCCCCATGCATGATACTTCTGTCTGCCTGACTTACCCCAACTTTTATACAGTGGTTTCCCCCACAGGTTCCCGGCCCCCAAGTCGCAATTGGAACAGCGAGACACCTGGGGATGAGGAGCTGGGATTTGAAGCAGCAGTTGCTGCCTTGGGTGAGTCTGTCAATGTCTTGAGCACATCCATGAGCTAAGCCTGGTTCAGGTCTTAAAGGACATGAGACCTGTGCGTTGTTCTGAAGGGCTATATGGTAATGGGAAGGTCAGGGTGACATGTGTGAGCCAACTAGTGCCTGTAAGAGAGTCAGGAATTCAGGGCAAAACTGTGTGCTATATGGCTGGGTGTGGTGGCCCATGCTTATAATCCCAGCAGTTTGGGAGGCTGAAGCAGGAGGATCGTTTGAGCTCAAGAGTTCAAGACCAGCCTGGGCAACCTAGCAAGACCTCATCTCTACTAAAAAAAAAAAAAAAACAAAATTAGCCAGGTATGGTGGCACATGCCTTGTGCTGCCAGCTACTCCAGAGTCTGAAGTGGGAGAATTGCTTCAGCCTGGAGATTGAGGCCGCAGTGAACCGTGATTGCACCACTGCCCTCCAGCCTGGGCAACAGAGTGAAACCTTGTCTCAAAAAAAAGAAAAGAAAAATTGTGTGCTATAGGTGTTGGATATTGTAAGGGCAGCAAAACAGAAATCTAGGGAAAGGCCTAAGGGAAGTGGTAGAATATGGAATGTGGGTTAAAAAATCAATAGGTCCTAGACCAGCGAACACCATGAGTAAACACACAATGCAATTAAGTTTTCATGAGAATGAGGAGCCCAGCTTCCCTAAAGTGGTAAGTACATGCTGGGTAAGCAAATTGGACCTGGTTATGAAGGTTTTGAAAAGCACACCAGAGCTTAGGTTGGATGTAATAGTCAATGAGGACTTCTGTAGGTGACATGGACCAAGGGAACCCCTTACTTCATATGCTGATGGCTTGGGAACCCTGGCCTCTTGCCTTTGCTGCCTTGGGAATTATGACTACTCTCAATCCCCATAAGGTCCTCTTTCTCACAGGCATGAAGACAACAGTGAGCGAGGCAGAACATCCCCTCTTATGTGAAGGTACACGTCGGGAGAAGGGTGACCTGGCATTAGCACTAATGATCACTTACAAGGACGACCAGGCCAAGCTTAAGAAGGTAAGAGACTGGGGCCGGGTGCGGTGGCTCATGCCTGTAATCCCAGCACTTTGAGAGGCCGAGGTGGGTGGATGGCTTGAGCCCAGGAGTTTGATACAAGCCTGGGCAACATGGCAAAATCCCATCTCTACCAAAAAATACAAAAAATTAGCAGCTGGGCGTGGTGACACATGCCTGTAGTCCCAGCTACTCGGGAGGCTGAGGTGGGAGGATTGCTTGAACCCAGGAGGCAGAGGTGCAATGAGCTGGGTTTGCGCCACTGCACTCCAACCTGGGGGACAGAGCGAGACCCGGGCTCAAAAAAAAAAAAAAAAAAGTAAGGGACTGAGGTACTGGGGCCTTTGACAGGCAGAGAAAGAGAGCACATTTTACTACCTTTCTCAGGGAGTTTCCAGTACAATGAGAAAAGTGCTATTTTAGGCTGGGTGCAGTGCCTCATGCCTGTAATCTCAGCACTTTGGGAAGCAGAGGCGGGAGGATCGTTTGAGACCAACCTGGCCAACATAGTGAGACCCTGTCTCTACAAAAAATTAGAAAATTAGCCGGGCATGGTGGCGCGCGCCTGTAGTCCCAGTTACTCGGGAGGCTGAGGTGGGAGAATTGCTTGAGCCCGGAGTTTGAGGCTACAGTGAGCTATAATCATACCACTGCACTCCAGCCTGGGCAACAGAGCGAGACCCTGTCTCTTAAAAAAAAAAAAAGAAGAAGAGGAAAAAAAGAAAAGTGCTCTTCTGCCCATAGGAGGTAAGTAGGGAATCTTGGGGACATCTCATAAAGAATAAGAGAAGACCAATGGTTCTTATAGGAGTGCTAGGGCCGGGGGTGGAAGAAGAGAAGCAGAGGGCATAAAGTCATTCATTGGCTTATTTCAGTATTTATTGACTATCAGTATATTCTGCCTTGTGGGTGTTAATGGAGGATACCAAGATATGTTGGGGTTGAATAAGTTACAAACAAAAGACATGTAAGCCAGGAGGTCATCCTGTGGTTTTAACTGGGGAAGCCTCCCTGAGGATGTAGCAGTTGGCCATTTCAAGGAGACAGGAAGGTAACAGAAGTCAGGAGCTAAAGGGCATCCTGTCACTGCTTCTCTGGAGGTCACTGCTTCTGTCTTCCAGATCTTAGACAAACTCTTGGACCGAGAGAGCCAGACACATAAGCCACAGACGCTGAGTTCTTTCTACTCATCTAGCCGCCCAACCACAGCCAGCCAGAGGTCTCCTTCAAAGCACGGGGGCCCATCTGCCCCAGGGGCCCTGCAACCACTGACCTCAGGCTCTGCAGGGCCTGCTCAACCAGGGAGTGTGGCAGGGGCTGGGCCAGGCCCCACTGAGGGCTTCACAGAGAAGAATGTGCCTGGTGAGGTGGGGGCACTGGGCAGGGGGGATGAATGGTGTGGAGCTATGTTGAGGTCCCCTTTCCGGGGCTCATCCCAGCGTCCTGTTTTCCTCACCTAGAGAGTTCCCCACATTCCCCCTGTGAGGGTCTTCCATCTGAGGCAGCTTTGACCCCCAGGCCAGAAGGGAAAGTTCCTAGCCGCTTGGCACTTGGCAGTCGTGGAGGCTATAATGGACGGGGATGGGGGTCTCCAGGACGGCCTAAGAAGAAGCACACAGGTAGGACAGCCTGTGGGCTAGCATAGAGGGAAGGATAATCCTGAAGGTTAAAGTCTAAAATCTGGGACTCCTGACTTCTGAGACTGACTTCTTTTGGGGGTTAGGCATGGCCAGCATTGACAGCAGTGCCCCTGAAACAACATCGGATAGCTCCCCAACCTTAAGCCGGAGACCACTTCGAGGGGGCTGGGCCCCCACCTCCTGGGGTCGAGGTCAGGACAGTGACAGCATTAGCAGCTCTTCTTCAGACTCCCTGGGCTCCTCATCCTCCAGTGGAAGTCGCCGGGCCAGTGCCAGTGGAGGAGCCCGGGCAAAGACCGTTGAAGTTGGCAGGTCAGTGGGAAGAACTCCCCATCTTCCCTGATCTGGCCCACCCTCAGAGCCATATCCCTAGTGCAATCCAACCATTGTCTCCCAGCATCCTCACTTTCCCTGGTCCTTCCCAACCTACCTGGATACCCATTTCAAAGAAACCCCAACCCCCGTCCCTACCCCATTGCCCCTTCAGGTACAAGGGCCGCCGCCCCGAGAGTCATGCCCCCCATGTACCCAATCAGCCATCAGAGGCAGCTGCACACTTCTACTTCGAGCTGGCGAAGACAGTGCTGATCAAGGCAGGGGGCAACAGCAGCACTTCCATTTTCACACATCCATCTTCCTCAGGGGGCCACCAGGGTCCTCACCGCAACCTGCACCTTTGCGCCTTCGAGATTGGGCTTTATGCCCTTGGCCTGCACAACTTTGTTTCTCCCAACTGGCTCTCACGTACTTACTCTTCTCACGTTTCCTGGATTACAGGTAAATCATTTGACCTGACCTGGGTATGGGAGGGGGATTAATTGGTGGGATAAGAGCCTTATCTTTGTGGGGGATTACTGATCTGATAAAGAGACATTATTCTCACACCTCAGTGGTGCCCACACTAACCCAACTCTGCCCTTCTCTCCTTTCCTCTAAGGCCAGGCCATGGAGATAGGCAGCGCAGCCCTGACTATACTGGTAGAATGCTGGGATGGGCACCTGACACCCCCTGAGGTTGCATCCCTGGCTGACAGGGCATCACGGGCAAGAGACTCCAATATGGTGAGGGCAGCAGCAGAGCTGGCCCTGAGCTGCCTGCCTCATGCCCATGCATTGAACCCTAATGAGATCCAGCGGGCCCTGGTGCAGTGCAAGGAACAGGTATTTCTGTGGGCAATCTGGGAACCTCTTCTGGGGTATCTGGGCAGGGAGGTTGGGCATAGGAAAGCTAAGGGCCCAGCTCTTGATTCGCATATCCTGGAGTTTACAGATGACTGTTGGTCCTCTCATGGCGACATTTTACCTATTAATGTGCTTTTGCACCCATCTTTACAACTCAAAGGTTAGGTTTATTTCTATTTTACAGATAAGGAAATGGAGGCCTACAGTTTAGGGACGAAGATGATCACTCAGGATAGAAAACTTAAGGGAAGGCCTCATACATATAAGACTTGAATGGGAGGGGGCTGTTAAATTAGTTTGGAACTGGGACTATAACCTGGGTCTTGACTTACTTTGGTCAGTATTCAGTGTGTGAAGCACTTCTGATAACGGACTCTAAGCATTGACACTGACCTCTGATGCCTCCCTGGGAATGAGACAGCTCTGAGGGAGACACTGGAATCTCATCTAACACCATCCATGTAGTAAAGGCCTTTCCCCCTTAACACTCTGTTCCCCTCTCTTCCAGGACAACCTGATGTTGGAGAAGGCCTGCATGGCAGTGGAAGAGGCAGCTAAGGGTGGGGGCGTGTACCCTGAAGTGTTGTTTGAGGTTGCTCACCAGTGGTTCTGGCTATATGAGCAAACTGCAGGTGGCTCATCCACAGCCCGTGAAGGGGCTACAAGCTGTAGTGCCAGTGGGATCAGGGCAGCTGGGGAGGCTGGGCGGGGTATGCCTGAGGGTAGAGGGGGCCCAGGGACCGAGCCAGTTACAGTGGCGGCGGCAGCAGTGACAGCAGCAGCCACAGTGGTGCCCGTCATCTCGGTGGGGTCTAGTTTGTACCCGGGTCCAGGACTGGGGCATGGCCACTCCCCTGGCCTGCACCCCTACACTGCTCTACAGCCCCACTTGCCCTGTAGCCCTCAGTACCTCACTCACCCAGCTCACCCCGCCCACCCCATGCCTCACATGCCCCGGCCTGCCGTCTTCCCTGTGCCCAGCTCTGCATACCCACAGGTGAGACCAGTGTTCTGCTGGGGGGTGAGATGTGGGAAAATACTGGAAATTCATAGGGGGTTGGAGTGGGGTACTCTGGGAGTATAATTGGGCTGTCCAAAAGTCCTGGTGAGGTGGTGGGAGTCTGGGGGACGCAGCCCAACTGAAATAAGAAATGACGTTCGGGTATCGTGGCTCACGCCTGTAATCCCAGCACTTTGGGAGGCCGATGTGGGTGGATCACTTGAGGTCAGAAGTTCGAGACCAGTCTGGCCAACATGCGGAAACCCCATCTTTACTAAAAATTAGCTGGGTGCACGCCTATAATCCCAGCTTCTTGGGAGGCTGAGATGGGAATCCCTTAAACCTGGGAGGCAGAGGTTGCAGTGAGCCGATACCATGTCCCTGCTCTCCAGCCTGGAGAATAGAGCAAGACTCTGTCTCAAAAAAAAAAAAAAAAGAACTGTCAGGTTAGCAGCTTGTGGGGGTGAAGCAGGACAGCAACATCCTAATCGAACTTGGCATCTGCCCTCTGTTCTTCTCCCTGCCCCTAGGGTGTGCATCCTGCATTCCTGGGGGCTCAGTACCCTTATTCAGTGACTCCTCCCTCACTTGCTGCCACTGCTGTGTCTTTCCCCGTCCCTTCCATGGCACCCATCACAGTACATCCCTACCACACAGAGCCAGGGCTTCCACTGCCCACCAGTGTGGCCTGTGAGTTGTGGGGCCAGGGAACAGGTGAATGGAGGGGAGGCACACGGGGCAGGGGAGGTGGGGAGGGAATCTTCTCTGCCTCTCTTTGGGCTGAGTTCCTGACATGGCTCTCATCCCACTTAGTGAGCAGTGTCCATCCAGCATCCACGTTTCCAGCCATCCAGGGTGCCTCACTGCCTGCCCTGACCACACAGCCCAGCCCTCTGGTGAGCGGAGGTTTTCCACCACCCGAGGAGGAGACGCACAGTCAGCCAGTCAGTCCCCACAGCCTGCACCACCTGCATGCTGCCTACCGTGTCGGTGAGAGGACATCCCTTTCTGTGCTCCTACCTGCAGTTGTGCCAGTGGCTCCTCAGAGGACCCTTCCTCTAGCTCTTCATTTGTTTACTGTGGGGTCAGGAGGCAGGTTGGGGTAAAGTGTGAAGAGGATACACCCTACCATGTACCCACTCTTATCTCCCAGGAATGCTGGCACTGGAGATGCTGGGTCGCCGGGCACACAACGATCACCCCAACAACTTCTCCCGCTCCCCCCCCTACACTGATGATGTCAAATGGTTGCTGGGGCTGGCAGCAAAGCTGGGTAACACCTCCCCTCCCTAGGACCATTTCCCCCCCCCCCCACCTGCTTTCCCCACCTTCCTTATCCCAGACCTCCTTCCTAGCTCTTGCTCAGAGTTGAGGCCTTGGTCGGGTATGTGTGCGTGCGCGGGGGGCGGAGGGTTACCTCAGCTCCTGGGGTGGAGGGAGGCTCTCTGCCAGGCCAGAGCTGAGATATGTAAGTTGGGTCCCTAGGGCAGAGGTGGCCACCCCCGTCTCATGCCCCTCCCCCTGCCCCCCAGGAGTGAACTACGTGCACCAGTTCTGTGTGGGGGCAGCCAAGGGGGTGCTGAGCCCGTTTGTGCTGCAGGAGATCGTCATGGAGACGCTGCAGCGGCTGAGTCCCGCTCATGCCCACAACCACCTGCGTGCCCCGGCCTTCCACCAACTGGTGCAGCGCTGCCAGCAGGCATACATGCAGGTGACAAGCTAGAATTATGGAGCAGGGTGGAGCACTTCTGGGTGGTCTTGGACCAGAGGGAAGGGAGGCAGGGCCTGGTTCTGTGCTTTGTACTAAGGCTCATCCTGCACACATCCTCCTCCAGTACATCCACCACCGCTTGATTCACCTGACTCCTGCGGACTACGACGACTTTGTGAATGCGATCCGGAGCGCCCGCAGCGCCTTCTGCCTGACGCCCATGGGCATGATGCAGTTCAACGACATCCTACAGAACCTCAAGCGCAGCAAACAGACCAAGGAGCTGTGGCAGCGGGTCTCACTCGAGATGGCCACCTTCTCCCCCTGAGTCTTTCACCCGTAGGGTCCTGTACAGGGACCCGGGCCTGTGGCTATGGGGGCCCCTCACACAGGGGGAGTGAAGCTTGGCTGGACAGATCATCCTCACTCAGTTCCCTGGTAGCCCAGACTGACAGCTGCTCTTGGGCTGTAGCCTGGGGCCAAGATGTCTCAGACCCTAGAAGCCTAGGGCTGGGGGAGACAGCCCTGTCTGGGAGGGGGCGTTGGGTGGCCTCTGGTATTTATTTGGCATTTATAAATATATAAACTCCTTTTTTACTCTAGTCGACCTGGGCCTTTCCCTTCTTTCCAAACTCCATGTGCAGATGAACCTTGAACTGGGGGGAAAACTGATGCTTTAGTCTAAGTTTTTCCCACTCCAGGGAGGCAGACAAAACAGAAAAATAAGGATGTTTATTAAGGACATTTCTAGCCCACAGCTAGGGCTCATACTCAGCTCTATGAGCCACTGTCCGACCTCATCCCCATTCAATGTGAATGACATTAGGGAGGCCGGGCCACAGGTAGATCCCACTGCCTGACTAAAGGGGCCATAGCAAGGGGTCCCTCCCATAGCCAGGTATAGATAGATACACTGCTGTGGATGAAAAGGGAAATCTCATTGGACTAATACATTCCCCTACACCCTGCCTGAACCCTCTCATTCCTCCCCACCTCCCAAGATGATGGGTCAAAGGTACCTAGTACCATGATGTGGGGTACCAAAGGAAGTCCCTTTATTCGCCCCAGAGCTATGGGAAAAGGATACTCTTCCCTTCTTAGGGGGCTACTGAGGTAGAGGGGGAGGGGCCAGGCCACTCTAATCCCCCTTGTGGGCCCTGCTCTGGGCTTGCCCCTTAGGGAAGCAGAGGGCATTTTGCTGGTATGGGAGGCTGGGACATCAGCCCAGACTGGAATGCTGCAGTTCTTCCCGAAGCCATGAGGGCACTGGCTGTCCAAGCCGGCTCAGCAGCTTCGACAACTCCAAATTATGGTTCCGGAAAAAATCCGTAAGGAAAAGACGGGACTGACAGGAGAAAATGGAAGCAGAAATGGTAAGAAGTGGGACACTAGTGGGACACAGAATCAGATCCTGGAAGTGGAGAGGGATTCCCCAGCCCCTGGCTTTACTTACCTCAGTGTCCATATCTGGATACCTCCGGCCTTTGCTCCGGCCGAGGCAGCGAGTCTTACCACCTTCAAGTCCCTGGCACCAAAATCCCTTATCGTCATCAAACCTGCTCAACAGGAAGAGGCCATGAGGTGGCAGGGAAAAGAGAAACTCAAGTTCCATAAATGCACAATGCCCCTCTCTGCCCACAGGGACATGTCTCTCCTTGTGAGACAGTAAATCCATGTCTCTTAACAGACACGGTCAACCTGCTTCCCCATTTCCCATAGAGTACTCCTCCCCTGGGTCATGCTCTCCCACCTGAGGGTCCGTGTGTAGTTCAGAAAGGGTGTGATACCCAGGAACTTCTGGATGCTCTCCATTGAGGCTGCTGGGTTGGTACGCAGCTCTTGCCCATCCACAATCAGCAACTAAAGGGACAGGGATGTGGTTCCCTCTATATTCCTAAGAAGCCTCTGGGCTGAAGGGAAGAAGAGGGGAAGGGGAAGCCCACTGACGGCTCTTGTGGGGATTATACCTGTCCAGAGGGGTAGTAAGTCAGCCAGCGCTGTAGATGGGTAGAATAGTAGCCAGGGACAAGACAGCGGTCCTGCAGGGAGCGTAGTGCCAGAGGGGTCTGGGAGGAGGCTGAAATCACCTGATAGAAGGTATAGTTCAGAGCAACTGGGTCTCCATGGGCTCGCTGATGCTGAAGGAAAAAGAGAAGGAAGGTGAAGGACTAGTGATTTGACAGTATTATTCTTCCCTTACGCTTGGTTTGGTGACAGACAGCACAGCATGGGTACCCATCCCCAAGGCACTAGTAAGTTTCTCTACCCTCACTCCTTCCTCCCTCTCTAGCAGTCACTGCCCCCTACCCCCTACCCCCAACCTTTAGCCTGTGTGTCCCTAGCTTCAGGCAGACCTGGTACCAGGAGTAAGCCCTGTCAGCAGGGTTGGTGAGCACTGCGATGATCTTGGCTCGTGGCAGGAGGGCAGCCCCCCGCCGTGGTACAACCTCTGAGTCAAAGTAGGTGGCACTTTTTTCAAATAGGAAATCAGTGCTGGCATTGGAAGGAACAGGGAAGAAATCCATGTACCTAGGAAGTAGCACAGAAGAGAGAGAAGCAGAAAAATATGCAGAGTGAAGTCTGTGCTGAGGGAAGCTGGAATGGGGTATTTTGGGGGAAGGGAGTGTTCCTCTGAGAAACATTCAAATGGGACCTAGTCTCACCAGTCAATACCCTTGTGGTAATTAGGGCCATTGAAGAACTGAATCTCCTCAAATGTGCTGGGGCTAGGGAAGCTGCTAGTTACAGCTGGGTGCAGGCTCAGGAAGAAGTGAATAGCTGTAGTCCCTAAATGGGAGAGAAAGAACAGGCCATTGTGGGAGGGAAAACCACTCAACAGCATAAGCTTGAAGGAAGTGAAAAAATAACCACTCTGGGTAGGAAAATCCCCCATGGCCAAACTACAATGATAGGAGGCAAGTCTGAGAGAGGCCCAGGGAAGGGCTAAAACAGTGGTTCTCTGCTTTAACTGTGCACCAGAATGACTTGTGGATCTTGTGAAAACACTACAGATGATTCTGATATACAACGAGGGTTAGGAATCACTGCCTCAAGAGACTGGATCAGTGAGGGGTGGATATAAAAGGAGTTCCTTTTTTTCTCTCTTAAAAATTCAAATTAAGGCCAGGCGCGGTGGCTCATGCCTGTAATCCCAGCACTTTGGGAGGCCAAGGCAGGCGGATCACTTGAGGTCAGGAGTTCGAGACCAGCCTGGCCAACATGGTGAAACCCCGTCTCTACTAAAAATACAAAAATTAGCCAGGCATGGTGGCACCTGCCTGTAATCCCAGCTACTGGGGAGGCTGAAGCAGGAGAACTGCCTGAACCCGGGAGGTGGGGTTGCAGTGAGCTGAGATCGTGCCACTGCACTCTAGCCTGGGCGAAGAAGTGAGACTCTATCTCAAAAAAAAAAAAAAAAAAAAAAAAAAACAAATTAAAATTAAAAACACTTTTTTCATTCCTGTGATTACCTGGAGAGAGGAGAGTTCCTTGACAAAAGGATCCTTTGGGTTTAAGGCAGGCCAAGAGAAGTTAGCTAAGGATACTTCACCTGTTTTCTGGGGTCCCACAATGAGGAACTTCGGGAGACGATCACAGGTTTTCTCCTTGGACCAGATATCTTTGTGCCTCTTGTCATCACAGGGATTCTGAAGCCAGGGCCAATAATCAGATAAGGCCTACCTAGTCTTTTTTTTTTTTTTGAGACGGAGTTTTGCTCTTGTTGCCCAGGCTGGAGTGCATTGGCATGATCTCGGCTCACTGCAACCTCCGCCTCCTGGGTTCAAGCAATTCTCCTGCTAGCTGGGATTACAGGCATGTGCCACCACGTCCGGCTAATTTTGTTTTTAGTAAAGATGGGGTTTCTCCAAGTTGGTCAGGCTGGTCTCAAACTCCTGACCTCAGGTAATCTGCCTGCTTCAGCCTCCCAAAGTGCTGGGATTATAGGCGTGAGCCACTGCACCCGGCCTGGCCTAGTCTTTTCTTAAACCCCCATCCCAGCTGGGCGCAGTGGCTCACATATGTAATCCCAGCACTTTGGGAGGCTAAGGTGGGCAGATCACCTGCAGTCAGGAGTTCAAGACCAGCCTGGCCAACATGGTGAAACCCCATCTCTACTAAAAATACAAAAATTAGCCGGGCGTGGTGGTGGGTGCGGATATTCCCAGCTACTGGGGAGGCTGAGGCAGGAGAATCGCTTGAACCCGGGAGGTGGAGGTTGCAATAAGCAGAGATTGTACCATTGTACTCTAGCCTGGGTGACAGAGCAA
>NC_045442.1:70110243-70358665 GCF_002776525.5 Piliocolobus tephrosceles
GGTTGCAATAAGCTGAGATTGTACCAGGGAAATCGAGCAAGAGTGACAAAAAAAAAAAAAAAAAAAAAAAAAAAAAAAAAAAAAATCCAACAACAAAAAAAACCCCACCCCTATCATGTCTCTCATCAGACTGAACTCCACCTTTACCTGCCAAAGGGGGCTTCGCTCCTGAGGGAAAAGTTCAAAGTACTTCTGTGCAAGCGGGACAGGAGGAAGGGTCTGTAGGCGCAGCCGTGTCCAGCACTGGAGGAAGCGCACCAAGCTCTCAAAGGTGTACAGGCCCAGCCGGTCATTTCCATAATTGGACAGATGGGTCATAAAGATGCTAATCTGTAAGGGGGTACCTGCATTTCAGATTTGGAGAGCCTACCGACCTCTGAATTAGCCTTGGTGAGTAAAGGTCCCAGCCTGCAAACACCTTGACTCTACAATCTTCTAGCCCTTCCTCTCAGCACCTTACCGGATTAAGCAGCACTGTCAGAAAGAGCTCTCCACCTCGGATGCTCCGGTCTAGTTCACGAGAGCCTCCAGGATACTCATTATAGAAGATTGTGTGAGTGAAGAGGCCACAAGTCTGCCGGGGCAGCACCTGGAGGGAAAAGAAAAAACAGATAAGATTTGAAAGACAGAATGAGAAGTAGATGGAGGACACTGGGATTTAGAGAGGACTCAGTTTGAAGTTCTAGCAATAAAGCTCTTACTGAGGGTGTTAAGATTTTTTCACCTTTCTACCCCTGATTATGTACCCCCATACTTGGACTGGCAGTTGATAGAGAACATAGGTCAATGCATTTTGAAAGCTGTCTAAATGTGAGAGTTTGATTCAGGCTTGTATTGGGAGTCCCTCACCATAATGCCATTGTGAATGAAGCCACGACGGTAGCGGGCAGGGCGGAGATGGGGATACTCCTCAGTGCTGGTCACCTGGATGCCCCACACGGATTTCCAGGCCTCATAGAGCTGCGTGTGGATGGGGTACACGCCCGAGTGGTGGGGGGCCACAGCATACCCCAGATCCGTGGGAATCCCATGCTCCTGGGAATGGCATAGACTCTCACCAGGACCTGGTGAGGTTTGGGGAGTAGAGGGTAAAGAGGGTGGGGAAGCCTCCAAATAAAGAAAGATGCAAAGGATAGGAAAAGGGTAGCCCATTAGGGGATAGTAGAAAAGGAAGCATGGCTGGGAGAAAGTATGGGGAAGAGATCCAAGGGTCTCACCAGAGCAAACTGTTTGTTGAGCCTCATCTGGTCAGCCAGCACGGAGCGATTGTGGAACAGGTGTGGCTGCATGTGACTCCACATGTGGGGGAACCACCAGAACTCTTTGCGGTGCTTCAGCAGCATGTCGTCCCCTGCATCCTCCTCCTCTGTCCCTATGACCACACGCTGACCACTGACCACAGCCAGTCAGCCCCTGTTCCCTTCTTTGTTTTGTATTAACACTGACCACCTTCCATCCCTGGGACAACCCTACTGATCCTTGCCTAAGTAAGACTTTCTATTTGCCCCATTGCCAACTTGCCCTCCAGCCACCCGCGCGAACCTAAGTTCATGCCCACCACTAGCTCCTCACAGCAGTCTGACCCCAAACCTTGACCCTTTTCTCCAACTTGTCTGCCCAGGGAGGTGGACAGTGAAGGGACAGGTCAAGCTATGATATGCCAAAGGAGTAGGGGAATAAGCTCACCAGTATGATAGAACTTGCCCGAGAAGCCCAAGTTGAAGGTGAAGTTGGGGACTAAGGTCCTGAGTTTGTTCTGGGTGGTCAACAGAGCCTGGGAAGAATAACAGGAACGTGAGAAATCAGGAGTGCAGGCTGAACAGGAAATACATGAGAAGTAGCATTCTTCCTGCCTGGAAAAGCAGGGAGTGTACCTATGACAAGCTCAGAATCAAGGAAGGGAGTATGACAGGCCAGAGTGTGAATAGCTTCTAAGAAAAAAATTTAAGTAACAAGACTGACCTCAACATCAGCCACCTTCATGCGGGTCCCTTCCTTGCCCACAAAGATGTCATCGATGTCTACCAAGATGTAGCGGTCGAGGTCCAGGCAGAGGCGCTTGCCAGTGAGGTATGCAACAGCATCAACGAAGATAAGTTTGTGGAGCCAGAAGGAAAGGCCGTGACCAAAGAGCACCCGCTGGATGCCATCATGAAGCCCCAGGTCCTGTACCACAGTGGGAAGCCGGGCCCGACGAAGAACTGGTCCTGGCACCAGGGGCTCAGCTGGCCGAAGGCTGGCAAGAAGCACTGGTTCATATGTACTATGATTGGATTGGAAGATGGTCCAGTCATCACCAGGCAGTGGCCCCGGTTCTAGGCGGCTGGGACGTGTGAGATGCAGTAGCGGGGCAGAAGGATTCACTTGGTAGTCCCGGAGCCCCAAGTTTGAGTGTAAAAAAAGGGGAAAGCCCTTGAGCTGGGCACTCAGTAGGCTGTGCTCGTGGGCTCGGAAAAAGCCAATGATGCCCACACCATACTCCACACAGTACCGGTCTAGCAGTTCTCGACTCCAGGCATCTAGGTTGACATACTTGAGCAGGTTCTCATAAATGACCAAGACATAGCGGCCATGGGTATTATCAGTCAATGTGGGCATGTCCCCTCGGCCAGGTGCCAACTCAGTGCTATAACGAAAACGACTAGATTCCAGGATGGCCACAATTTCCTGCCCCAACTGTGAGTATGCACTCTCCACAAACACAAGGACCACAGGTTCAGTTCGAACTGTCTCTGGAGGCCTGGGGGGCCGAGGTGGAACTGGAGGCCGTGCAGGGCCAGGACCAGCTGCCCCACTGCTGCTGCAGTCTCCCAAGGGCAGGGGCAGGGGTTCCTTGGCCTTAGGGCTGGTGGACACATAGTAAGCCAAGAAGCCCATGGAGCCCAGGCTGAAAGCGATCAGCAGCAGTATGAGGCGGTGCAGTTCCAGCTGCCGAGCTGGGCGTACCACCTTCCACAACTGGAGCATGGCGGGGGGAGGAAGGGAGGGAGGAATGGGGCCCACCTCAGGGGATGGGAGGTAGGAGTTCTATAGGCTAGGACTGTCTTGGAAGGGTAGAAGGATAGGAAAATACGGGACAGGGATTCCCTCAGGGGGAGTTTCCTTAAGAGGTGGAGATGAGTCCCCTTAGTATAGGGTAGGGGAGGCAGAAGGGGAAGCAGGGGGTAACTATACAGAGTCCACTAGTCTCAGGTCACCATGGCCCCCTGGCCCATGGCTTCAGGCTGCAAATCTTGCCAGGCTCTCCCCTTGGCCCTGGCTGAGTGCCTCACATCAAAGGTCAGCAAAGTTCAATCTCTGCCTCCCTACCTGTAAGACAGAGAAATCAGTGGGTTATTCCTCCTTCTGAAACTGTGTCATTAATCAATTTTCCTCCCCATCCCATCTCTCTTACCTCCTGCTTATTGGATAATCTGTTCTCAAGAAAAAAAAAAAGGCTCCTATAGGAGAACCTACAAGCTGAGTCCTATACCTTGGCTTCACAGCTTATTCCCTTTCCCTTTCTTAGAATACCCAAATGAATGTCCAAATTCTTCGCTCTAAGCAAAGCTCAGAGATGGAGCAATATATGCAAATGATAGAAGGGAACAAATCTCCCATCAACAAGAGGCTAAATATCCTAGGAGGCTAAAAACAGGCCTGCTCTGAAAGGAGTTCCTAGCCTATGACTGAGCAGCTGGCCAGCCAGCAACAGCTCTGATCTTTCTGTGAGGAAGGGACGGAAAGCCCCGGAAGTCCTCAAAAGTCCCATGCTCCAACGAAATATCAGATAAGGAACTCATGAGTCTGTTAATCGTCCTCATCAATCAAACCCAATACCACAGCCAACAGCATTAACGAACTTGCAGTCAGGTGGACACTATGGTGGGGGAGTTCAAAAGGAAAGAGCAATCCTCATGATAGGTAATCATTCTACCAGTTTCCAAACCCAGAACTTAGCAACTCCCTTACCCGTTGCTTGTGAAACATTACCTGCCCCTGACCTTCACCTCAACTTTGCCAGTCAGGAGATAAAAATGTAACTCCTGAGCAGGCCACACACTGGGTGCTGAGAAAAGCCAGACAACTGAGTCCACTCTAGTTCTCCTTCCTAACTTAGCCTAAGTGGTTCTGCAACCCTATTCCTAAACAGCTCAGAAGAGTCCCTGAGCTAGCCTGGAGAGACATGAGGTATTGAGTTCCGTTACACAAACAGAACAACTTGAGTAAGGACTGGATGACAGAGAGCAACAGGAGCTTAAATCACATCCAACCAATGACAGAAGGAAAGAGGACAGTGTGATCAGAAAACACAGTTTTAAGGAGGTCTAATTTTGGGGATCTCTTTTATTATTTTTAGATGGAGTCTTGTTCTGTCACCCAGGATACAGTGTGCTAGTATGATCATAGCCTACTGCAGCCTCAAACTCCTGGGCTCAAGTGACCCTCCCACCTCAGCCTCCCATGTAGCTGGGACTACAGCTGTGCACCACCATGCCCTACTAATTTTTAATTTTTTTTAGAGATGGGGGTCTTGTTATGTTGCCCAGGCTGGTCTTGAACTTCTGGGGTCATATAATCCTCCCGCCTCAGCCTCCTGAGTCTGTTCTTTTTCTTAAATCGACTGCTTCTTTAAGTTTTATTGTCACTATCCCCACCTCAGCCTCCTTGTAAGGCTGGCAATCCCTCTCTACCACCTACCCCCAAACACACACATCTCAGGGGTGATAAGGCAGGGCCGAGGTCCTTCAGAATTGACAGAGATGATTTAAAAACAGTTCAGGCCAGGTGTGGTGCCTCACACCTGTAATCCCAGCACTGTGAAAGGCCGAGGCCGGTGGATCACCTAAGGTCAGGAGTTCAAGACCAGCCTGGCCAACATGGTGAAACCCTGTCTCTACTAAAAATACAAAAATTACCCGGGCGTGGTCGTGGGCGCCTGTAGTCCCAGCTACTCAGGAGGCTAAGGCAGGAGAATCACTTGAACCCGGGAGGCGGAGATTGCAGTGAGGTGAGATGGAGCCACTGCACTCCAGCCTGGGTGACAGAGTGAGACTCCGGCTCAGAAAAATAAAAAATAAAAAAACCAAAAAGTCTAGCTTTGGCCTAGGTAAAACGACATGAGAAGAGAGCTGGGGGAGAGGATCAAAATGGTGACGAGAAGGGGTGAATGCTAAGAATTTGATGCAACTTTAGAGAAAACACCGTAGTGAGGAGGTCACTGACGGGAAGTTGATACTCAGGGTGTATCATCCCGTATTTGAGAACTTACAACTTGCCAGCCATTCTTCCAAGAGCTTTACATATATTTAATCTTCACACCAGCCCTAAGAGGTAGGGAAAAGGTACATGCTCCATTATCCCCATTTCACATATGAGTAACTCAGAGAAGCTTAGAAACCTGCCCAGGATCACACAGCTCAGTTGATGGGAGGGCTGGGATTCGACTTCAGGCCTGTCAAGCTCCAGAGCCGCGTTCTTAGCCGCTGCATTTTGGCTTCATACCTGGAAGAAGCAGCAAGGTTTAGGGAAGGGGCGCCGCAGGCCGGGCCAGTGAACGCAGGGTGGGTGTGTGCGGGAGGTCTCTGTGAACGGCGAAGTCAGACGGGAGCCGGGCCCGGGCTAGGGGAGACCGGGACGGCCGGAGCAGCGGCGCGGAGGCTGCGGGCGCCGAGGGGGCCCGAGGCTGGCGGGTGGAGGGGCCCCGCTGAGAGGAGAAGGGGGCACAGGTGGATGCGAAGAGCGCACCGGATGTGGGACACCAAAGGGGAAGGGGCCACGGGCGCGCGGCGGCGACTCTGGGGTGACATCGAAAACAGCCTCTGGGCTGGGAGAGCCTTGCGGGAAGAAGGGAGCCCGCCTGGTCCGGAGTGGAGCGAGGCGGTTCTGAGGGAGGCCGGCGGAAAGGATCCGGGTGGGGGACGCACGCTGGGCCGCCGAGGGGTCGCCCGGGACGACCCTGAGGGTGGCGATGGTGGCAACATCGAGGGGAGTCTGTTGCGGGGTCTGAGCGCGACCGTGGGCGGGGGGTCTCCTCAGGGGCGGCTCACCCGGAGGACTGGGCGGCGTCCCCGCTGTCCCCGGGCTCCGCCGCGTCCCGGGGCTGCCCGGCTTCCCTGCTCTCGGGGCCACGGGCCGCGTCGCGGCTGCTCCGCCATCTCCGAGCGAACGCTCTGCCGCAGCCTGGCCCAACCACCGCTCCCACCGGGGGAGGCGGCGCGCCGCCGCTGGTGGCACCCGCTCGGATCCACCGACTCCAGCCCTAGCAGTCGCGCGACCTGGGTGCCGGGAAACCAAGCGGCCCTCCGCAGTGCCGGGCCGAGCCGCGGCCTCCGAGACGGCGGGCTGGACGCCCCGCCCGCGGAAGCGCACCCCCTCCTCCTCGCGCGATGGCACCGCCGGCCGGGCGTCGGGGACGGCGGCTCCGGAGCAGGGGCGGGCTCAGGCCTGGGCTCATCCACTCAGCCCCGCGGAGGGGGAGCCGGGCCAGCCCACTCGGAGGGGACGAGGCGGAGCGGCCTAGCCGGAGGCGGGGCCAGGGGCGGGGCGAGGCCCTGAACCGGCTCCCAGGGCACTCACCCTCCCTCCCCGCCCCGCCTCGCCTCCGCAGGACCGAGCGCTGGTTGGAGGTTATGAGAAAGTTTTTTTTCTTTCCGAGACGGAATCTCACTCTGTCCCCTGGGCTAGAGTGCAGTAGCGCGACCTCGGCTCACTGCAACCTCCCCCTCCCGGGTTCAAGCGATTCTCCTGCCTCAGCCTTCCAAGTAGCTGGGATTACAGGCGCCCGCTACTATGCCCAGCTAAATTTTTTTGTATTTTTTAGTAGAGAAGGAGTTTCACCATGTTAGCCAGGCTGGTCTCGAACTTCTGACCTCGTGATTCGCCCGCCTTGGCCTCCTAATGCCTGGGATTGCAAGCATGAGGAAGTTTTATTCTCAAAAGGCCCCAGTGGAAGTAGGAAGAGGTAGCTCTCTCCAACCTGGTAACCCAGGCTGCTAAAATCTATGCCTCTGGCCGTAAACCTCCAACAGCAGTAACACAATGGACTGTTTAAAGGTTATTTTATTAAATATCTTCAGTTCAAGGTTTCATTGTAACAAAGCTATGAAGGGTCTACCAACATTCAGAACAAACACTATTTTTAAATTATTTCTATGTTGTCATGCAAAAATTCTGCATCAAATGCCTTCCATTTCTTGTTTAAAAGGTGATTTTTTAATAGTCTATTGTCTACAGATGCTGACATTAGCCCCAGAAGAGGAGTAAGAATGCTAAGAAGTGGAGCTGGAGCAGCCATATGAAGCTATGGGTCTCAATGAATTCTAAGACCATTTGTCTTCAAGCCAGCAAAACGAAACCCTGTGGTGAAGGGATCTGCGTGCTGGCACTGCAGACTGCAGGGCAGGAAAGGGCTAGGGCCCAGGGGCTGGGACATGCATGAGCTGCTCGGAGGAGCCTGGCTAAATCCAAGCACCAGCACCTTTGAGTCTGCTCTCTTCTCAGCTGGCTCCCAAGTAAACCTGTAGCTTTGCCTCTTCTCCCAGCTCTCGTGCCTCCTGAAGGTAGTCCAGGGAACTGGAATCTACCCACCTTTCCCCCAAAAGTGGAGATGTCTGTGCAGATAAATCTGCAGCGTTGTTTTGAGGGAAACCAAGGCCATCACCAATCGCTCCTCCATTATCTTCTTTGCTATCTGCTTAGGGTATAGACCTCTTCCTCCTGGAATGGAACTCCTTGAGCACAGAGAGGGACAATGAAGGTAGAAGCCTTGGCTCTGGACACCTCTTTCGGGTTACATGCGGGGAGGGGTGATGGCCATGCAGATTGTCCAGCAGTAAGTCTATACTTCAGTTGGTCAGTAAAGAGGCCTCTGTAAGGACACCTCTTCTTCTTGCCAGAGCAGTCAGGTCAATCTCAAAGACAGGAAAAGAGATGGACGTGCAGCAAGGAAGAATAAGAAGGGAGGCAGCCTTGAAGAGAGCCTGAATGCATAGAAACGACCACCACCTCTTCTCCCACTGCCTCACTCCTCCCATCCCACAGGGGCACTTGGCAGAGGGCCCAGGCCCAGATGAGGGTCAGCATGGGGACCATTACCGTGAAAAGGCAAGACAAAGATGGTCCAGATCAGCACAGAAACAGAACAGCCAAAGGCGGCACGGGAGCCCTGACCAGGGCCCGGCTCTCTCCTTGCTGAGTTAGAAGAAAACATGAAGCAAAGCAGCAACAAACCCTCCCCCTCCTAACTGCAGGGATAAGGCCTCAATATCAGGGCCCACATGCATTGTGCATCCTATAGAAATGGATGAGTGAGTGCATGTCAGATTAACACGAGGTTTCTCATCAGCTTCATGGTGGGCACACTTCTGCAGCACCAATTCTCTTCCCTTCTACACCAAACGAGACAGTACACATCAACGTCCGGGCCCTTAGTCCTGAGGCCACCACTTCTCAGCTGCCTCCACAGCAGGCTGGGAGCTCTGTGTTCTCTCCCAAGTAGGTCTGATGGTCACGATGTTCTCATCAGCCCCATTCTAGGCGCCTATGCAAGTTCCAAATAAGTCCGTTCCTAGACCTGGGGTAAGCAGGCCACCGCAGGAGCTCCAATCACATCATGGCCCCCAAAGCTCTGTCAGAGTTCTTGCCTGGTCCCCTTGAGTCCATGGGGACCAGAGAGGCCAAGCTCACCTCTTCAAGGCCAGTGGGTCAGCCCGCTGCTCATGCCAGGATAGACCTCATACACACTCCTGCCTTCTTGCCAACCCAAGGGCTGTCGGTGGTTTTAAAACGCATCATGGTACAGATTCCTTTTTTTTTTTTAAACAATCTTTTTTTCTTTTTTTTTTTTTCTTAAATGTAAAAAACACCTCGGTACAGCAGGGACAGACACGAGGGGGGGGGGGGGGGGCTGCATGCAGGGGCGTGCATTGGCTGCTGCCGCTTTTGTAATTGAATTGTTTTAAACCTCAAACAAACAGGACTGCCGCTGTCACTCAGGCCCTCCAGAGCCACTGGCTGCGAAGGTTCGACCTCTGGCTGGAAATCTCCTAATGCCCCTGTCAAACAGGACAGAATGTGGTAACAGAACAGAGGACAATGAGCACACAGATGAGTTCCAGCGACTTTAGCACACTAAACACGTGGCCAAGTAGGCCTGAGAAGGTGGGGAAAGTGGGTGAAGCTAATGCTTAAATACAAAACTGCCTCCCATTTGCTGAGCACTTACTAAGTGCTTTACTTATAGTATCTTACTTAATCCTCACAATGATTAAATGAGGTAGGCACCACTCTCTGCCTCTCTTTGACAGCTAAGGAGACTGAGTTTAGGGAGGGCAAGTAACCTGTCTGAGGTCACCCAATTTGGAGTCACGGAGCCACACCCCAGTCTGTCTGATTTCCGAGCACAACTTATTGCAAGCATTCTACCAGCCTTTGCCAGTCCTCTGGGATGGCCCACACCTCCTCTCCCAGGGCCACCTCCCAGCCTTCTCTTCTTCCTCTGGCCCCACCTGTCCCAGGCCCTCCCAGCCCCTCTCCCCCATCAACCAGGTGCACCTGTGGCTGAGCTCACTGCAGCGGTGCGGCAGGGGCCCCTGAGCAGTGATAGTGGACATTGAGCCACTTGCCATCCCGACGGTGCCAGACCCGGGTCTCTTCTGACTGGCTGGTGCGAGGCCGACCCTGCCCGTCGATGTACTGGGTGAGGCGGATGTAGGCGATGCACGCTGCGTCCTCCCCAATCACGTGGACGTGTGGGTTTAGGATGGTGGTATGGATAGGCTTGCTGTTCTTGGACAGGACTACAGGGCAGGGTGGGGTAGGTAAGAGGACATCAGGCCTGGGCACCTGCATTTTCCTCCCAGCCTGCACTTCCAAGTCTTACCATCTCCTGAGCAACCATTCCCAGAATCTCCAAGTCCCCTCCCCCTCCAAACGCCCTCCAGAGGCCAGGATACCACATTACATTAGTCTCCTTTATCCAAAATGCACAGAAAGATGGGTAACAATGGTAATAGCTGCTGCTCTTTTAATCAGGCATTGTGCTGGGGTTTTACATGCCTGAGCTGTATTTCTTGCTGGATAATATTTTCTTCATTATAAGATGACGAAATAGGTTCAAGGAATAATTTGCTCAAATCACACACCTGAACTCAGGACCATGTGACTCTAACTGAAGCCTACAGATTTCCTATTTTGTTAGGCTGAGTTTAGATTTCAAAAGGCTCGGCTCGCCCCTAGCTAGGGCTGCAGAACAAAATCATGAACTTAAACCATTCAAAATTGATTTGTAATTTTTTTTTTTTTTAAGGCACCAAAGCTGAAATAGAATCACCAAAGCACCAAGCTCAGGATATTCCCAGGATTCTCTGGGGAAAAGGCAAAAGAAGTTGGATTGCCATTATCAGCATATGCTGTGAAAACTGTGTTGCTTTTATTGAGATTCACATTTTAGTTCAATTCAAATGTTAGACAGTGGCTACATGTCACCTTCCTAGAATTAATATAAACTCTGGAATTGCTTCTGGCTAATAGAGTTACTTAGATAACTGAGAGTTTATATATGCAGTTGAGATGTGATAAGGGTGGGAGTCAGCAGAGAAGTTAGTGACTAACTATAACTCAGGGCAGGATAGGGAAGGCCCAGCATAAAGTGGGAAGATATAAAAATAAGGAAGGGGAGGGTCTCACAGAGTAGACAGAAAGATGGGAGGGGGTGATAATTCAGCTTCTTATCCCCTTATCTTCCACGAACTGGCCAGAATGTACACCCCACCCCCCATACAGGACGCCTGCCTTCCTCCATAGTCAGGAAGATTCTAGCCACAACTTCCGATCTCACAAATCACCAAGAGTGCCCTGGTTTGCACATTCTTATCCTGGTTTTAATTTCCTCTATTTTGAAACCTGCAGACACAGAGCTTAGTTCTTACGTGCTGAGATCATCTCAACCTAATCTCAAAGGGTTTCCTTCCAATGCATCTTGGAAAGAGGTGAGGCTTAAAGAAATAAATAAACTTTTTTTTTTTTTTGAGATGGAGTCTCGCTGTGTTGCCCAGGCTGGAGTGCAGTGGCGCAATCTTGGCTCACTGCAAGCTCCGCCTCCCAGGTTCACACCATTCTCCTGCCTCAGCCTCCCAAGTAGCTGGGACTACAGGCGCCACCACCACGCCCGGCTAATTTTTTGTATTTTTAGTAGAGACGGGGTTTCACCATGTTAGCCAGGATGGTCTCGATCTCCTGACCTCGTGATCCGCCAGCCTCAGCCTCCCAAAAGTGCTGCGATTACAGGCGTGAGCCACCGTGCTCGGCAAGAAATAAGTGAACTTGATTGTGGTGACTGGCACTGCCACGAGGCAGTTGCAGAATGAATGGGCACTTGGGGCTCAGAGCAGGGCCTTCAAAGGTGCCTGTTTACAACCATCGGGGCACAAAGGGGCAAGCATACAGAGTAGGAGTGCAGCATGAAGGTCAAATAAGGGAAAAGTGGGCAACTGGGATGAGAAGGTGAGCAGGAGACAGAGGCAAGGGGGTGAAGGGGCAGGCAGGAGTATATCAGCAGCACGAACCCACTCACGATTCTCAAAGTAAAACTTATGGAAATCCATCCCCTCCACGAGGTTACCAAGGGCCTCAGGCTCAAAGGAAGTGAGGCCTGGATCACAAATCTTCCTGCAGGGAGAAAAAAAAAAAAAGCAGCCTATCAGGCTTCTATGGAGCGATTTGTCTTCCTTCCTTATCAGCAGTGTCTATCCAGTAGCAGCAGGCTAGCTGTGGCCATCCCAGACAAGACAGCGAAGATCTTCCAGGCCTGCCTGCTGAGCCACTCAGCCCTGTGCTTTCGGCCCACCACCAGGACACCATGGGTGAGCTCAGGGAATCTACCTGAAAGGGCTCCCAGCTTAGGAGAGGGCTTAACTCAGATACTTTGCCCAAGGTCCAAATTCCCTTTCCCCAGGGTCCTAATTGTTGTCTGGAAGCAGGGAAGGCCTTGGGAGATGACTTAGGTCACACAAAAAAATGAGTCTCTGCTTACGTGTAGGCCTCAAAGTCCCCATTGTTGATGGCTTCAATCAGCTGTTCTGTAATCTTAATGATCTCCTGTTTCCTCACTGTGGGGAAGAAAAATCCATCAATTTACCCACTGGGGTACCTCCCAAGTGACAGAGAGCCTTCCCCAATCCTCAGGAGTCCCCTGTGATCACTTATGACAAAGACATCCCTCTTCTCTGTCTCTAGGGCCGTTGGCAGGAAGAGTGAACCCACCTTCCCTTCCATCTCCCTCTCTGCAGTGTGCAGACACAATGACCACTTCCTCCTGAAGCCCAGCCATTAGTTATGGTTCTTTGGCCTTGGCCTCCCTCTCCATCAACAACCAGGTTGCAGAAAACATGCTTGCCTTTAACAGGTGAGGAGCGTGGTACATCATGAATGCCGTGAGCCCCTCCCCTGTATGAGCAGCCTCTCTCACAAGCATCTCTCAATAAGGCTGCTTCCACCCCCAATTTACTTCTCTCACCTGAAGGGGCTCAGTCAGGTCTCAATCACCACCCCCACTCTTAGCCCTCATTCAGTGGCCAGGATCCAGCCCTGGGCGACAGGCAGCCTGACAGCAGAATCCAGATAGGGCTGGGGTGCCAAAGGACCATCAGAGCCCTAGGATGGATGCTTCCCACTGCTCATCAACTCCACAGGGCTTTTCTGGGAGAAATGATCCCGGAATTGTAAAACCTTGTGACAGCCTGTACCAGAGAGGCTGCTCCATTTACCTCTCAAGGCTTGGGAAAGCTGTACATTTCACACCAGCTCTCATGCCAGGATGTGTTCCTCAGGAAAACCAGACAGGGCTCAGACTGACAGGCAGGCAGAGGTGGTGCCCTCCAGAGCCCTCCTCCCCAACCCATCCCAAGCCAAGGGACAGCTGGTGATGTCCTGCTGGCTTGGGCTTCTCTTATAGGGAATGCCACTATCAGCAGGCGCTGCCGCCAGGGTAAGGGAGAGCGTGGGTTGAGCTTGGGCTCATCTTAACCCAAGCCCTGGGTTGGCCCAGGCCACAACCCTTTCCTCACAGGAGCGAAAGCCTGCAAGACAACTGCAAGCATCAGAACAGCACCACCATGGCCTGGCTGGGCCAGCACAGCCAAGCAGCACAGCTGGGACAGGGCAGCGCAGCCAAAGGCACATCCAGGAGGGAGCCCCACAGCCATCAGCCCTGCTAGGCTGCAGCTCCAGGTGAGCAAGCAGCAGGTTAAGGGAAGCAAGGAGTTCGATCGGCTTCCTAAAGCAGCAGGCAGGTGTGCACCCACAACACACACACCCTCTCCAACCCACCAGACCCATCTGGATGACCTGACTGGGGCCCCACGGGTGAAGAGGGTTGTGCTTAGAAACTCTGCAAGGATAGACGGTGGGAGGAAAGGCAGCAGACACAGGCATCCTCCAGCACAGACGTAACTAGAAATACGAGGATGAGCCCCTGATAACCCAGCGAGGCACCGTATCAAGATTTCCTATTGCCTCGTCTTTTTTCCAATAAGGCTCTGAGGTGCATGCTGTTTTATTTCCACGTCACAGATAAGGAACCTGCAGCTCTGAGAGGTTAAACTTCACACTCTCGAAGGCAGTGTAGCTGGGATTTAAACTCAGATCTGTCTTGCCTCTGACCCCATGCTCTTAATATGTTATGCTGAGACTCAGGAAGCACTACATCCCCAACACAGTTCCCTGCTGTCACGATCTCCCCATCACCCCACTCCCACCCCCACAGACCTGACTTCCGACTCTGCCCTTCTTCCTGGCTCGGCGCTGAGGCAAGGCCCACTGCACATCTTGGGGACTTTCTACTCCCCCCACCCCAGGCCACGTTCTTCCACCCACTCTTCTCGTATTTCTTTGGGCCCCAGACTCAGGGGCCCCTGCCTGGTCTCAACAGCACCTCCAATCGACCCCCGACCCCTAGCAGAGGCCATGCTCCCGGAGCTTACTACCATGGGCAGCTGGGCCGGGCTGACAGCTGTGGTGGGGGTCCCTGAGGGGCTTCAGGACGAGCCAGGGAGACAGAAGCCAGAATGTGCCTCCCTCACACTTACTGGCTGAGGAGCAGAGAGAAGGCTGGGGCTGCATGCCTGCAGAGGGGGCTGTTCTGTCCCGGGAGCTCCGTCCTTCAGGCACCGAGCTGCCATTCCCAGTGCGGAGCGGGGCAGCTAACCAGCCAGGGCAGGGCAGGGCAGGGCAAGGCAGAGCAGCCAAAACAAACAGAATAAGGCAGGTGAGCGAGCAAGCCGGACAGGACCCGAGCCCATGGCGCTGCAGAGCCGGGGCAAGGGGACGCCTCGCCTCGGGCTGCTGTGGACACCGGACCACATCCCACGCCGCCGCCTCTGCCAGAGAGGCCTCCCAGCTGAGGGCACCAGACCTGGGCCATGGCTTCCAGACGAGCCTTACAACAGCCTGTCCAAGGACCCCTGCTCCCGGGGAAGATGTTCCAAGGGGCCAGGCCACAGGGTCCAGAGCCCAGCAGTGATGGCGCCTCTTATGTTGCCAGCAGTGCTGGAATCGAACCGATCTGACCTCACTCAGAGGGGCCTGGAGCTACTATGATTCACTTCCTTGTAGCTTTCTGCTATTTTTTTGGTTCCAAAACGTTTGACACCCCCTGGCCGCCGAGGGCATGCTCTCCCAGCTCCGTCCTACAATGTTCCTCTGTCTTTTCTGAGGGCCTGGCCCAAAGTCACTTATGGAATTCAGGCAAAGGGAGCAATTCCAGGAGGCCCAACCAAAGAGCAGGACAGATTCCCAGGGGTCCGGCCTGCCATGCCCTCCCACCCACCTGGCACTCTAGCCAGGCCCAAGCTTAGGCTAGTGGTCCTACAGGCCCACCAGGACATGACCAAATGTGGCCTCACGGTTGTCAGATTGGTTCCAACTCCATCATTCAGGCCAAGATCTTAGGACTAGAGTGACCAACTCATCCCAGTGTTCCCAGGACTATCTGGGTTTTACATTTATTTATATATGTTCTTTTTTTTTTTTTTTTTTGAGACGGAGTCTCGCTCAGTCCCCCAGGCTGGAGTGCAGTGGCGCGACCTCGGCTCACGGCAAGCTCCGCCTCCCGGGTTCACACCATTCTCCTGCCTCAGCCTCCCAAGCAGCTGGGACTACAGGCGCCTGCTGCCACACCCGGCTAATTTTTTGCATTTTTAGTAGAGACGGGGTTTCACTGTGTTAGCCAGGATGGTCTCGATCTCCTGACCTCGTGATCCGCCCGCCTCGGTCTCCCAAAGTGCTGGGATTATAGGCGTGAGCTACCGCGCCCAGCCTTTTTTTTTTTTTTTTTTGAGACAGAGTCTCATTCTGTCACCCAGGCTGGAGTTCGGTGGTGCGATCTTGGCTCACTGCAACCTCCACCTCCCGGGTTCAAGCATTTTCATGCCTCAGCCTCCCAAGTAGCTGGGATTATAGGACCCTGCCACCATGACCGGCCTTTTTTTTTTTTTTTTTTGGGAAGTTTTGCTCTTGTTGCCTAGGCTGGAATGCAATGGGGCGATCCTAGCTCATTGCACCCTCCACCTCCCAGGTTCAAGCCATTCTCCCACCTCAGCCTCCCAAGTACCTGGGATTACAGGTACCTGCTACCACACCTGGCTAATTTTTTATATTTTTAGTAGAGATGGGGTTTCACCATGTTGGCCAGGCTGGTCTTGAACTCCTGATCTTCAGGTGATCCACCCACCTTGGCCTCCCAAAGTGTTGGGATTATAGGCGGGAGCCACGAGGCCCGGCCTTTTTTTGTAGTTTTAGTAGAGATGGGGTTTCAGCATGTTAGCCAGGCTGGTTTTGAACTCCTGACCTCAAGTGATCTGCTTGCCTCAGCCTCCCAAAGTGCTGGGATTACAGGTATCAGTCACCTCGCCTGGCCTATTTATTTGTTCCTAAAATTTTTTTTTTTTTTTAATAGAGACAAGGTCTTGCTATGTTGCCCAGGCTGGTCTCAAACTCCTGGCCTCAAGCAATCCTCCTGCCCTGGCCCTCCCAAAGTTCTGGGATTACAGGTGTGAGCCAGCACTCCTGGCCCATCGCAGTCTTAACACCAAAAGTTCTGCGTCCGGGGAAAACCAGGATGATTGGTCACTCTATTTATGACTCATGACACTTGTGGGCTACTTTGGCAGGGACTTAGGGTACCCCTGTTCTGGGATGGCACATCATTATCAGCGACAGGAACAGTTCTCTGAGCCCTGGCCCCTGCAGAATCTCTAGCTTAGCTATTTTAGACTTGGGGTCAAAGAAGAGAAGCCTCTTGCCCAGCTCAGCAACACCACACAGGGGCCTCTTATCTTGGCTTGTGGAAAGTAGCTTTTATACCAAGCCCTCTACTAGGGGCATAGGAACCAGCATTCCCAGTTCTGGGGGCAGAAAAGGCAGGTGCCCCATTGGAGCCCAGGTACCTGGGTCACTGCTGGAGTCCTTCCCTCTCCGAGGGCCAGCACCTACCTTTGAGGTCCTCATCTTCTGTGGTGGTGTTGCAGCTCTCTGTGGAGCCCTGTAGGCCAAAAAGAATATGTTTCTATATGCTCCATCCCTTGGAAGCCAGAGGAGCAAAGCAGAACAAAAGCAGAGTTTGTGCTCCTACAAGAGGTGCAAGGAGACCGTGGAAAGTTCTGCTTCCACCCTGGCTGTCTGACTCTTCCCAAATCTCCTCCCTAGTCTTCCCCCACTTGGTAAATGCCCCTAATTAGACCAGTTACTCAGGCTAAAACCTGGAGTCATCCTCAATCCTTTTCCTTCTCTTTTTCCCTTATATTCGGATTGCCCAATCCAAAAATAAAATCTTTTGGTTCTGTCTCCAAAGTAAATCCCATGTCTTACCTCTTCACTTCCAATACACAGCTACAACCTGACTCCAGGCCACCAGCATCTCACACGTGAACCACGATAACAGGTTCATGGTCTCCCTAACTTCCCCTAGAGTTTGTTTTTTTTTTTTGGAAACAGAATTTTGCTCTTGTTGCCCAGGCTGGAGTGCAGTGGCATGATCTTGGCTCATTGCAACCTCCGCCTCCTGGGTTCAAGTGATTCTCCTGTCTCAGCCTCCCGAGTAGCTGGGATTATAGGCGCCTGCCACTATGCCTGGCTAGGTTATTTTTCTTTTTTTTCTTTTCTTGAGACAGAGTCTCACTCTGTCGCCCAAGCTGGAGTGCAGTGGCCGGATCTCAGCTCACTGCAAGCTCCGCCTCGCGGGTTCATGCCATTCTCCTGCCTCAGCCTCCCGAGTAGCTGGGACTACAGGCGCCCGCCACCTCGCCCGGCTAGTTTTTTGTATTTTTTAGTAGAGACAGGGTTTCACCTGGTTAGCCAGGATGGTCTCGATCTCCTGACCTCGTGATCCGCCCATCTTGGCCTCCCAAAGGGCTGGGATTACAGGCTTGAGCCACCGTGCCTGGCTATTTTTGTATTTTTATTAGAGACAGAGTTTCTTCATGTTGGCCAGGCTGGTCTCGAGCTCCTGACCTCCGCTGATCCACCTGCCTCGGCCTTCCAAAGTGCAGGGATTACAGGCGTGAGCCACCGTGCCTGGCCCTCCCTAGAGTTCTTGATCATGACGTGGCCAGAGTGATGTGTTAAAGTGTCAAATAGATTCTATTACTCACTCCAAACAGCTTCTCCTTGCTGCTGGAAGAAAATGCGAACTCCTACAAGGGCTTCTGTAGCAGGCCCTGCTGCTTCTCCAACCTCATCACTCTATCCTACAGTTCTCCCCGTGTCACTTCCCTCTTCCCTCTGCTTGATTACACATGCCACACCTGAGCTTCAGTTCCTTCTGCCTAGGGCACTCAGCCTCAGAGTTGGCCTGGTTGCCTCCTTCCCACCCACCATTCACTTTTTCGCTCAGATACCACCTCCTGAAAGAGGCCTTCTCCTGACTACTTAATTCAAGGCCCTGTTCTCTCTCTCTCTCTACTTTGGTGGGGTTTTTCTGTTTTTCATTTTTTAGATAGAGTCTTGTTCTGTTGCCCAGGCTGAAGTGCAGTGGCACGATTTCAGCTCACTGCAACCTCCGCCTCCGAGGTTCAAGCGATTCTCCTGCCTCAGCCTCCTAGGCAGCTGGGATTACAGGGATGTACCACCATCCCCAACTAATTTTTGTATCTTTAGTAGAGATGGGGTTTTGCCATGTTGGCCAGGCTGGTTTTGAACTCCTGACCTCAAGTGATCCGCCCGCCTTGGCCTCCCAAAGTGCTAGGATTACAGGCATGAGCCACTGCACCTGGCCTTCTCTCTACTTTGTGCCATTTTCTTCAGATTACCTATTGGCATTCGATTTTATCTTATTTATTTCTTTGAGAGACTAAGTCTCACTCTGTAGCCCAGGCTGGAGTGCAGTGGCATGATCTCAGCTCACTGCAACCTCTGCCTCCCAGGCTCAAGTGATTATCGTGCCTCAGCCTCCCAAGTAGCTGGGACTACAGGTATGCACCACCACACCTGCCTACTTTTTTGTATTTTAGTAGAGACGGGGTTTCACCATGTTGCCCAGGGTGGTCTCGAACTCCTGAGCTCAGGCGATCTGCCCACACCTTGGCCTCCCAAAGTGTGAGATTATAGGTGTGAGCCACAGTGTCTGGCCTATTTTATCTGTTTGCTTACTGGTTTTTTATCTGCCTCCCATCCCACCCACCATTTGAACAGGTAATTTGTCTTGTCACCTCTCTAAACCAGAGCCATGGATGGTATCCAGGCTTAACAGATTGGTTCAGGAATGCTGGTGAAAACACCAAGGGCACAAAGGGGACAGGCCATGGAGAATGCTCCAGGGTCTAGAGATGCTCTTGCCTGTTTTTCAGTGAACGTTTACTCTTTTAAACTTCCAACATATGGAGGAAGATTCTATTATTATCATCCCCAATTTGCAGATAAAGGATACTAAGGTGCAGGGCCAGGATTCAGACCAGATCTGTCCGACTGCAAAGCCTGGGCTCCGTAAGGTAGAACGCCCTTCCTCAGAATGGAGCAACTATGGGCACAGGCTACCTTCAGCTGAGCCTCTGCAAACGCCTTGGCCTCAGGGTGCAGCCTGTAGACCCCTGGGACCCAGCCCACCTGTCTCCTGCTGACCTGGAAAGCAGGAGACAGGCTCAGGAGCCACTCACCTTGATCCCATCTGTAGCGTTGTGTACCACAGTGGTTTGTGGCTCCTGTGAGAGAAGATGAAAATTACCCTTCCAACTTGGGAACAGACTATGGCTCTTCCCTGAGGAGCCCCACCTGCACCCCAGGACCCCCACAGACCCTGTGATGACCACTGAGGCCTGCCCACCAGCCATCTCCAGAAGACAAAATGTCCGGCTCAACTGGGGTCCCAGGCAGCTGGGATAGCCCTGGATTTTGGCAGCAGCACTGTGTGGTAAGAAAGAGAGGCCTGGCAGGTGCAGGTGCCCAGGAGGCTGAGACAGCAAGGGCCTCTGTCCCTGATTCCTGTCAGTTCTGAGGGCTTTTTCCACATGGGGTTCCCACGGGGCAGGTACACTGGAGGAGCTGTGGGACTGAGGGCACAGGCCGGGCCCTGCCACAGTGTTCATCACAGGGTGTACACTGGGGAGAAGAATGAGGTCTCCCAGAAAGAGCCAAGACAGGAGTCCCTCTCAGCAAGCTGAGCCCAGAGAGCCGCCCACTGCGCCCGCCTTCTGCCTTCCCTAGTTCCTGGCCCCACACTGCCACATCAGGTGGCACGAGGGTCCGCAGGAAGGAGGGGAGTAGCAGGCACCATCACCCCTCCCTCTTTCCCAGTCACCCCCCTGCTGACTCTCTATTTAGCCACCACTAACAGAGGGAGCTCCAAGAGCACACAGAACCCCTGGAGGAGCCCAGAGAGAACTCAGCTAGCACGAGGCACTCCAGGAGCCTGGAGACCTCAGCACCATCCAGAGGTGGGGACCCCAGCCCTCTTTCCTGTTTCTGGCTTTGCAAAGGAGAGACTGAGGCAGGTTTTACAAGGAGGCCTCCAAGAACTGATGTTCAGGTCCCAAGAAAGCTCCTACCCTCTCCTTTCCTAAGCAACTCACCTTCCCAGCCCCCACAGCAGACCCACTGGGGGTCCTGGGCTGGGCCTGGGAGGTTCAGCTGAGAGCCCTGATCACTCTTCCCCCCACCAGCGAAAGGAGCAGGAGCAGGAGCAGGAGCAGCAGTTCTGCCATGCGGGACGGAGTGCGGCCAGGCGGGACAATGAAGGGGAAGAGGCATACAGGGCGGCACACAAAGCAGTCTGCTCTATGGGGACCAAGAAAGGAACAGGCCCAGGAGGCCAGGGAGGGGGCACAAGAGGAGGAAGAGGGAAGGGGCAGGAGGCAGCCGGGGGCAGAGGCGGAGAAGCTGTAGTCAGGAGGTACCATGGCCGTCTGCAAGGGCGCGGGCTCTTGGGCTGGGCTTACGAGACTGTTTTTGTTGTTGCTCTGTGGCTGAGACAAGAAAACAGATGGTTTAGTTCCTCCAGAGTCCCCAAGGCCACTCAGGTTCAACTCCCAGACCTCCCTTGCCCCCTGGCCTGGCCTGGAGGAGGTAGGCCTGAGGTGGCCTCCATAACGCTGTGCAGATGGGAACAATGGCTGGAGAGATGATCGGAGGAAGTATTTGTGGGACCCAGAGACCTAGCTCTTGGGGCACCCTCAAGGTGGGACCAGCCCAAAGCCTTGTTTTAAAGCATCTCTCCAGAAATCTCTGCTTATGCCAGGTGCCATGTCATTGCACAATCCACACCTGACCCAAAGAAGTTGAAGATCTTCTTCCCACTATACAGGGAAAGGAGGGGGTAATTTATAAGAAAGCAGAACAAAATTCAGAAACTCTGGTCCCCTATCTGTGGGCAGTCTCCTGCTGCCCTTTCAACCCAGCACCTTTATTTCCTTCTTACAACACCAGCTCGAAGCCTGAAACAAAGAGAAAGGAGAAAAGAAAGTATGCCTGGCCTAAGAGATGGTGTCCAGAGGATGGGGGTGGAAGTCCATTTCAGATCAAAATGCGTTCACTGACCTCAGGGAGCAGAGTCAGGGCTGTGCTGTTCACTTTTTTGCCTAACAAATCTTAGGCCTGACTGCCTAGAAGTAAGGGCAGTATTCCGGGGAGGGGCAGGTGAAACCCAGAGGGGCTGTGGCTGTAGTCCCAGAATCTGGCCCCCAGGACAGAGTAGGCCACACACAGGCCAACATTCCCAACGGCACCATGATCACCAGGGATATCTCCTTGCCTTTCAAAACTACATGGTGGTGGCCGGGCGCGCTGGCTCACGCCTGTAATCCCAGCAATTTGGGAGGCCAAGGCGGGTGGATCACCTGAGGTCAGGAGTTCAAGACCAGCCTGGCCAACATGGTGAAACCCCATCTCTACTAAAAATACAAAAATTAGCCAGGCGTGGTGGTGCATGCCTGTAATCCCAGCTACTTGGGAGGCTGAAGCAGGAGAATTGCTTGAACCCGGGAGGCGGAGGCTGCAGTGAGCCAAGATTGCGCCACTGCACTCCAGCCTGGGCGACAGAGCAAGACTCCATCTCAAAAAAACAAAAACAAACAAACAAAAACATTACACAGAGGGGCACAACAAGGGAGGGGCAAGGGGAAGATGGAAGGAAGGAAGGAGGCTCATCTCCAGGGCAGGGAGCCACATCCATGTGATATTCTCTGCCTCTGATAGTTCCCTAACCAGCATACTCAATCTCACTGAGTTCCAGTGGGGTTGGGGGCCACTGAGAAGCAGCCTGATGCCTACAACTTCTTCAATAGGAGGTGGGACAAATGTGTGGCTACCATCCCTGCACAGGGCACAGATGATACATCGACAGCTAGAATGTGCGTCTTCTCTTCTAGGACATACACAGAAAGCATCCTACTTCTTGCCTGGAGGCCTCTTGGACCAGACCTGAAGCTGTCCACTGCCAGCTTGCTATCAATGGCTCAGACATCCCCAAACCCAGGGCTAGGCATGGAACCTCAAGCCAGGCACCAAGTGACTCCCTGAACAAGACTCCATAGACTGCGGCAGGCTAGAGAAAAGGGGTCCCAGGAGTAGTGAGACGGTGCTCTAAACTCACAGGAGCTCTGCTGTCTCCATTCCCACCAAGAAGCAGCAAAGCCCACCTAGCTCAGTGAATGATGCTGACCTGTTTGGGGTTGGTTACCTGTAAATCCCAGCTGAGGCCAAGACCCTCACGGGGGCAAAGACTCCAGGGTGCCCATAAAACCTGCAGAGGGCTGGGATGTCACCCAAGTGGCCCCACCTCTGGTTTTTTGTTTTTTGTTTTGTTTTTTTTTTTTGAGACGGAGTCTTGCTGTCACCCAGGCTGGAGCGCAGTGACGCGATCTTGACTCACTGCAAGCTCTGCCTTCTGGGGTTCACACCATTCTCCTGCCTCCGCCTCCCGAGTAGCTGGGACTACAGGCGCCCGCTACCATGCCCAGCTAATTGTTTGTATTTTTAGTAGAGATGAGGTTCCACCGTGTTAGCCAGGATGGTCTCGATCTCCTGACCTCGTGATCCGCCTGCCTCGGCCTCCCAAAGTGCTGGGATTACAGGCGTGAGCCACCGCGCCTGGCCCCCACCTCTGGTTTTAATGGATGGTTTCATAATGACTCAGGCTGCTGTGTTGCCCTTGGTGCCCAGTGTCCTGAGAGAAAGATGAGTTAGCTGTTCCCCTGAGGGTTGGGTGGGCAGTATGAACCACTGGGCACAGCTGGAGAATGGGATTTGCATGGGGGCAGAGCCAGGAGAGCAGACTCACAAGTGGGAGCCTGCAACCAGCTCCTCTGCCCACCACACAGTTGCCCTCCAGCTGCCAGTCTGTAGGAAGCAGCTGCTCATGCCTGGGAAGCAAGGCCTCTCCTTCTGGGTGACAGCGAGTGAGGGTCTCTCCCTTGCTTGCCCCAGGTCCCTACCAGCTTCACATCCTACTCTGGGCTGCTGGGGGCTGTCCAAACTCCACAGCAGGGGGTGCTATACCACCCCTTCCAATGCCCACTTTTTAGGCCACTGGGTGACCTTGGGCAATGGCCCCCGCCTGGCAGGACAGGCCACACCTGCCCACACAGCACAGACATGCAGTGAGGATGAGTGAGGCACACGCACATGGCAGAACGGGTTTGCGTGGCTGGCAGGCGGGCACAGGCAGCATGGAGTGGGCGATGGGTGGGCAGGCAAGGCTCACCATTAGGTGCACGCTGGAACTCGACTTCCTTTTCTGGACACACCACAGCAAGAGGGAAAGAGAAGGGGAAAGAGGAGGTAAGAAGAGAAGCACAGAGACGCTGCAGGTTAGCGCACCAGCATGGGCTCTGCATCGGGGAGAAAAGAGCGGACGGAGACCCGGAGTCCAGCACCAGAGGGTTAAACAGCACATGGACCAACAGGCACTCATACCCTCCAGACCCTGGGAGGGAAGAACTCTTTTGCAGTCAGGTTCATAGACACAGATTAAGTCTTCTGAGATGTCTCAGCCTTGCTCAGAAAAAGCCTCTTAAGGAGATTAAGTCACAAGTCTGTGAGAGGAAGTATCATTTCGCTACAAATTTCCAGGTCTGGGTTTACAGGGTTGGCTCACCCTGTAATGTTATTTATTTTCTCTCATTACTAGAACTGTCTGAAATTCAAGTGAGCAGCCACCAGGGAAAAAGCAAAAGCTACTATAGGCTGTCCTCAGCTTTAATAAAATTTGACTTCTGACTTCGCTGCACCCCTACTATGCTTTTTAGATAAAGATGCTGAGCTTTGAAAATCACCTAGCAGTTAAATGTTGGCCTTCCTTTGTCGGTATAGCCATGCTTGTTTACAGTATTTGAATTTTTTATAGCATTTTGTAATTCGTGGGAAATGGAAACAAAGGCGTGCCAGTGATTAAAACTACAGTGATCATAAAAATGCAGGGATGTAAGCCACAAGGAATGTTGAAAGCAGTGATTCCTCAGCCTCAACTAAATGCTCACGAATTTTACGTTCACATGTGAAACAGACGCATCGAGATGAAGACCACGTGGAACACTAAAAATATATCCCAGAAGACTGTGTCTAAAAGGTGAAGGGCAATTATGAATGTCATCATTAGCTCACTGGGGGTAAGGTCCCCCCGGAATATGTCCGTCTGTCATTCAACTTTTGCACATTCATTTAACAATGTCCAGCAAACACTGAGGGCTGTTTCAGGTACAGTAAACACAGCTGATAAACTGCTCCTGCCCTCAAAGGGCCAGCATTCTTTAGAAGGCATTTTCAAGGATTATTATTATAATCAACGAAAGAGGCTACTAATATTGACAATGGTCCATAATTTAGAATTAGATCTAAAGGAAAAGAAAAACCTAAATATAGTTAGGCCTCTTTTACATTGGCCTTTTATTAATTTAATTTTTTTTTTTTTTTAATGGAGTCTCGCTCTGTTGCCTAGGCTGGAGTGCGGTGGCGTGATCTTGGCTCACTGCAACCTCCGCCTCCTGGGTTCAAGCAATTCTCCTGCCTTAGCCTCCTGAGTAGCTGGGATTACAGGTGCCCACCACCACGCCCCGCTAATTTTTTGTATTTTTAGTAGAGACCGGGTTTCGCCAAGTTGGCCAGGCTGGTCTCAAACTCCTGACCTCAGGTGATCCACCCGCCTTGGCCTCCCAAAGTGCTAGGATTACAGGAGTGAGCCACCGCGCCCGGCCTTACAGTGGCCTTTTAAATATGCTCAAACATGAGATTTTACTTCTAAAATTATCCCTCAAAAAGAGAGAGTTCCCTTACATTCATATATATAACATAGGTAGCTGTGTGTGTGTGTGTGTGTGTGTGTGTGTGTGTATCTCTTTATCCCTTTACCCAACTAACGTGTTACTGCTTTCAGGAAAGTTCTTATCTTATGTTTCTTTAGAATTTCCACGGTACCTAACAACATGCCTTATAGTTAGCATACAGGCCACGATCGATCGTTTGCTGAGTGAGCCGGGTTTGCGGACTTTGGCTTTCCCCAGGCTAAAGAAGAGCATAGGTTTCTAACTTGCACTGAATCACAGCAGCAAGAACTCTATGCAGGCACTCACTCACCAGGCCCAGGCTTGGTTCTGGTGATTTTCAGGACCTTGTTGTCAAAGGCCATTGCAGGATCTTGACTTAAAGTAGATTTTTGACTAATGGAGAGTAAGTTCTCAGCTTTCTCCTGGCTGGCTCTCTTTTTCCTAAATTGTCCTGCATGAGAACCTGAGATCACCTTTTTCCAAAGACTGTTTCTCACGTTAGTGAACATTTTTCAATTTCCTTGTCCATCCTTTCAGGGATTTGCCCTTAGCCACGCATAGCTGGGCTCCTTCTGAACCAGCACACTACCACATTGTCTAAACGTGAGGTCTTTTTATTATTTTTTTTTAGAGATAAGGTCTTGCTCTATTGCCCAGGCTGAAGTACTGGCATGATCACGGCTCACTGTAGTCTCAACCTCCTGGGCTCAAGGGATCCTCCCGTTTCAGCCTCCTGAGTAGCTAGGACTACAGGTGCACACCACCATGCCTGGCTAAATGCCAGATGATTTCTGTTCTTTTCTTTTTTTTTTTTTTTTTTTTTGAGATGAAGTCTCACTCTGTTGCCCAGGCTGGAGTGCAGTGGCCGGATCTCAGCTCACTGCAAGCTCCGCCTCCAGGGTTCACGCCATTCTCCTGTCTCAGCCTCCCGAGTAGCTGGGACTACAGGCGCCCGCCACCTCGCCCGGCTAGTTTTTTGTATTTTTTTAGTAGAGACGGGGTTTCACCTTGTTGGCCAGGATGGTCTCGATCTCCTGACCTCGTGATCCGCCCGTCTCGGCCTCCCAAAGTGCTGGGATTACAGGCTTGAGCCACCGCGCCCGGCCTAATGCCAGATGATTTCTAAAGAATCATATCTCACTTTTAATTAAAAACTGTATATTTATTTAAAATTTTAAGCTGGAAAAGGGTTCAAACCTCTTTCCCATACTTAATTTAAACAAAATAATTCAAATAGTACTTAGGGAAATAACTTTCTTTTTTAAAGATACGATGGCCATTCTGGCCTTGGGACTAGCAGAAGGCACGAGTTGTCCTACCCTCTCAGGATCTGAGAGTTTGTGGCCTCTTCAGTCTTTTATCCTCACAAGTGGCTCTTACTCTTCCACAGACCCTGGGTCACTGGCATCCACCTTCAAAGAAATCTAAATAGAAGCTACGTCCCCCAAATCAAGAGCACAAGATAGACTAGCTGCTCAAACCAATGCTAGTATTTTGAACATCTTGCCAGAAAGCTTCTGAACAGTTAACAAGAAATCGCTCTATGGACACTTAAGCGGTAGGAATTGAGGAAGGGGGAGCTGGGAAGGGAAGATGGGATCTAAAAGAAGAATCCGTGATGCTGAAAGCTCAACACCGTCTGAGCTACTTCACAGGCCTCCCTCATAACATTGATCAAAACCTTGACTTTCAGGAGAGCCTGGAAAGGTCAAACTCTTTTGCTTTGTCCTCTCCTTTTCGTTTCTCACCCCTTTGATGCAGCCACAACATCAGTTGTTATTTACCTGTTTCATATTATAAAGGGACTGCAGCCACAACACAAGCAATTTGGAAAACAGAAGGGGCATGGGAAAACCACTCATACTCCTAGCAAAATCTTCCAGTCTGTTTAAAAAATGCAGTCAGCCGGGTGTGGTGGTTCATGCCTGTAATCCCGGCACTTTGGGAGGCCAAGGCAGGTGGATCACGAGGTCAGGAGACCGAGACCAGCCTGGCCAACACAGCAAAACCCCGTCTCTACTAAAAATACAAAAATTAGACGGGTATGGTGGCACGTGCCTGTAGTCCCAGCTACTTGGGAGGCTGAGGTTGGAGAATTGTTTGAACCTGGGAGGCGGAGATCGCAGTGAGCCAAGACCACGCCATTGCACTCCAGCCTGGGTGAGAGTGAGACTCCGTCAAAAAAAAAACCCAAAAAAACAAAAAGAAAGCAATCTTTTAAGATATCATTGTAGGCCAGGTGTGGTGGCTCATGCCTATAACCCCAGCACTTTGGGAGGTCGAGGCGGGCGGATCACCTGAGCTCAGGAGTTCAAGACTAGCCTGGGCAACATGGTGAAACCCCGTCTCTACTAAAAACACAAAAATCAGCTGGGCGTGATGGCACATGCCCACATTCCCAGCTACTCAGGAGGCTGAGGTGGGAGAATCACTTGAGTCCAGGAGGTGGAGGTAGAAGCGAGCTGAGATCATACCACTACACTCCAGCCTGGGGGACAGAGTGAGACCCTGTCTCAAAAAACAAAAAAAAAGATATCATTATAAGATATAATAATACAAGCATATGCCCTATCTCTTTTCTTTTTTTTTTTTTTTAATTGAGATGGAGTCTTGCTTATGTTACCCAGGCTGGACCTCCTGGGTTCAAGCAATTCTCCCACCTCAGCCTCACAAGTAGCTGGATTAACAGGCATGAGCTGTCACACCTGGTATTATGCTTTACTTTAAACAAACAAACAAAAAAAAATAGTATGTTTTAAAAAATTCTGATAACAGTAGTGCACAATCTAGATGAAAAATGTAGGATACAGAAAAATGTATAAGAAAAAAAGTTTCTCAAATTCCCATCACCTGGTGAAGTTACTGTTGACACTTCAGTGGGCTTTCTTCCAGTCCCTTTTTTATCCACATATTATATACTGAATAAATATCTACAAACACGTTTCTTCAAACCAAATTTAGATGATAATGTATGTACTCCTTTATTTATTTATTTTTTGAGACAGAATCTTGCTCTGTCACCAGGCTAGAGTGCAGTGGCGCGATCTTGGCTCACCGCAACCTCCAACTCCCTAGTTCAAGCGATTCTCCTGCCTCAGCCTCCTGAGTAGCTGGGATTACAGGCAAGTGCCACCGTGTCCAGCTAATTTTTGTATTTTTAGTAGAGACAGGGTTTCACCATGTTGGCCAGACTGGTCTTGATCTCCTGACCTCGTGATCCGCCCACCTTGGGCTCCCAAAGTGCTGGGATTACAGGTGTGAGCCACCGTGCCTGGTTGGTCTGTACTCCTTTATATGCCACTTTCTTCACTTAATATAAAACATTTCTGCACTTTTTCACTTAAACATCCCTATAATCATGAAAATTAATAATTTTTTAATAGTTTATTACATAGATTTCCCATATTTAGTCATTTATTGGCTTTTAAAAGATCTTTTTATTTTTAAATTTAAAAACATTTTTAAGAGTTGGGGGTCTCACTATGATGCCCAGCTGGCCTCAAATTCCTGGGCTCAAGCAATTCTCTCCTGCCACAGCCTCCTGAGTAGCTAGGACTATAGGTATACACCACTGTGGCTGGCTCCTTACTGGCTTTTCAAATTGTCTCCAATCTCTTTTTTTCTTCTTCTTTCTTTTTTTTTAAACAGAGCCTCATTCTGTAAACCAGGCTGGAGCGCAGTGGTGTGATCCTGGCTCACTGTAACCTCAACCTCCTGGGCTCAAGCAATCTTCCCACCTCAGTCTCCCAAGTAGCTGGGACTACATGCACGTTCCACCAAGCTCAGCTTTTTTTTTTTTTAGACATGGGGTCTCACTCCATTTCCCAGGCTGGTCTCAAACTCCTGGGTTCAAGCAATCCTCCCAACTTGGCCTCACAAAGTGCTAAGATTACAGGCATAAGCCACTGTGCCCAGCCTCCAATCTTTTCAGTTATAAATAATGTCATGTTCAACATTTTTCTGCTTTTAGCTTTTCCCTATTTTGAATTATTTCTTTAGGAAAAACTCCCAGAAGTAGAATTAACAGGGTAAAAGAGGTAGAAGCATTTTTATGATTTTGACACGCAGGCTGTTTTAGAAAGGACCATTCTGGTTTTCACTACCATCACTAACTAAAGAGTCCAAAAATGGCACCTTGTTTCAATTTGCATTTCTCTGATACTAGTGAGGCTAGAAATTTTTCCACATGTGTTATCCAGTTCTACTTCCTCGTTTTCAGGTTGTCAGTTTATTTTCTTTGATCATCTATCTACAGTTTTTTGTTTGTTTGTTTGTTTGTTTTGAGATGGAGTCTTGCTCTGTCCCCGAGTCTGGAGTGCAGTGGCGTGATCTTGGCTCACAGCAACCTCTGCCTCCCAGGTTCAAGTGATTCTCCTACCTCAGCCTCCTAAGTAGCTGGGACTATAGGCGTGTGCCACCACACCCAGCTAATTTTTGTATTTTTAGTAGAGACGGGGTTTCACCATGTTGGCCAGGCTGGTCTCGAACTCCTGGCCTCGAGTGATTGGCCTGCCTCGGCCTCCCAAAGTTCTGGGATTACAGGTATGAGCCACCGTGCCCAGCCTCTACTGGGTTTTAAGAGGAATTATTTGTTACAGAAACTCTTTCAATAAAAATATCAACCCCTCCCATCACAACTGCTATGAATATGTGGTTGGCCTTTTAATTTTGGGTGGTCACTAGCCTCTGGTTCCCACCATAATATTGAAGCTCTTTTCTCAAAAGAATGTGGCATAAAACTTATTTACTGAGGACGTATCAGGGTCAGACACATAACACATTGCAGGGCTAGGTTCTCCACACATGTCCTCATTTAGAGCCTTTACCTAATGATGTGTCTGCCCAGCCCTCATCCTCAGGGTTCCTGGAAGAGCTGCTGCTGCTGCTGCTGCTACACATCTGTTTTTCCCCTACCTCTCTGTCCTGCCTCTGTTTCTTTGCTGACTCTTGTTCCAGCCCTTTCTTAACACATAACCCTGAAATTTTGCCTTTACCAGACTCTCAAACCTTCACGTGCTTTGGATTCATGAAAGTGTTGTTAAAATTCACAGATTCTGCCTCCCAGCCAAGGCCTCCAGAATATGAATTCCAAGCTGGGCCCTGGATGTGCATGGTTTGAGCTGGCTCCTTGGGCTAATCTTACATGGCTGCACATGACCTTCATCTTTGAGACCAGTAGTATCTAGAAAGGTTGGCTGGAAACCTGTTCTGTAATGATGCCTGTATCCACCCTCTCCCCTCCACCTCAGCAGTCACTGCTTTATTTCAGGTCTCATTTTACGCAATTGCTCTTTCCTTCAGCCATAAAGAAGATACTGAAGTTCCCAGAATCATCATGCTGTTTCAGCCTCGTGTATCTTCACATGCACTCTTCCCTCTGCCTGGAATATCCCTCCCCTCCTGTTTGCTCTTTAATCCAGCAAAATCCAGCTACTCCCTCAAGCTCAATTCCTGGGCTGTCTCCTTCCGGAAGATTCCTGTCCTGGTTTGGATGTTTATCTGTCTGCTCCCCTAGCACATGCTGGGTGCATACCTCCCTGAGACCTTAGCAGACTGCACAGAACCAGTAGCTGCCTTGTGTGTCTCCCACTGTGAACACCTTAAAAGTTGGATTAAGTTTTGCCTTCCCAACTCCCAGGGACACAGCAGGTATCTTTTTTTTTTTTTTTTTTTTTTTTTGAGACAGGGTTTCACTCTGTCACCCAGGCTGGAGAGTGGAGTAGCTTGATCTTGGCTCACTGCAGGCTCAAATTCCCTGGGCTTAGGCAATTCTCTCACCTCAGCCTCCCAAGTAGCTGTGACTACAGGTACACATCACTATGCCCAGTTAATTTGTTTTCCCCCCACAGACAAGGTTTGGCCTAGGCTGGTCTCGAACTCCTGGACTCAAGCAATCCTCTTGCCCCAGCATCCCAAAATGCTGGGATTACAGGATTGAAGCCACCGCACCAGGCTTGCCAAATCATTTCTATCAGCACTTTCACCATAGCTTCCCTGCTCCATAGCCTAGGGTATTTCCCATGGTCTGACACAGAAACTTCTGATTCTGCCTGATAAGACTGATCCAACCATATTTTTGACATCCCTCTACCACATACCCTGTGTTCTCATTGGCCAGAGAACATCAATATGTATAAGAGAATCCATACATATATAATTTGTTGTTTTTAAGTTATAGAAATGGCATGTCCTTTTCTTTTCTCTTTTATTTTCAGATGGAGTCTTGCTCTGTTGCCCAGGCTGGAGTGCAATGGCGCAACCTTGGCTCACTACAACCTCCGCCTCCCGGGTTCAAGCCATTCTCCTGCCTCAGCCTCCCAAGTAGCTGGGATTACAGGCCCCGGCCATTATGACTGGCTAATTTTTGTATTTTTATAGAGATGGAGTTTCACCAGGTTGGCCAGGCTGGTCTTGCACTCTTGACCTCAGGTGATCCACCTGCCTTGGCCTCCCAAAGTGCTGGGATTACAGGAGTGAGCCACCAAGCCTGGCACATATTCTTAATTTAAAGAAAACATATAGCAGAAAGTAAAACTGCAAAGTGAGTCTCACCTATGTCCCTGCAGCTTTCTCCAGTAAACTCTCTCCTATGAGCTTCCTGGACTAAACCATCTCACGTGGGTCCACTAGCAGCGCTCAGCTGACTCCAGGCACGGTCCCCTTCCTATGGCGACTGAAAGCCACACCCGCTCTTATACCTCTGTTATGTACCCCTCAGAACAGAATGCTGCGTGGACCTCTGACGGACAGGTACTTATTAAACACTCTCTCCAACTAAACCTGCCCCTTTTCCTCACCTGGCTCCATCCATCTAGCTCAGGGGCAGAGCTTGGGGACTGCACGATGCCCCCAGCTCCACGTCAGAGGGTGTGCGCGGAGCCCAAGCTCCCCTGCGAGGAGTGGAAGGACACAGAAGCAGGCATGCAGAGAATGAGGGAAAGAGGAGGGAGTGGGGAGGGAACGGGGCGCGTGTGTGTATCTCAGCTGTGGATGCAAGATCTTGGGAAAAGGTCCAGTGAAAATCTAGTCTAGAGTGTAAGTTGGGAGGCTTCAAAATAGCATGAGCTCCTACCCAATGCCCTAGCCCCAGGATCCTTTCTGTCCCCAAAGCATCTATAGAATGTCTTGGGCCCTGTGGGTAGCCCCAGCCACCTCTCCTCTACCTTGGCCAAGGAGCCATTCCCAGCAGGGCTCCTGGTGAGTCCCAGGTCCCTCCTCTTGCCCCAGTCCCATGGGAAAAGCTCCCTCACCCAGTGGGAACAAGCTGTGATCTACCATGGCCCTTGCCTTTTTCTGAGGAGCCTATGCATCAAGAAAGCTCGAGGCTCTGGCACTCAGTGGGATCTGAAAGTGTTGTAGAGAGAAGGAAAAAGACCGAAAGGAGAGTGGTTTCAGGTTCCAAGCCCCATACCCTGCCTGAATCACTCAGGCAAACTTGGCTTTCACTTGATTAAAAGGGTTTGTGCTCTAAAAAGGAAAAAAAGAAAGATAACCAAATGACCTAAAAAACCCAGAGTCAAGCTCTGGAGATGAAGCATCCGTGTGGAAGTCAGGTTCCGGATTCAGCTCTGGTATAAACTATGATTTGGATCACTTCCCCTGAGTCATTCTCATCCAGCTAGGGCCAGGAAAAATACCTCCCTACTTCCCTCTCAGGCCAGCGGAACCTTCTGTTCTGAGCACAAAGGCATCTGGTTTAAAGCAGACTAGCAAGGATAGGAAGATTCCCTGGGAAAGGCGGAACCAGGTGCCAAGAATTCCCATAGTGACTGCGGGGAGAAAGAGGTCACTCTGTTCAGAGGCTGGAGACACTTACCTTGACACCGCCATCCGACTTCTTGTTCAATAGGCTTTTGGCAGCTGTGAAAACAAAGAGGAAAATCAAGTCTCCTGCATTGTGCCCTCTCCCCCACCTGAAGTCCAGCAGCCAGATCCACAAGAGAGTGCTGTGTCTGACAAGGGGGCCAAGGATCTCCTGAAACCCCCAAAAGAGGCACTTCCTATAGCCTCTTGGCAAGAAGGCGATCTCAAGTGGCGTCAGAGCCCTCAGGGTGGCACCTCAGGATCTCCTCTGCATGAAAGAGGGCATGGATGCACGACACTTAGAGGAGAAATCATGCTCAGTACTGGAGCTGCCTGGGACACTGGGGGCTCTGCCTTTCACAGCTTCCACCCAGGCCTGGAAGCAGAGTGCCAGGGTGAAAGGGTGAGGGCTCCATCCCTAGGTGCCATGGGAGTTCTCTGGATGGCCAAACTGCAAGGATGCAAGACATCTCCTGAGTGTTCTCAAGAAGCAGAGTGTCACAGTTCACACAGGAGACCAGAGGACAGACAGACACAGATACAGAAACCAGGACCACCTACAGGAGGGTTTTGCCAGGGGGTTGAAGCCTTCACTGGGCAGGTCCTCACCAGGTTCACTGGGTCCTAGCTGCCACCCTTTCCCCAGTGTCTACTCTCTGGACCCGTGAGCAGGAAGGACTGGGCAGAATAATGAGCTGTCAGACAGATTCTAGCCAGGCATGGGGTGACGCTCCAGGCTGATGAGCTCTGTGCCAAAAGGCTGGTGATACCAGCTGGCCACAAAAGGCCACAGGAAGGCAGCAGACAGTGGGGAGGAGAGTCTGGGAGGCACAGGGAGATGGAATCAGCCCAACTGTCTGATCCACCTGGACTGCCTGCCTTGGGTTTTTATCTTGGTTCCACCACTTGCCAGCTGTGTGACCTTTGGTGAGTTACTTAACCTCTCTGAGCCTCAATTTCTTTATCTATAAAATGGGATAAAGTAGGGTCGACATCACAGAACAGTGGTGGGAATCCAGTGGGATTATGCATGAAAAGCACTCAGCGGAGTGCCTGGCATATAGCAAGCACTCAGTAAGTGTCCACTATCATTGTCACTATTGCTGCCACCCTCCTGCCCTTTGGGTAGCCATTCCTCCCCAAGCTGTGTTCCATCTGTCTCCAGTGAGACTAGGGTCCTCCCATTACAAGAATTCTGACTCCAGAAAAAGGTCTTTGATCTTATGTTGTGCTGGGTTTGAATGTTGTTTTTTAAATGTGTTGACTCCTGTGCCTGACCTACCACTGTCTAAGTGCTTTCCATTCACCAGCCAGCTCTCAACACTGGTTGCCCATTAGGATCACCTGGGAGCTTAAAAAAGCATATAACCTATCCTATCCCCGAGGCTCTGATTTTATTGTCTGGGGTGGGCTCCTGACATTAGGACTTCTTATGAGCTCCCAGGTAACGGCTGTACTGCACAGGCAGGGCTGAGAGCCTTCGACAGGGTGATCTTAAGAACCACCATGTAATTTATCATCCCCATTGGGGAGGTGAGGACACTAAGGCTGGGAGAGCTGGTGTGACTCGCTCAGGGTGTGGCAAGGCTAGGATCTGAACCCAGGAACAGCTGGCTCTGAGGCTTCTGCACTCTGGAGCCTTTCAGACCTGGAGGCCTGAAAGTGCCAGACTTCACAATTTTGAGGGGCGCAGCTCCTCTGTGGGGTCTTAAACAGCGCTGCGGAAGTCTAGTCCTAGCACCAGGCAGCTCAGGGCAATGCCCAGCACTGTCTCTGAGGGCCCACTGTCGGCTGCAGCCCTCCCAGGGCGTCGGGCTCTTGGCAAGTTTCCCGCTGCCCGGCTCCACGCCCCCAGGCTACTGCCCCCTGAGTTGGCAAGCGCCCAGCATGCATGGCTGGTTAGGGGCCTCCGTAACAACAATGCGCTTGCAGATGCCAAGTTAGGTCCATCCGGCATGCCCATCTCAGCCCGCAAGCATGGGACTCGCCTCCCTGGTGAGTGGGCCCGGCATGCTGGCCCTCCTGGTGGGGTGGCAGGGGGCCGAGGCAGGCGGTCGGGGAGGACTCATGCCACGTACCTTGCCCGGCCAGGCCGGCGGCGCTCGCGGCAGGCGAGGCGGGGGCGGAGCTCTGCCTGCCAACTGAGGGGATACAGTCTCTCAGTGCACAGAGCCCCGCAAAGCCACGGGGCCGTCAGCAGCGAGCATGCCCCAGCGCAAGGCGCGGCCCAGGCGGCGTGGCCAAGCCAGCCGAGCTGGGGGAGCGGAGCGCCGGGGGCAGGCCGAGGAGGCAGGCGCAGCCAGCCCTGCAGCAGTCTGGGAGCCTGGGAGGACCGGGCTGGGCCAGGGCATAGGGAACACTGCATCCCCGCCAGATGGAGAGGGCAGCAGTGCCTGTCTCATGACCCCCTCGGGGAGGGTCCATGGCGAAGTGCCTGAGCCGGTGAGAGGCAGGTGCCCCTTCTGAGGTAGCCCGGCCCTAGCTTAAGGCTGTGATGAAAAGCCCTCCCTTCTAGTCCTTCCCTCTTTAGAAGCTAAATGAGCCCACAATGAGAGAGCCGGGGGCACAGAGCAGCCCTCTCCCCTCTCTACATCCCACACACTAGAGGGACTGGCGCGTGAGACCCAGGGAGGGTCTGTGGCCCTTGTGTAACTAAGTTTACTGGCGGGCCCCAGCTCCATGCCCCCCAGCCCCTCAGAGACACAGGTCCCTGTCTTAAGGCAGGTAGCCGGGAGAGGCAGCATTTTCAGTCTGTGTGTCGCAGTGTGCTGAAGGAGAAGGTACCCAAGAGATAAGCCCCGAGAAAGAAAACAAAGGCTGCTGAAGCACTACACTCTGGTGGCCCCGATTCGCTGTTAGCCAAACTGCTAGAGTCCAGGCTGCGCCACATCTCCTATTGGGGGTCAACTCAAAAAACAGCCCTAGGGAAATATATCGGTGCCCTTCCCTCTTGATTGCATCCATAGACACCTCTTTCTGCAGAAGCTTCCGGACAGACTCTGTCCTCACCTGTCCCAGAGTCAGGGCAGAAGAGGACATCCTGGAATGCTTGCGGCATTGTCTGTCTCCTCTGACCCAAGGCAAAGTAAGCTCAAAGGCCAGTCTAGGTCTGGCCAATAAGAACAGGAGGCGCTATAGGGATGAATAAAATGCTTTGTCCTAACACTCAATTTCCTGAAACCAGGAGGCCAGTTTCCTGAAATGGAGGGGGAGGCTGACGTGGAGGCCCGGGGCCACAAGACAGGGCCCTTGCTATTGACTGGCCGGGCTAAAAGAAAAGCAGCATTCTGACTTCACATTTCTTCAACTTAGAGGGGAGAGAGGCCAGAGCTTCGCTCTAGGGGCAGCACAGAAACGCCTTTAAATGTCCTCTGGAAAGGCTCGTAGACCCAAAAAGTGGAAGCTGCGTCATTAAAGCACAAGAAGCAGGGCGTGGGACTACAGTTGCAACTCCACCGGAGGCAGCCAGCCACGCTTCCCCATTCCCATCTGTGAGAGGTGGATCCAGACCACAGTATGCCCGTCGTGGGTACCCACGACACAAGATCAAGCCCCAAACCAGGGTCAAAGGAGGCCTGAGGCAGAGTACCACCAGCCCGGGCTTACTATCGAGCTCTGGCCTTCCAGAGCTCCATGGCTCTCAGGCTACACCACCAAGCCCTAGGCCTCCCTGCCTGCAGCATCCTCACAGCCAAGGCCCTTGGGGTTACCTGGAGCCAGCGCAGGTGAGCCCATCCGGATGGATACTCAGAAGCAGCTCCCACTGAGTGGTGGTTTAGGCTCCCACACAACCCCCTTTCCATGGTGGTGCAGAGGGGAAGCAAGGGAGGGAGTCTTATTATGGGAAGGAGAAGAGGGGTCTTGAACCAAAACAGTGAGGCAAGGGATTAGAGGGAGGGAGGACCGAGGGAGATGGCAAGCTGGGCAGAGCCCTCTCTGTCTTTAGTCTCGACATTAATCTTTTCCTCACAAAAAAGCCACTATGCTTCCCAATTGAAGGCAAACAATAATAGGGGCTGGGGTAAGGGTGGGGGCAAGAGGGGAGTGGAGTGTCTTGCATCTTAAAAAGAAATGTCAAGTGTGATTTACAAATTATTGGTCCCACCTCTCCCAATTCTTCATGCAAATTTAAGCAAGTTCCTTTCCCTCTCTCCTGCTGGTCAAAATTTATTTCTTCACTTTTACAGTTAGTATCATAGGGAATATTTTAAGCACAAGTCGCCGCAAAAGGTTTAAACATCTGGAATAATTTCTATTAGTCATCTCCACTTGGGCAAAATGAAGTAAGAGATCGTCCCAGCGGGCAAATGAATGGTGGCAATTTGGCAATTGAGAAGACTCGCTGTACCTCATCTCTCTTTTCTTCCCCCAGCACATTCTCCAAGATTGTAGAGTGGCTAAAATCTGTAAAGTGCTGAGAGTCTTCAGAGAGTTAAATGAGAATCCAGAGAAACAAGGTACATAGCAAGGTGGGCAGGCTACTCCTTGGGAAGTTCTAGGAAACAGAATTCACAAATGTGAGTCCAGCCCCTGAATCTCAGGAGCAGGACTCAGCAGCAGCAGCAGCAGCCCCTCAAAATAGGATCCTCATTCGCCCTGGTCAAGGTGTGGCCCAGGACGCCGAGGAAACCCAGCGGTGCCTGGGATGGCAACAGCCCATTCCTGACCCACTCACCTCGGCATAGTCAAAGTACACAGCTGGGAAAACATACCTGAGAAGTTCCTGGAGACAAGCATGGTTGTGAGGATGGCACCCTGGGGAAAGAGGAAGGTCCTGTGAATTCACTGAGACCCTAGAAAAGGGCAGGCTGGTCTTAGGCAAAGGCAGGTCCAGGATAGAGCCTGAAGACATCAGGCCTCTAGGCCCCCTCCCCCGTGACATGTACAACCTTCAGAGCCCAGCTCCAGCCAGGAGGGGAGCTTCCTTCTGCAATGGGGCAGGAGCCACACTGGTGCAAGGCATGATGTCAAGGAGGCTGGCAGCCCAGAAACAACACTCACCTTCAGTTTTCTTCGGGCATTGAACTTGCGCAAACACTCCACAGTCTCCTGACGATGCATCATGGATGCCACCGTGGATCGTTGCTAGAAACCAAACAGACAGGCTGTGAGCCCCAGCCCAGATCCTCTGCCCCTCCCACAGTCCCGGCACCGACACCGTGTCCAGGAAAGGGTCATGCACTCTCAGCCACCCCAGAGTTGCTCTGAAGATGAAATGAGGTCACAGATAACACTTTTAGAATAAAAGCACTACCCCAAACTCAAGGTTACAAAGGACAACATGAACTTGAGAAAGCCGTAACTGATGCTAGACGGGCTGCTGAGAGAACGTCCTATTCTTCCTTGTGAAACAGAGGCTATGGAACAGGAGAGTACCCTGGGGGCTGTGATCCTCATTCAGTTACTCCTTAGGCAGCTGTTTACTGAGCACCTACTGTGTTCCAGATGCTCAGCAGTGAGAGAACGGCAGGGTTCCTGCTCTCTACAGAGGACGTTCCTTCCTTCCAAGAGCCCCTCTCAACACACCCCCAGCAAGGTCCTGAATGAAGCCGTGATCCCAGAAGCTAAGGATCGTCACCTTGAAGCATAAATTCTTTTCATCATACTGGATGGAATTTTTTTTTTTTTTTTTTTTTTTTTAACGGAGTCTCGCTTTGTCGTTCAGGCTGGAGTGCAGTGACGTGATCTCGGTTCGCCGTAGCCTCCGCCTCCCAGGTTCTCCTGTCTTGGCATTCCGAGTAGCTGGGATTACAGGCACATCCCACCACACCCAGCTAATTTTTGTATTTTTAGTAGAGATGGGGTTGGCCATGTTGGCCAGGCTGGTGGTCTTGAACTCCTGACTTCAAGTGATCTGCTCACTTCGGCCTCCCAGAGTGCTGGGATTACAGGTGTGAGCCACCGTGCCCAGCCTTTTTTGGATGGAAATTTGTCTTCAATGTATTTACTGCTAACTTCCTGGCCTCCTTCAACAGAGTCCATGGGACATAGTCTACATTTCCTCGATGACTCAGTTGTCAATACCAGCATCGATTATTATGTAATTTCAGAATATAGTGATGTCCTCAGGGGCTCGAGATACACAGGACTGTAGAGGGTAGGGCCCGCAAAAATGACCCCAGAACAGAATACTTCCCCCATTCTTGGGTGCGTTTCAGGTTGCTTGCCCTCTCCCCTTGCTGTTGCTGTCTTCACCAGCCTGTCAGAAAAACAAATCCTGGCACCTGCAGCCAGGTACCCACAACACTATGGGGCCTCCTTGTGATCCTTTCCCTCACCCTTGGCCCACTCTTTCCAGGTCCGGAGGCAACTCTCCCCACCTTCTCTACCTTCCCCAAGTCTCTCATTTTGCCTCCTCCTTGGTGTAAATTTCTCCAAAAGCAAAATGAGAGGTCATCAGCAAGAACCCCTTTCAGCTCAGACTCCCACTCAGAAAGCGATTTTCACCTGCCTCCACCCTAACAGGAGTCTCAGGGGGATCATGCCTCATGCCTGGGGTGGACCCCTTGCTCTTGGCTCAGGAGCTCCCTCTCTTTTTCTGCTATCCAAACCTTTGCTTCCCCAATTAGCCAGGATCTTCAACCCTTTCCTCTGGACTAGATTCTTCTCTATAAATTATAGTTAAGCCTCTCCTTAAATTAAAAAAAAATTTTTTTTTTGAAACAGCATCTCACTCTGTTGCCCAGGCTAGAGTGCGGTAGCACAGTAATGGCTTATTGCAGCCTCCGCCACTCTAGGCTCAGGTGATCCTCTCATCTCAGCCTCCCAAGTAGCTACTTTAAAAATTTTTTTTTGTAGAGATGGGGTTTTGCCATGTTGCCCAGGCTGGTCTCAAACTCCTGGGCTCAAGTGATCTACCCACCTTGGCCTCCCAAAGTGCTGGGGACTACAGGTGTGAGCCACCACTCCTTGCCAATACAATCTTTAAAAAGAATTTTTGTTTTTTAGAGGCAGAGTCTCCCTCTGTCACCCAGGCTGGAGTGCAGTGTCATGATCTTGGCTCACTGCAACCTCCACCTCCTGGGTTCTAGTGGTTCTCATGCCTCAGCCTCCCAAGTAGCTGGGATTATAGGTGTGCACCAAACATACCCAGCTAATTTTTTGTATTTTTCATAGAGATGGGGTTTCACTATGTTGGCCAGGCTGGTCTCGAACTCCTGGCCCCAAGTGATCTGCCCGCCTTGGCCTCCCAAAGTGCTGGGATTACAGGTGTGAGCCTTACATTAAAAGCTCCCCCAGCCCATCCTAATCGAAGTAGCACCATTCATTTCCCACCTCACTACCTAGCTCCCCATGCCCCTCCTCACCTTCACTCCCTCTTCATCTCACTGAAAACAGGCTTCCATCTTTCTCTCCACTGTCTCAGTGAAATGATGAAACAATGGCATCTAATGGTCAGAGTGAGAGGATTCTTCCCCAACTTAATCAGGGACTCTTCTGCATCTGATTCCTGACGCTCCCTTACTGAGACCCCCTGTTTCTTAGTTTCTGGGTCTTCTGGAAGGTCTCACTCTCATTGTCCTTTGCTGGGCCCCCTAACTCTCCGTCATTTAAATGCTGGTGTGTAGTGGCCGTCTCGTCTCTACTACAGCAATACAAGCTCACCGTTAAGAACTCAACCAGCATAGGCACAGGCCCATCTATAGCATAGGAAAAGGCTATTTCTACAGCCTCACTACCAACTGCACAGAAATGACTACAACCTGGACTTCCAATTTTTAGCTTCTTTTCTAATCTCTAGGACCATATTTCTAACCACCCACTGGATGTGTCTGGCTGGAGGTTGCCAGACACCATACTCAGTAGGCACAAAATGAAAACCATCATCTTGTCTCACAAACAAGCTCCTCCTCTGGTTTTCTTCTGGGTCAATGAGGGTACAACTCTCTGCTCAGGGACCAACTTGAAACCTGGCCGTTCCCACAGATCCCTCTCTCTTCTTTGCTCCCCCAAATCCAACTGGAGAGAATTAAATCCTTTATGTTCTCTCAAATATCTCTTGAATCTGAACACACTGCACCTCCCCCCATCCTTACCCTCCGCTGGGACCTCACCTGGTCTTGCTTAGACTATTATGACTATTAAAAAAGCCTCCTGAGCTCTCTGTCTCCAGCCCTTTTCTCTCAAAAATTTTCCATTCCCTTGTTTTTGTTTAAAGAGGTGGGGTCTGACCATCTTTCCCAGGCTGGAGTACAAACACTATTCACAGGTGCAATCATATCTCATTGCAGCCTCAAACTCCTGGGCTTATGATCCTCCTGCCTCAGCATGCCCAGTAGCTGAGACTATAGGCACGTGCCACCGTGCCTGGCAATTCATTTTTTACACAACTTTCAAAGTGTTCTTAAATGCAAATTTCGTTCCTTCTTTAAAACCCTTAAATGATTCCCTATGTTTTCAGAATAAAATCCAAACTCCTTAGGCAAAAACTTGTATGTCAGGGAATCTTTTGCCTCATTCTCTTGCATTCTGATATTTGCAGCCTCATCGACAACCAAACAACTCAACATTCCTTCAACTCACGACAGTTTCCCATAACCTCTTACCGTGCTAAACACTGCAGGTTAACGTTCTGAGGACCTCGTTATTTGCCAAGAACCAAGACAGGGGTGTCACCTTCTCCATGCAGCCTTCAGTAACCCCACTACCCACTAGGAACAGTAGGAGCTCCTGTACTCTCACTACCTTCTTGTACATACTTGTCACATTGTAACATGATTGCCTGTTTGAGTGCCTGTCTCCCTAGATGATCTTTGGGGGCAGGGACCATGCCTTATTCATCTTTGTATATCGCCAGCACCCAGACGGTGACCAGCACCAAAGAGGTATTCAATAAACACAGAATGGACAGATAAACAATGCCTCGTGGTTGTCAAGATGCCTAACTTACCAAATCCTCTTCTTTGAAAGCAGACATTTCAGCTTGAAAGAATTGTGTATGAAAACAGAGTACGTCGACCCAAACTGATAGCCTTAGGGGACTCTCCCAGGACTTCAGCGCAGAAGCTTTATGCCTCACCTTCTATGCTTTAATGACTCAGAGACTCCTTCTGTTGATTTGTTGGGTCTTGGTCCCTGTTCCACTGGAGTTGAGATCTGAGTATGAACCCCAGCTTGGGAATTCACTTTGGGTTTTGCTAGCTGCTTTCTATCACCAGCTACCTGGAGTCTGCAAGGGTCAACCTGATCCCTCATCCAAGAACAGAACCAATCCCAGCCTGACAGCCATGAGTAGGGGAGAGAGGAGTAGCGGCCCGTCAGCCCCCATCAGCCTCCCAAGTCTCCCTGGTGACATTTATTGACCCTGGCCCTCAACAGTCCTCTGCCCGCCTGCTCAGTTCTTGCTTGGGGCCCAGAATGAATCTCTGCTGGTAAGAGGGAGGAGGTGGTACCGAGGGCACATGGAGGGCTGACACCCCTGAGCTCCTTGGCCACTGGCAAAGACACTTACACAGACCCACGGGTGCTTGAGAGCCTGGTCAGCCGTGATGCGCTTTGCTGGGTTTATGGTCAGCATCTGGTTGATCAAGTTCTTGGCTTCAGGAGTTACCGTGTCCCATTCTGGTGATGGGAACTAAGGAGCAGGAACAGGGAGAGGAGGAATATGATATTGGTGAGCTTCACACCCTGAAACATTGGCTCTGTCTTCAACTCAACTCCTGTAACTGGGATACTCTGTGGTACCTAAAGCTGTGACCAGCAGAGTTGGAGAAGCCCTGGGGCTATCCCAGAACCTGTGTCAACTTAAAGACTGGGAAAGACAGACAGAATAGTCATGGTTAGAATGCCAGAATATCAGATCAGAGCAGGAAGGGGACTCCAACATTCTCTGGTTTAAGCCCAGCTCTCTACTTAGGAGGGAATAGAGGCTCAGCAATGTGTCCAAGGTGCCACTGCAGTGGAGGGAGTCTCCAGGCCTTTTGTCCCTGTGTTACACAGCACACTAATGAGGCTGCTCCATTCTTTGCAAGTAAAGATCAAAGGACTTCAGTGGGCTCCTCAGTTTTAGTTACAAAGAAGGCTGTGCAAAAGAAAGTTGCTCCCTGGGACATAGGGTGGCAAGAATTGGGCCCTGGATGCCCGTCCCTGGGTCCTCAAAGTCCCCTGACACCCCCTGTATCATGTGACACACTAAACAAGCCTGCTCCCTTGGACAAAGCCCGAGGAGCAGGACATCTGCCCTTCCTGGCCTGGCTGCCCGGCTCTCTGGTCCTTACATCATAGGCTCCAGCCTTGATCTGCTGATACAGCTTGTGCTGATCCTCATCCCAGAAGGGAGGATAGCCCACCAGGAGGATATACAGGATGACCCCTACGAGACAGAACACACAGGTCATGGGGGTCAGTCACCTACTTCCCTGAGGAACCAAGAAAAGCCATGCAGGGCTCAGAGCCGCCTAGAAAGGCAGGGGCCATACCAGAGACAGAAGTGGATGCCAGCCAATAATGCTATGCTAACAGCCCCTCCTGCTATGCCTCACACTTCACGTCACCAAGTCACACCAGGGATTTCTTTAGGCACAACCCATCCTTTAGGGCGTGGGCAAATCCCTCTCCAAGAAGGATACCATGTCATCCCAGAAGCACTCAGGGAGGAGAGTGTGATGGGAACGGCCATCCCAGGGGCACTAGAGCAAACACCGTAATTTCACATACACCAGGCATGTATGTGTGACCCGCAAGGAATAGCAATGCCTCTTTCTTGCATCATTGGAAGTTAAGGGCCCTTAACAGCGAAAAGCTGAGAGCGTGGAATGGGCTTACCGCAGGCCCAGATATCCACAGGTTTTCCATAGGGATCTTTCCTCAAGACCTCAGGGGACAAGTAACCTGGGGTTCCAGCAAAACCTGTAGCAGAAGAGAGGGCAGAGGCATACTGAACCCACTTTCTCTCTCGTTAAATCCACACCAATCATTTCCCCCAAGTCCCTTCTCATTCCTGCTGCTTTTGCTACATAAGCTCTCAGCACATGGGCAGCAAGAGCTGACAGACTGGGCCTCTTGTAGTGCCTGGAGTCTGAACCAGAGGGCAAAGCCGTATGCCTACCAAGAACTCCAGCTCCTTCCCAGAGGCAGCAAGAAAGCAGTGCTGACAACAGCTAGACTTGCTGTACTGAGTCATGTAGGGCCAAGAGAGATCTCTGCACCCTCCCACCCTCTGCCAGTCTCTGAGGAGGCCAGGATCATTAAGGGTCTGGCTTCTAGTTCTAATAGAGGAAGGCAGATCAGGAAGAGGAGGAAGGGCGGGGGCTGCATTCTGGAAAGACAGGGTTACCCTTACCAAACCAAGCCTGCTGCTCTCCCTGTACTTCGATGGCTAGGCCAAAATCAGCCAGCTTGACAGCGGCCCCCTTGCATTTACTGGCCAGCAGCAGGTTCTCAGGCTGCAGAAAGAACAGAGAGAACCCTGTGAGCACCCACCCTTGCAGCCCAGAGGGAGCCTATTTGGACCTACGCAGTACCACTATCTGGCACCAGGTGGCGCCAACACTTCATGAGCAAAGGCAAGGAGGTGGGCCTGGGTAGTACCTTCAGGTCCCTGTGGACGATGTCATGCTGGTGGATGTGGTTAACACTCTCCAGAATCTGATGTATACAGTGGCTAAAAAAGCAGAAGGAAAAGAAATGTCAGTGCAGGGTTAAACCACCTCATCCACATCCACATCCACAACCACATGCTGCAGACTAAGGCATGTGACAAGGGGCCATGGATTCACAGAGAATCACTTAACAGCCACTGGAACCTTAGACTCTGAACATCATCTTGGTCAACCTATTTAAAGAAAGAGGAAACCAAGGCCCAGGTAGATTCAATGGTTTCTCTGGAATCACCGCTAGAATGGGTTCACCTCACCCCCTTTTGACTGGAAAGGTCTAACACAACCAATTCATTTCCAAGAGATCAGGAGACAGCCCAGAATGCTGAGGAAGATGAGACTATCCAACCCCTTCCTTCTTTCTCTTTCTCCATATAGTAACTTTGTTCTTGGAGAAAAGGCTCGTGCTGGTAACTTAGGAAGGAGAGTCCAACTAAACAACCTGAGCTACTTTGGGGGTGGGTGCACTCATTCATTTCCCTAAATGTTTATTGAGTGCCTAGGATATGAAGATGGACAAGACCCAACAGCTGCCCTGAGGTTTGGCACCCAGTAAGGCAGCTAAAACAAGTACCTAGATACCTTTAAGAAACAATTTACTTGAGAGCTTCCAAACAGGGCACTTGAGGAGCACTTCTGATGATTTTGCATAGAGAAAAAAAACCAAAGTTACATTATTTTATTTATTATTTTATCTTTGAGAGAGGGTCTCACTCTGTTGCCTGGGTTAGAGTGCAAAGACGTGAACACAGCTCACTGCAGCCTTGACCTCCTGGGCTCAAGCAATCCTCCCACTTCAGCCTCCCCAGTAGCTGGGACCACAAGCATGAACCACCATGCCCAGCTAATTTTTGTATTTTTTGTAGAGACAAGGTCTCACCATGTTGCCCAGGCTGGTCTCGAACTCCTGAGCTCAAGTGATCCACCCACCTTGGCCTCTCAGTGTTGGGATTACAGGTGTGAGCCACTGCGCCCAGCCACAGTCACACACGTAAATCAGACTGTCCACATTACAAACCATCCTGCCATCCCTGTAATCAAACTCCTGGCAGGGAGTGGGGGCAGTCTAGAGCAATGGTTTTCAACTGGGAATGAATTTGCCCCTCCACCCCCACCAGGGGACACTTGGCAATGCCCGGAGAAATTTCTGGTTGTCACAACTGGAGGAGGGATGCTCCCAGCATTTGGTGGGCAGAGGCCAAGGATGCTTCTAAATGTCTGCCACAATGCACAGGAGAGGTCTTACAGCAAGGAAGTACCTGGCCTAAAACGTTAGTAGCACCACGGCTGAGGCACTTGGCCTAGAGCATAGACCCCTGCCATCAGGTACTATCTGGTATACTGAGCATGTCTGCAGAGCATCCCGGTGTATTGGGCTGGGTGGCCTGGACTTACTATTCCTGAAATCTGATGCTGGGGATCCCACAAGAACCAAGGGGTCGTACTGGGTCCCTGGGGGCTGAAACTCGGGCCTCTCCATAGGACACAGCCCAAGAGTGGGCCACAGAAACTTTTAAGACTGAGCTATAGAGGCGAGTCTCCACAGAGATGTATAATTAGAACACAGCCGGGCTAGCAGGGAGCGCCTTCTGGCCAAAAATGGCAAAAGTGCGAAGTGTCCCAGCAGAGCCAGGCCAAGCCCACTGGTACAGTCACCCCCCTCAGGGCCCCCTCCCTACAGTTCTCCCTCCTCCCCGCAGGCTCCCTGAGCTATCACTGCCTCCTCCGTCTCAGAGCCTGGTCCTCCCCTGCTGGCACTGGAATTCATCCCCCCACTTGAGAATTCTTCCCGAGGCTGAAGCATCTGAAGTTGATCAGCAAACATTGGCCTCTCAGGGTTGAGAAATTCGTGAGGAAGCTGCACTCCCCCACTCTACAGAGGCAGCCAGAGCTGCCACATAAGCCAGATAAGCTGCAGGCAGGATGATCAAAACCAGGTTGTAGGGACATCACCCTCCGAGAAAAGCGAGGCTGGGGGAAGAGCCAAGGCGGGAAAGGCAGGCTGAACAGGCGCCTCAGAGTGTGGGTGAGGGAGGCACCAGGGATTCCAGGGAGGGCAGAGGCTGAGGCATGTGGCCGGGGAATGGTCCTCAAGTTGGAGGAGCCCCACGGCAAGGCCGGTCATGGTGGTCTAGGGACAAGGTGACAGAGGCTGAAAGTTCCCCGGGGCTCTCTGGTTGGATTATTACCTAGAACTCTCCACTCCCTCAGGATAGAAATCATCTTTTCTGCACCTCTGGATCATGCCAGAGCCTCAGCACAGTGACTTGAGAACACTAGAATTTGTCAAAGGACAGAAAAGGGCAGAGGGGGACATTGGGCATGGTGGCGAGTATACAGTAGCGCAAAAAGAAGTATTTCTGGGGTCACAGGGTAAAGGAGACTTGGAAAAGCTTTGTCAAACATTCATCTGGAAGTGATTTTTTGGGTGTGAGGGGAGGGGGACGTAGTCTCACTCTCTTACGCAGGCTGGAGTGCAATGGCATGATCTTAGCTCACTGCAACCTGCGCCTTGCAGGTTCAAGTGATTCTCCTGCCTCAGCTGCCCAAGTAGCTGGGATTACAGGCACACGCCACCACACCCAGCTAATTTTTTTGTATTTTTAGTAGAGACAGGGTTTCACTACGTTGGCCAGGCTGGTCTCGAACTCCTGACCTCAAGTGATCCAACTGCCTCGGCCTCCCAAAGTGCTGGGATTATAGGCATGAGCCACTACGCCTGGTTAGGAAGTGCTGAATTTTTTTTTTTTTTTTTGAGACGGAGTCTTGCTCTGCCGCCCAGGCTGGAGTGCAGTGGCCAGATCTCAGCTCACTGCAAGCTCCGCCTCCCGGGTTTACGCCATTCTGAACTGCCTCAGCCTCCCGAGTAGCTGGGACTACAGGTGCCCGCCTCGTCGCCCGGCTAGTTTTTTTTGTATTTTTTAGTAGAGACAGGGTTTCACCGTATTAGCCAGGATGGTCTCGATCTCCTGACCTCGTGATCCGCCCATCCCGGCCTCCCAAAGTGCTGGGATTACAGGCTTGAGCCACCGCGCCCGGCCCGGAAGTGCTGAATTTTTAACTTCTAATATCACCCACAGTATGCAGCCCTAGCCCAGGTCAACAGAATCTTTCTCCAGACAAGGGCGATTCTTATCTTCCCCAAAGACTATTCAAACAGGCACAATGCTGGCCCCCAAAGGTGGCCAAAACTTACTTCAGTCTTAAACTCCAGAGCTACACTTGAACTCTCAGGCCCTCATCCTACCTGGCATCTGCTTCACTGTAGTACTCTCTGGCCACAATGTCTTCAAACAGCTCCCCGCCGGTAACACTGCAACCAATGGGAAGAAGAGGGTCAGAGGTGGAAAGGGTCCCTTGACCAACCCCAACGTCCACGAAGCAACAGGGTCACCCTGTAGAATGGCTTTCAGAGAAATCCCAACTCCCCATGCATTTTATGTGAGAGCTCAGTACACACTCGATCCTTCAGTGACACCCGGATTCTCCTTGAGGTATCACGGGCCCTCCCTCCCTTCTGGACATTTCTTTTTCCAAAATCCACAGATTCACTAATAGGCAGAGATGAAGATACAGGGATCTAAGAGAAAACAGTCAACCTACCCCAAAAGTCACAACTTTGAGACCAACATAAACACTAAAATATCACTGCCCAGGAAGGACAGAGCTACTACTGAAGTTGAAGAGTAATGAGACCAATGACACAGACCCAACCCTGAGAATCCTGGAGAGGAGTGTCCAGGAGGTGAAGAGCCACTTTTAAGACATTAAACCACAACCAGTGTGGAGGAGAGACCCATTCCAATGGAGCCTGGTTTCCGACTAATGAAAGCTACCTCTGATTTCTCAGGATTTTAAAGGTCATGCAAAGAGCTGTATTTTATTTCTTCACTAAGGACAGCACACTGAGAAACAAGACAAAGGCATCTGCGCAAGGTGTGCTGCTGAACAGAAGTGCGAGAGGAACGCTGTCCTGGGATTCAGAGCCCGGGGGGACGCTGGGGGAACATGGAGACCCCCTTCGTGGGGGCAGTAATCTGCCCCAGTCAAATCCTTTCTCTCGGACAAAGGAGGGGGCCCTGGGCAGAGGCTGGAGAGCCTGTTTAGGCCTCTTCCTGAGCCTTCATTTTGAGCCAGCTGGAGGGAAAGGCCCCCACACCCTCAGAAAGTGGCACTTACAGGTCAAACACGAGGTAGTGAAACCCTTCTTCAGAAATACTGTCATGGAGGCGCACTGCAAGAGAGGAGATGGGGACAGAGATTAACAGAGAGAAAACTCGGAAATCCTGGGCTTCTCCTCCTCAGTAGCCCCGCCCCTGCCCCATCCTGTCAGGCTCACAGGGCTCTCCAGAAGGAGCAGCGTGGGGAAGTGGCGACATGCCCAGTGCCCCCCAGTGCAAAGCTACACAGCCTGCGAGCCAGTCTGGAGCTCTGGTCGCCACCTCAGACTCAGGCAAGAGAGAAAAGCTTCATGGCTAAGAAGTCAAGATGGAGAGAAGCCGGAACCTTCCCAGAGGGCTGGTCTCCGAGAAGGTGGTCCTGGGATATGATGCACGATGGTGAGATGCAGCGTGAGGAGCACCTAGCAATGTTGACGGCAGGGGACAACAATGACCAGATGGGAAAGCCAGAGAGCTCTTCCAGAGCAGTAAATGGGAGCAGAACTAAGGGGAGGGGAAGAAGGTGGAAAGGCAGAGCTCAGCAGGAAGGCACGTGGTGCAGGATAATGGATGGCGAGCCTGGAAGGCCACGCACACATTCAGGCAATGACGACAATAACAGTTTATTAAGTGCTTTCTATGCCAGGCCTTGTGCTAGGCTCTTGCATACATTACTGATTCTGCAAGCATTTACTGAGTGCCTACTGTGTGCTGGACCCCATGCTAGGTAGTGGGATTCAGGAGAAACAGACACAGTGCCTGCCTTTGAGGAGTTTATTATTCCTTTCGACCACCTGAGATGAATGTTATTCCCATTCTATAGATGAGGGCACCAGAGGCTCAGGGACATAAACTCTCTTGACAAAGGCCAAAGAGCTTCTAAGTGGTGGGTCAAGATGTGATTCCAGTGCTACCTGACCCCAAGACTGTGGTCTACACCACTACTTCCTGTAAGAAACGTGGGGCAGCCCCCATATCCAGGCAACAAAGCCCTGGCATCCAAAAGAAAGACCACTTACAAATGTCCCTAAAGCAGCATCGCAGACAGGTCCAGGAGGGCGCCGCAGGAAGAAGACTCGGGCGACGCACCAGCTGCGAGAAAAGGCTGGCAGGCGGAATCCCTCCCCGCTCCCCGCCTCCAAAGCTCTTGGGCAAAAAACCAACCTGAAGTCTTCTGAGGTCTCCTCTTCAAGTTTCTGCCCACAAAGCCACCTCTGGGTTAAATGCCAACTCCTGAGCATCATTCTAATGCAGACACAACTCCGCTTTGGCTGACTGTCCTGTCCCTCCCCTCACCTGAACTCTCTTGATGGGGAACCTCTGTTCCAAAGGCCTCCCTTGGTTTGACCTTTGCTCCAAGCCTTGGCAGTTACAGCCGTACCTCATGGAGCACTTCAGGAATGGCCTGACACCAAACTAACTGGTTCAGTGCTGGGAGACAAAGAAATGGCCATGTCTCTTCCTGGGTGGGCCCTGGCTGCTTCCGTTTCCAGTGTCACACGTTTCCTCAGGGCTGAGGTGCTTCCCTTTGTCCCCTCTCCACGAAGCAAGATCATTCAGAAAGCAAAATATACAACCCAGCCGGCGCAGTCCCGAGGCACTGACCACCACTATAGCCCCCTTGTTCTCCTCCCTTGATGACTGAGGACTCCGAAGCCTGCCAGGGCTGGAGCCAGGGCCTCAAGACTGTTTCCACCTCCCATTACCTACAGTACCTGATCTGATCTAGTGACTCAACCCCAAAAATCCCATCCCAGTCTCAGTATTTCTGCGAACAGGATCAAAGGCGGGTGATACTTCCAATATTCCTCCTCCTTACAACATTCTCTCCTGGGTAAACAAGATGCTTCCCTGGGCCTGCAGATGACAGAGGGGGCTTTTAGGACAGGAGGAAGGAGCCAGCGCCAGGTCCCTGCCTTCCTCCCATAAAAACTAGCCTGGGCACACTCCATGTACACTCCATCAAGTGCTCTAAAAGTCCTGCCACTGCCTCCGTCCCACTCACTTGCGCACCTCTGGTCTAAGTCGGTGCCTCATGCTGAGTCTTGCTGCAGCTGCTGCTCGCTCGCTTCCAAAAGGACTTTCCACTTAATTAAAATTTTGCTATTAAAAAGCATTAAAGTGTGTAATACAAATAATCTCCTGGAAATCAGCTGTCCCAGAAGCTACAGACCAGCTCCATTAGGGAGGTGACTAACAGCAGCAGCATGGGGAGCTAACAGGACAGCAGGTGTGATGCTGACAATCATCTCAGAGAAGTGGAGCCGCTCAGCTCTGCCTGGGCCTGGCGCTGAGCCCTCCCTCAGCCAGACCCCCACCCCATGCCCAGCATCACCCCATGCCCCACACCACCCTGCCCCCACCCAGCAGAGCAAGGCCAAGAACAAGGCAAGAAGTGCAGGCACCCAGGCCTCTGCCTAGACATGGAGTCATTGGCGTCTGCCCTTCTCCAGGAAGGCCACACACACAGCCCAGGTGGGAGGAAGCCGGGGAAGGGAATTAGAAGAGAGGAGCAGCAAAGGAAGACTAATCCTTCCAGGCCACCCAGCGGAGAGAACAGCTTTGATGTGTGCCCCAGAGCAAGGCGCCCGCCAAGACAAGGAGGGATGGAGGAAGCCGTATCCGAATAAGACTGCTATCGATATTTTTTTAATTTGTAAAGAAATTAACAGGGCACTGAAGACAAGAGGAGAAATGACTGTGCCATTCTAAATGCCTGCTTAGCAACAGCAGATTCATTCTTTCTTTTTTTTTAAGAGTCAGGGTCTCACTATGTTGCCCAGGCTGGGCTAGAGATCCTGGTCTTGAGCCATCTCCTGTCTCAGCCTCCTGAGAGGCTGGGACTACAGCTGTGAGCTACTGCACCCCATTAGATTCTGATAATAACAATCTAAATCTAAGAACTAACACTTAGTTGAGCTGTCCCTGTGTGCCGGCGTTGTTCCATGGGCTCCACGTGCATTACTGTATTGAACCCTCACACCAACTGTGCAGGGTAGCTACTTACATACAAATAACCCCATCTGACAGGAGAGGAAACTGAGGCTCCATAAGAAACCTGCCCAAAATCACACTAAGCAGCGGAACCTGGACTTGAAGCCAAGACAAACCAACATCAAGATTCCTGATATTGCAGTTGCTTGGGAGTCACCTTCTCAAACTCTTAGGCAAAGGAGCTCTAATCTGTCCCCCCTACCCCTGGCCATTCTGACTGGCTTGATAATGTCCACTGGGCTGCTACCCTGGAGCAGGCGAGGCTGTACGTGCTACAAATGTGGCCGTGAAGAAGATGAGCCGGCCCTGCCACCTGGAGCTGCCAGGCGAAGAGGGAAGACAGGCTTTAAACCAGCAGTTACACAAATGCGTAACTAAGCACAACTGTGTCATGCTGTGAGGCAGGAGCAGAGGGACTATGGATGCGTCGAATAAAATAATCTGACACCCAGCCTGTTCCAGAGTAAAGACAGAGCATGAAGGCCAACAAGGGCCAGGCCACGTCCATCGACAAGAAGACGTGGGGAAAGGAGTATAAAAGCATTTACTGCATTTCAGCAACAAACCTAATTGCTGTTCTTTAAAAACCATGAAAGACAGAACAGGCCAAAACACCTACAAACCTTTACTTGATATTTCATGTCTTCAAGGACTGAGACAGCCACAACCCAAATGTTGTGGCTATTTCCAATTCTTTAAAAACCACCCAACAATATGCCACATTTTAACTAACAAATCTTTCTCCAAAAAGCACTGAAAAAGTGTTGCTGTTAAAAATATCTGCAGCAATAACACGGTGGGAAGGAGGTCCTGTTGCCATGGGGGCTTGTGGGGGGCTGAGCTGCCCCCCAAGAGCTTGCTGTGGCAGGGCTCCCCCCACCCCCACCCTGGGGGCAGGGATGTAGGAACTGCACAGTCATGATTCAATGTTTCTTTTTATGTGCAACTGTTTCTTTGCTACACTTACTGTTAGCTGAATGGGTACTAGGCTCAAGGGTAAATGGTCAAGCTTGAATAACTTGTGAACTGAGTCCAGGCTGGGGGTCTTGAAGAGATCACTTCTAGGGGCTGGAATCTCCGTTTTCATCATCTCCCTCCTTGCCTCCTTTCCTGGCTGAACCCTTTCATAACAACTCCACGAAGGGACCCAGATAACAAAACAGAGGCAGGCACAGAGGAGTTAAATAACTTGCCAGAGGTCACAGTTACTAATTAGCAAATCCCAGATTCAACCCCCAAATCTGGATGCGACTCCAAAGCTGCAAACATTGGCTTCTCCAAGCATAGACCAGCATGCGGACCAGTAGCATGAGCATCAGCTGGAGACTCAAGTCCTACCCCAGACCCCCTGAATTGGAATCTGAATTTTAACATGATCCCTGGTGAGTCATAAGCACATAAAAGTTTGAGAAGTGCTACTCTAAACCACGATGCTAGACTATGATCCAAACTGCTGGGGCAGCTCAGCACGAAGGAAGACAGAGTCTATTCATTAGAGGACTTGAGAGCAGGGAGCAGGCAGATCACAGGTAGAACAGACTTCATTCAGACCTCAGACTTCACACCAGCGTCTCCTCCTCTCAACTCCCCACTGCTGGCCACACTCCCAGCACCATTTGGAGTTCGGCAGTGTGCCTTCCACCCAACAGGCATTTTGTTGTTTGTTTGTTTGTTTTTAATTAATACACTTTATTTTCAAAGCAGTTTTAGGTTCACAGCAAAATTGAGCGGAAAGTACAGGGTGTTCCCAAATACCCGAGAGAGAGCGTTCCCAAATACACCATGTCCCCCCACCACACACAGTCTCCCCCACCATCAACACCTCCCACTGGAGTGGTAGATTTGTTACCGTCTATGAACCCACATTGACTCATCATCACCTAAAGTCCAGAGTTTATATTAGGGTTCACCACTCTTCCAACAGGCTTTTAACTCCTGGGACAGAATATCTAGCTATTAAGGGGAAACAGCATGGCTGGCCCCTAGCACCAAATGCCCCATCTGAATTAAGTGCCTCCGAGTCTGACCGCAGCCGGGGCTGACCACGTGCTCTCTGCTCTAGCTTCCTCGACTGTGCACTGCTCTTGGGCTGGCCCGTTTGTTTCCCTTTGGGATGGAGTTCAAGAGGCCAGAGCCAAAAGGGCCACAGTTCTGAAGGACAGCGCAGTGGAGAGAGGAGAGGAATAGTGAATTAGGGGCACAAAATTGCCTCCTCTCCTGCCACAAGCCAGGTCCAGATCCATGGCAACCGCAGCCTCCTGGACCTGCAGCTCTGCCACATCTCCAAGAGCCGTGGTTCCCACCGGATGCTGGAGCTCCCAGGACGCAGTCCTGACTCCCACTTCCCTCTGCCCACCCTCAACCCCAGAATCGGTCCTCGGACCAACCTCCTTAGGACCTGGGAGCAGTCACGAAATGGAAGCACAGTTCTAGGAAATCAGAGGCCAACATAGTGACTGTGCCCGACCTGGCCTCTGAGCAGACGGCCAGGATAGATGGTCTCCGCCTGCCTCCATTCTGAGCCCAGGGCAGATGGTGAAAGGAAACGGCTACCAAATGAAGTGAAGTCTAAGAGGTAAAAAAGTATGTATTCAATTCTAGAAATAAACAAAAAGACGCCTAGGGCTTTTTTTCTGCTAGAATTCTATTTTGTCCTTCCTGTTAATTTCTCAGTTGTCTTCATTATACCCTGACCCGTCCGTGGTCAACCCACCTTCGTCGCAGGTGATGCGGACGTGGTTCTGCCTCCCGCATCACTGACCCCTAGCTGCTGTTCTCCTGCCTACATGAGGTCAGATTATCACTGCTGTACCAGTTGGTCACAAGGAGCATAAAAGAAAGGAAGTTACCTTCCTCAGATATTGAGACCCAGGTCTGGAACATCAAAATGCTTCTGGGCTTATGGGTGGCTTTAGTCACGCACATGCTTTTTCTTCCTGTTCTGGAACTTCTAGGTCAGAGGTCACAAGCTTGCAAGGCCTACAGGGGCCCAGGTGGGCAATGCAAATGTGAGCTCATAGTCGGTGACAAGGACGGTGGCCAGCGGGCTGCAGGGGCAGGCACTGCTCCCCACAGCTCCTTCTCGCCATGCAAGGTGGGGACTCAGCAGAGCTGAGCCTTCTGACTGGAAAGGCAAGGGAATAGATTTTTTTCTTCAAAATGTGAAATCTCATTTTTAAATATTGGCAAATAATAAAAATATTTTTAGACCACTGAGCCAGCCAAGCAAAACATGCCTGAATCCATGACTGCTGTTCTAGGTGTTTCCCTCTGTGGGCCCTCTCCTACCCAGGGCAACACGTCAGTCCCCAGTGCGCTATTTTCAGGTAAAGGCCTAAACTCAGAGACCACCTAGGAGCTCCAGTAGTTCTGAGGCCAGGAACCCACCAGCTGAGAGGTGCTGGCTCTGCAGAACACACTGCATCAGGCAGAGCCGATCGCCACCAGCCACGCCAATCTGCTTCGGGTGTAATCCAAGCTGCTGATTGCCATCCACAAAGCCCTGCACAGCTGACGTTCTGACTACCTCAGAGCTGCTCCTCTCCCAGAGGGCTAGAGCAGGACCTCAGCCTTTCCCTGACAGAGCTCACTTTGAGTGTTCTAGCCTGAGACCTAGGAAGCCAGGGGCTGGGTAGCTCTGAAGGAAGCATTAGGCTTCAGCAAGTCACCTCACAGCCCTGGCCGCCAATAGAGCAGAGCAGGCGGCCTCCGGGGCACGGTGGGAGCCCCGATATTTAGGCCATGCCTGAGGAGCACAGAACACGTGTTGTCTTTTGTGATGACTCAGGGCTTTTAGGGAAAACCTAGGAGATGCTCCTTGCTCTGCCTCAAGTCAACACTGGGGCTTCTGCTCAGACACTGCAGCCAGCCCAGCTTCTGTCCCTTCTGCAAGGAGCACCAAATCAGGGCCAACACTTTTGGCAAAGACGGTTTCAGCTGAACAAAGTAAAACTGAGCCAGAGTGGGTTGAGGCAGGCTTTAGCACAACCAACAATGTTCTCTTGTCCCCCAAGTCAGGGTGGGAGCAGGGAGAAATCCTCTTTTTTCTCCTTCCCCATCTGAGTGGTTCCTTCCATCCCTTCTCCAGAGAAGCCAGGCGAGGGGGCAGCTTGCTTTCCTGGCTCTGGGGAATACAAATGGGAGCACCATGGAAACCCCCAGAGTGTGCAGGACACTGCAGCAGGAACAAAACTCTTTCAGGTCCACAAACAAAATCCTGACCCTTTCAAGAGGGCTGTGGATGGCCCCTGGTGAGGGATGCTGGCAGGCTAGGAGCCCGGAACCTCACACGCTGAGGACCCTGGACCTCAGCCCAAAGACAGAAGGAGAAAGGGAAGAAATAGCGTCTGAAACCTATTCTGATGCCTCACACCCCAGCCCTGAGAAGGTGCCGCAGTGATGCAGATACTCAGGTCTCTAAACTAGAATGCCCCAGAATTCTGAGACACCGTTGCTATCCTGCTCATGTAAAAACAGACACCAGGTAAAGGTCCACAGACAGAGGTGATCCCACACACAAAAGCAGTGGATATCTGTTCTCCCTGCTTCTACAAAATACCCACAAAATGCTCCATGTCCGGGCACTCACCGATGTTTGGATGTTTCAGAAGTCGACATATCCGAGCCTCACGTTCTAGTTTCTGGTGATCTAAAAGCAGAAGAGAAAAAACAAAAGCCATCAACCATCCATTCTCCTTGTGGTCACCTTGTTATTCGTATTCCTTCAGTTCTTAGGTACTAACTATGCACTTGTAATGATTTGCTGAAGTAATGCAGCAAGTCATGGCAATCCTGGAGACAGCTTCTTTTCCTTTCATTTTAGGTCTCACTGTCCCTCAGGCAGGAGTGTAGTGGCACGATCGCAGCCTCACACTCCTGGGCTCAAGCGATCCTCCCACCTCAGCTCCTGAGTAGCTGGAACTATAGGTGCCAGCCACCAGGCCTGGGCCAGATAGTTATGACCACCTTTTCCAGATGAGGAAATGACTTGAGGGTTTGCACACTTCGAGCCAGTGAGCAGCAGAGCTGGGATTTGAATCCAGGTCTTCAACTAAAACTCTGGTGCTCTTTCCACCACAACAGGGTTTCAGTGGCCTAGGGTGTCCAGAATCTCTTTTTTTCTTTTTGAGACGGAGTCTCATTCTGTTGCCTAGGCTGGGGTGCCGTGGTGCCATCTCAGCTCACTGCAACCTTCGCCTCCTGGGTTCAAGCAATTATCCTGCCTCAGCCTCCCAAGTAGCTGGGATTACAGGCACACACCACCATGCCTGGCTAACTTCTGTACTTTTAGGAGAGACGGGGTTTCACCATGTTGGCCAGGTTGGTCTCGAACTCCTGACCTCAGGTGATCTACCCGCCTCGGCCTCCCAAAATGTTGGGATTACAGGCATGAGCCACCGCGCCTGGCCCAGAATCTCTTTCTTGTTAGGAATACTAACAATAGCTAAGTTATACTGAGCACCTAATATATACTTGGCACTGGCTAGGGGTTTTGCATATATTCTCTACATAGTCCTGATGGCAAGCCTGAAACATAATGATGCTGATAATAAAGAGGTTGATGATCAAGACAATGATGACTTAAAATAATAATAGCTAACATTTACTGAGAGCTTACTTCTACACCAGGCAGCTGCCTCTTTTAATTATCCTCATAACAACTCTAGGAGGTTGGCATTAGTATGATGCCCATTTTATAGAAAGAGAAACCAGGATACAAATCCTGCTTCTCCCCAAGGTCCTCTTGGCCACCACTGCTGTGAGCTTTGACCTCTTCACATTCAGATGCCAAGATTACTCGGTTTTGGTGGAATAACCAGAAATCCACAAGTCCCCAGATCCAAGTGAGCTGCGTGGGTCAATTCCTTCCACAGGAAGGCAGAGCTCCAGTACGTGGGAAGAGAGGATGCTACTCACAGCACGGAGGCCTCACAGCCCTCCCCCACTGTCCTTCCCTCTTTCTACTTGCTGAAATCCTGCCAAAAGTCACCTCCTTCATGAAGTCTTCCCTGCTCCTCTCGGTAGACTGTGACTTCTCCCTCCTACTCCACCCCCCCAATTTCCCAATGCACTTCTCACGATTCTCACATCATATATTACATCAGTTATCTTTCAGTTGCAAGCTCTTCGAAGGGCGGGGGTACCTTTCCGGGTAGTGCTTTCTAGAGTTCTTTCTGTAAACAGGGGCTTAATAAGGGTTTACCAATAACCACAGTAGTAGCCATAACAATCGCTTACTGAGCATTGACTACATACCAGGCAGAGGCGTGGATTACCATATTTCATACCTACAGAAACTCTGTGAAGTAGGGATCTGATTAGCTCTATTATATTACTGAGGAAACAGGTTTAAAAAGATAGAGTAATCTGCCTAAGGTAACACGGACAGGCAGTGATGCAGGTGGTCTCAGCCTAGAGCCCTCTTTCTCCACCCCTGTGCTATTATGGCCAGATAAAGAATGGTGAGAGTTAAGACTCCAGGCTTTGGAGGGGGTCCAAAAGGAAGAGAGTCCAGTTCACCCCGAATTATCCAGGCCCGGGCACACGCCTCCACATCCATAGCTGCCAAGCTATTCCTGTCTCCCTGCCTCTACCCTAAACAGCAAAAGGCCTCTGTAAATTTTCCCATGGCCCTCACAATGATCCCATCAGGTGAATGCTATGATCGTCCACATTTCCAGATGATGAAAGAAACGGAGGCCCAGGGAAGTTAAGTAACTTGCCCAAGATCCCACAGCAGGAAAGGGATAGAACTGGGATTCAAACCCAGGCCTGTCAGTTTGAGATAATGTAGGGATTATGGACTAGAAGAAATTCACATTTATTGTTTCACTAACCAAACCCAGCTTTGTCCTAAACTTTCCCTCTAGCAACAGCTCTACTTTGTGGAAGGAGGTGGGGACAGACAGAGATTAGTTCCTACTGCCCAGCTAATCCATCCCAGCTGCCCAAAGATCTGGGTCAGACCTTCCTTCCTGTCCCCGGGTTCAGCATGACTACCGACCAGGATGCAGCCAGGAGAACCCCAAGTAACTCCCAACTCCCAGATCACCTGGCATCCCCTGGTCCCAGGCACAGGGATATGGCCAGTGACCTCCTGAAGCAGGGCACTCAAGGAGGCTGTAACAGCCTTGCCTGGTGGCTGGGGGGCTTGCTTCTTCCAGATCTGGCAGGATGTTGACATGACCCCACCTTCCTTCCATCCCTGGACTTGAGATGGAGGTACCAAGCTAGCCAGCCCCAAAGCTACAGACCCACAGCCCTCTCTCTGGGCACACACCTCACCACCCTCCAGTCCATAACTCTCGGGCTTGGTTGCCTGGGCAGGTGCAGGAGAACAGCATCTTGCAATGCGGAGGTGGCAGCTGAGGGAAGGCCCAGAAGATTAATGTTTATCTCCTTCCTTAAGTCTCTTACTAGCTAATGGTTATAGTCCCACAACAGCAACAGCACTAAAAATAAGGGCACTCTGATTTACCAGTGACTTCGAGTGGAGAGGAGACACACAGACTCAGGCTCCCAACTCCTCAAAGGAGCTGCCCAGCGTCCAGAGGGTCCTTGTTGGCCTCGTAGTTCAGCCTTAACTCCAAGGAGCTGAGCCCTGTGTTCCCGGCAAGGCCCAGGTCTTCTCTGAACCCCAGGACTGCACCTTGATCCTCATTCTAATTCTAAGCTGTAGAGTATGGCAATTAACAACACATCGGTTTTGGAGTCAGACAGCCCTGGACTGAGCTCAACACTGCCACATCTGGCAAGCTATTAAACCCACCCGAGCTTCATTCATTCCTTCAAGAAATATTTATCGTGGCTGGGCACGGTGGGTCACGCCTGTGATCCCAGTACTTTGGGAGGCCGAGGTGGGTGGATCACTTGAGGTCAGGAGTTCAAGACCAGCCTGGCCAAGATGGTAAAACTCCATCTCTACTAAAAATACAAAATTTAGCCAGACATCCTCACTGGAACCCAGGAGGTAGAGGCTGTAGTGAGCCAAGATTGGGCCACTGCACTCCAGCTTGGGTGACAGAGCAAGACTCTGTCTCAAAAAAAAAAAAAAAAAAGAGAAATATTTACTGAGGCCTACTATGTGACAGGCAGTATTCGAGATGCTAGGAAGACAGTGGTGAACAAAACAGACAAAAATCCCTGCCCTCATGGAGCTGACACTCTAGTGGATTGTATGTGGGGGAGGGACAGACAATAAGAAAACTCAATGGCACATTAGACGTTACAGCAAGTGCTGCGTAGAAAAAGCAGAGAAAGCAGGGAGTGTAGATATAAGTAGGGCAGTCCAGGAAAGCCTCAGTAAGGAGGTGACATTTGATTAGGACCCAAAGGAGGTGAGACAGTGAGCCAGGCACATTATCTTGGGAAAGAGGTTCCTCACTTCCTTTTTTTTTAGACTGAGTCTCGCTCTGTCGCCCAGATTGGAGTGCCAGTGGCATGATCTCGGCTCACTACAAGCTCTGCCTCCCGGGTTCATGCCATTCTCCTGCCTCAGCCTCCCGAGTAGCTGGGACTACAGGCACCAACCACCATGCCCAGCTAATTTTGTTGTATTTTTTAGTAGAGACGGGGTTTCACCGTGTTAGCCATGATGGTCTCGATCTTCTGACCTCGTGATCCGCCCTCCTCGGCCTCCCAAAGTGCTGGGATTACAGGCATGAGCCACTGTGTCCTGCCAAGAGGCTCCTCACTTCTAAAATGGAGACAGCAAGATCTGAGGTTTAACTGAGGTGGTACAGGTCAAGAGTTTTGCGTAAGGTCTGGCATATAGCTCCTTTCCAAGGGCCCAGTGAGAAGCTTGACAGGGTCTCCTGGGCTGGGCCTGTGGCCACAGCTATCACCAGAGACACTGTGAATGGCACCCACTGTCCCCTCAGCCCAGGCAGATGCAGGGTCTGCAACACAGCAACTAAGCCCTCCTGCCTGGCTTCTGGGCTTCCCACATGGTCCTCCATTGCAGTCCTGGGTGTAGAGTGTCCCTCCCTGTTTTGGCGGGGCCCACCAGTGTCTACAGTCTGCAGGTGACAGGCAGCAACAGGGGCTCCTCAGAGAGAGGGGAACACCACAGGATGTGCCACTGTCTGCTTCCCTCCTCTTCCTCGCAGCCGTGGCACCCTGCCATCCACAAGCTCTCCTCAATGAACAGAGAGCTTTCTGCCTGCCATGCTCTCCCCGTTCCTGCCACCATGCACCGCCCGGCTACCACCCAGCCTCTCCAGCTGTTGTCTCCTGTCTCTTCCCCTGATTCTTCCTGTCCTGTAGTCACCTCCAGGGCTGCCCCACAGCACCTCCAGGGCTGCCCTACAGCTGCAAAAAACCAGAGGGTCCACCCCAGCAGCAGTGGCAGCAGAGAGGTTCCAGGATGGAGTAGCGGTTTCTAGATAATCTTTCCCAATGGCAAGGGCATCCCAGCTGGATGCCCTTGGATCCCCAACCCCAAAAAGGGCGAGGCCACTGAATGGGCTTGGTCTACAGTGGGAGGGCCCTGGCTCAGTATCCCAAGGTGCTGCAAAGGTATCTCCCTTGAGACAGCCCTCCTTCCAGTGGCCACTAGGGAGATGCTCAGACCTTCCAAGGTGGACCCTCCTCCACCCACCTTTCTACCAGGCTCATCCCCGCCCCTCCCACAGCCCAGCCCCCCCTTCCTGTTTGACAACAGCCACTTCCCGCTTTTGCACAGGGCCACTTCCTGCCTGCCTGTGTGCTACTGCCATGGAGAGACCCACCCCTGCCGGCCTTCAGCCCAGCTCCAACCACAGCCCTCTGCAGGTTTTCCCCATCATGAGCAGAGGTAGCAACAGGAGCAGAAAGCAGAAGCGGCTCCAGCCCTTCCCCAGCAGCCTGCCCAGGCCAGAGTGGTCTGAGCCCAGGCCAGAGCTAGGCCCTGGGAAACAAGGATCCTAGAAACCTAGCCTCTCCCGCCTTCTGCCCAAGTGCTTCAGGACTTGGTCCAAGGCTCCACGATTCACAGGAAGGGCAGCAAGAAGTGACCAGATGCACCGAGGGAGGCAGAAAAGAGGAAGCAGATAGGGAGGTGATAGCGTGCAGCCAAGGGGTGCACCAAGCCTGCCCTTGAACCACCTCCCCCTCTGGCCTGAAGACAGAAGCCTACTCCAATGCCCTTTCCTTCCTCTGCCGGGTCAGGGGACCAGGGCTGGCTGGCCACAGACTCTCCATGGCCCTCTCAGAGACGGGCCTGCTTGACATAGTGACATTTTCCTAAAAAAAAAAAAAAAAAAAACCACACATATGACAGCACTAGCTTCAAATAAGATGCTGCCACCTAAACATACAACCCTCTGTACGTGGGAAAGGATGTACATTCCTACTCTGACTGAGGGCTCTCCCAAGTTCCAATCTCAAAGGCATTCTTAATTTTGCAAACGGTATTTTGCAGGTCTGTGCCTGTGACCCCAAACATGGATGTGAGAAGTTTCCTGCAGCCCCACTGATTTCAGGGCTCGATGGGAGGCAGCCTCATTTGCTGCCCTCCTGAGTGCCCCTCATCTTCTTTCCAAGCAACAGAGGCTCCCGTCTGGCCCCCTTGGGGTCACTCTGAGCAGAAACAAGGACACGGCAGGGATTTGGTGTCATAATCCACCTTCCCCAGCTGCTTATGCACAGCCCTGGGCCTGGGCCACTGACCAGTGGGATTCCCAAGCCACGATCCCACCGACCTCATCCTGACACTGCGACGCCACATCCCTCCCTCTTTGAATCTCACTCTAAAGGGGCAAAGAGTCTCCAATTAAAAGCAAAGTCCATCCACCACGCAAGAGCAGGACCACGGCTTCTAATGCCCTCACCCGTGTACACCTGGTGACTAGCTGGGGGATGTGATACAGAGGGACGGGGCCTGAAATGTGCCCATGTGAACCCCCAAGGCTCTGTGCATGTACCCAGCATCCTCCCCTTATCTTCAGCCCTTACTCACGCAGTTTTAACTTGGTGACACAAAGACCTGAGCCCCACTTTGGCCTCTGGATCTCAAGGCAAGGGAAGCTCTAAGGAGGGAGAGAGGCTCCAAGAAATGCCCCACAGCGAAAAGGCCCTAAATCAGCTTTGACGGAGAAAATCCCCAAGGGGTCACTAGCAAGCCCCAAGAAGGCAAGGCTCTGCCTGGGGACACTCTGGCTGCTCTCAAGGGCCAGAAAAGGGTCAGCCGTCGTGTTCTCCATGGCCCCCGGCAGGGCTCCTGGTGCCTGCAGCCTTTGCCCACTGTTTTGGTGACATTTCCTTCATGGTAACCAGCCCCAAGTAAAACATCCCAGGAAGCAGCCCCTAAAAATAGCTCCTCCCAGGGCAGCAGCAAGCAGGGGGGAGGGGAAAGAAAGGGAGGAGAAAAGAGGGGAGCAGATGGGAAGCTGCGGCTGCTGCTGATAGGGCCCAGGAAGCGGAGATGGTGTTGGGGAGGAGTGGCTGGAAATCTCCCCACCGCACAGCCCAGAGAGGTGGGTACAGATGGGAATGGGGCCTCAGCCAGCAACGAGGAGGGATTTGCTCCACCAGGCTTGGAGCTTGGGGCTTAGATGGAGAGGTGTGAGGTGATATGCCAAGATTCATCACAGGAACAAAGTATCCAGAACCTGTGTTTTAAAGAAAGGCGCCAAGGAGTGGGTGGAGGCCACACGGACTGAGGATGCCTGGCAAAGTCACAGGCACCTGCAGCGCAAAAAAAAAAAAAAAAAAAAAGACCCCAGACAAAGCTTTTGTGCCTTGGTCTCCCCAGCAGTCCTGTGACAGATCTGTCTGGCCATGGGCAGATGACAAAGGGGCTCTGCAGAGAGGCATTCAAGAGGTGGGAAGTGCCCATGTCCTCCTGTCACCACCCTTTTGGCACCCATGGGATCAGGCCCTTGTTGGTCTGCCAAAGCTGTTCAGAGAGCAGCAAGCATAGAGATGGGAGGAGGAATGGTCACGCCCTTCCCCGTCTCCAGCCTCAGCAGAGAATGGGGTCAGCCACTCACCTCTAGGGTTTCAGCACAGCTTCTAGCAAGGGTATGGTGACAAGAGACCAAAGGAAGCAGCAGGAAGAAGGCAGGGGCCTCCCTGACGGGACAGGGTAACCTTCCCACCTCCATCCCCACACCGTGATGCAGCACCCCAAGTCACTCTGGGAAGGCAGGTGGGAGGGGAGGGGGACAGGCCAGTGTTGTGTGCCCTAAGGCCCACAGCTCAACATGACCACATGACAAAGCAGAAGCCTTCGCACAGAGGCGGGACCTGCAGTCGGCTTCCATCCCTTCAGGAGAGAAGGTAGAGGCGTTCCATCACCGATATGCAGGATGCCCATTTTTCTGTTTACAGAAATTGGCCTGTTTTACCCTGAGGAGGAAGGCATGGTTTTGCACACAGCCTCCTTAAATGCTTCCTCGAGGCCTGTGTTCCAGTGCTGTGTGGATTTCTCTTCCTTCTCCCACTCCCTGCATTGCTGCTTCCCCCTCCCTTCTCTTTCCCTCACTTCACCCAGATCCTTAACAGGAAAGTCTCACTTGGAGATACCACAGGGGACACAAATGTCATGGGGGCTACTCAGGCCAACGCTAAGGGGGTGGGGATTCTCAGCTGGCACCATCCAGGGGATCCCATTTCAGTCCCCAGGGCCAGCTGGACCCAGAAAGGGACAGCCTTTACCCTTCTGGTGGCCAACATGCCACAACCCAGCTTGCCGCAGCCTCAGACACAGACACCCCAATCCGGAGGCCCAGAACAAGGCCCCTAATCACAGAACAGCCCATGTGCACAGATGGCCACATAGCAGCAGACACACAATCTGGAGAAGGCTGGGCCAAGGTGTGTCTGTTGAATTCCAGAGGGCATGGCAAGAGCAACTGTTGTTGCAGATTTTAGGTGGCATCTTTTAGAGTGGCTCATGCCTCACCTGCATGAAATTCACTGGAGCATATGTTAAAAATGCAGATTCTGCAGCCCCACCCTAGACCTCCTAAAGCAGAATCTCTGTGGCTAAAGTTCGGAAATCTGCATTTTTTAAACCAGTACTCATGGTGATCCTTATGCACACTAAAATTGAAAATCACTACTTGGAAGAGATCTCAACAGTAGCCCTAGAGTGCCTTTAGTGACAAGGAAGGAGGAATCATCAGCTAAATGTCTGCCTACATCTCCCACTCTGCCTTATGCCCCAAGTACAGGTCTTTATCCTCATCTGTCCTCTCTTCCAGCAGCTGTATCAGGTCTGCAGCCTGGCTCCCTGGATCAGAAAGGGAGGACTCAAGCCTGCAGCAGGGTACAAGGGCTCTGGCAACTTGACTCTGAGTTTCCTGGGAGCCAAAGCCAAAAGGCAACCACGATTGGTTACATAGTCCTCTTGACCCATTCATTTAATGTGTATGTGGCCGGCATAAGTCAGGCACTTCGCTAGGGCCTGTCCGTGAAGAAGAAACACATAAGGACCCTTCCCTCACCTCCCAGGTCCTCACAAAGAGGAAAGCTTTTGTTTACATTTAGCTTCAAAAGAAATTTCTTCACATGGAATGTACAGATTAAATAAATATGTTAAAGTATTATAACAGATTTCATAACACCATTTCCAATAACATCTCTTAGTAAGGCCAAGGGCATTACCCCAGTATCCATCTCGGTGAAAGCGACTGGAATCCAGATAAATGGTACATATACAGAAGTTTCTTCTGATGCTGATTGTTCTAGGGATAAATCCTAAATGATGTAGAAGAAAGGACCATTTGCCCTTCAACTGTAGCAATATGGGGGAAATACTTTGGATATAAGCAAAGAGAGCAGGATATAAAATGTTATGCTCCGCGAGGTGAAAATCTTTATGCATATGAATAAAGATAAGAAGGGAATATGAAGATTTAAAAATAAAAAAAGACATAAGGGCTCAGGCTCCTTGAGGGGGGTGCTCTTAAATCTTAAAATAACGACTTATCATTGCCATCACCTGGCCCACTAGCTCCTGCATCCAAGCCTATTTTAAATGCCTCCTTCGGCCTAGGGGAGCTAAGCTTGGAACCATGGGCTCCCTTAAGAGCCCAGCTCCACTCCTATCACGGTTCTGAAGCAAACAGAGTGACGTTATGTGACTTTCAGTGACTTTATGTAGACAGGCCCACAGACAAAGAGTGCTCAATGCATATCCGCATGAACTCCCCACCCTACAACCTAGCCGCCAATGTGGGCCTCTGAGGCCATAGGGACAAGACACAACAGCCCAAAGGAAGGCTTCCTGTCTCAATCGAACCCCCTAGAAGACCAGGTGATCCCTCTCCCTGCCTCCCAGCCACCTCACCAAGGATGCCAAGAAGAAACAGCTCTATACCCTCTATCTTTTCAGTTTGTAGCCCAGAGAATCACAAACAAGAAAGATAGCAGGCAGGAAGACCCAGTGAACACAGCAAGCCCCTTCAGACCTTCACAGATGACCCTGGTGGGCCCACGACATTCCCAGACACAGAAATCCAACACCTGCAGAGCCCTAAACAGACAGCGACGAGTGAAACCCAGCCCCAGTGCCTGCACCTTTATAAAATATACAGTGTAAACTGAGAGTCTACAGGGAATCCATGGCCCTTACTCCCTAACCCCATGGGCACCAGCCCATGGCTACCCTGGCCCAGCTCTCTCCAGGAGCTCACATCCCCCATGCCCACACCTATAGTCCAGCTCCACCTTGTTCCCTCCATCTCCAAGACAGGCCCTTTCCACTCTCCCACCTCCACACAGTACTGGCTGGCACTTACATATTCTGACCCCTCTGGCTGGCATCTGTGCCTATCATCTGTGCCTCTGTCCCAAAGTCAACCTGGCACATGAGGCCACACAACAGAGCCCAGTCTTGGCATATCCATCTTGGGAGAGGGGGAGTTTCTGTCTGAAGCATATACTTTTACACAAGAATCCTCTTCTTGAGGGGGGGAAAAAATCAAAGAGAAATCAAACCTCATCCAGTTTGGCCGGGGAAAGATATCTGTTGGGAAAGATGGGACAAGGTTGAAAGGAGGTGAGGAAGGGAAAGGGATGCTATCACACAGGTCATGAAGTTCAGGCAGGTAGGAAAGGAGTAGGAAATGAAAGCCCCAGTCAGGCAGCTGCAGGAAGTCACCACATCACCTTTCCTCATATCCTAGAATTCGGCTCCCAGCCGTCTCTCCTTCCCTTACCCCTGGGTCAGAGGACACTGGTGAGATGAGGATAGCAAAGCATTGCGTCATCAACTGGAGACACCAGACACCAGCCCCGTTTCTGATGCACCAGGGTTCTGCTGTGTGGGCATGAGAGGTATCCAGCCTCAAGCCATCGTTCCTGCCTGCACCTTCCATCCTTGGCCAGAGGATGTCTGCCAGAGAGCCCAGCCCCTGTTGTCCCCCCACCCCCACTCCAGGGGAGGAGGGCATCTGACTGCTCACATATCTCTATGGCAACCATCCTGAGACTCAAGGTACCCAGAGAAAAAGAAAACAAACAAGTCCAACTTTATAGGCAATGCACACGAACAGGAAGAGGTGGAGCTGGATGGGAGTCAGAAATTAGTGCCCTACTAGGGGATGGAGAGAGAGTCCCCAGCCAGGTAGCGGAAAAGGCCCTGCTAAACAGGTCCCAGAACAACTGCCAATATGACAGAAGCCCAATGTCATCTCCATGAAATTGTAGAGCTTCTCTGAGCATTTGGGACATCTATTATGTCTCTTATCCCAGAGAAACTCGGGTCATTATTGGCCAAGGCCCATGTCTTCCCCAGGGCATGTGTCCTGGCTCCTAATATATTTATGGCATCCTACTGCCCAGCCCTAATTCCATTCTCTGAGTCTCACAACCTTTGTTCCCCAGCTGCACCCTGCAGCCCTCCAAGATCTGACCTCTGTACTCACTAGACCTGTTCACAGAGCACTTCACACAATGCTGGGTCTACACCTATCAGATGAGGTGAGTTTGGCAAGCACCCAATAGGAGGTTCAGAGAGTGTAGGTTCAAGGTGTGAAAGACAGGCCCTGACCCTCCCAGCCTCAGGTACCTGGGAGGATCTCGCAAGTGAGGCCCCAAGGCCTTGGCCTTTATGCTCCTCAGACTTGGAGGTAGTGCAGTTCCTGCCCAAACCAGGCCTTTGGGATTTCTAGACCATGAGGCATCACCCTCCACCTAGGACAGACTACATCTGCTGCTGCACCACCAACTTTGTAATTTGATCAAAAAAGCAATCAAGTTCATCTGGCAGAATTTGTTCCTAAGAAGCCCTCGCCAGTAGCAGCCTCCCCTGATGTTTACAGATTCCCTTCCCTTGGGAGTCTGTTCTGCCGCCTGGTGGGCAGGGGAGGCTGGCTTTGTCAGAGCTGCTCACTTACTGCATTTCCATCCTAAGTCACCACTGGGGCACAGGGACCAGGAAAGGCCTGCCGTAGCCACCACTGCCCCAAAGAGAGACGCTCCAAATGCCCCAAATTAAGAGCTCCCCATTCCGTACCACCCACCACCCCCATATCCTCCACCTCCCTGAAGACCGAACTCCCTTGAGCCTTTGGGGGCCACTGCAGCTACCTGCATCTCTTCCTTCATTCTTTTGTACCTGGGCGCTTCCAGTCCCCCATGCAACGCCTTTTCTGGCTTCAGCCTGACACAAAGTCCAACCAGTCTGAAATTCCAACTCCTCTCCAAGTGCTAAAACGCACAACCCCCAATTTCTGGGGCTTCTTCAGAAGAAACCATAGCCCCTGGAGGCACCCTCAGGAAGAGGTCAAGACAGTGAACACTCACCCCGGGCAGACAACTTCTTGGTATTGATGATTTTTGCTGCGTACTCTTGCGTGGAGGTTTTCTTCACACACCTGCGGACCACAGAGAAAGCACCCCTGGAGGGAGAAGGGGGAAAGAACTGGGACACGGAGCAGGGCAGAGTGACACAGACACACTTCAAGTCTGGGGACGATGATGCTCCCACCACCAGACCTCTAGTCACAGGCACACACACCGGCGCTGCGACCACCACCATCCAACAGGAGGCAGAAGGACGCGGCCACCGCAAGTCACTGAACAGATGTGGGTGGTGTGCCGCGCTCCCACCCCCTCATCCAGTCCCTGGGCAAGGCAACAGCCTCCACCTCAGGCTGCACATCAGGAGCGGGTGGGCGACGCTGAAAACACACACCTGCTGCATCTCAGACAGCCCTGCGGTCCCGGCCAAGAGAACCAGGGCAGAAGGGAGCAGACAGACCCTGCCCTTCTCTCACCAGGAACAGTTGAGGGTCGGGGAAGGAGACATTAAAAAGAGGGTATCATCCCCTGAAAGAGAAATCTCCCTCAACCATGGGGCAAAGTGAGGCTCAACCCCCCCTCCTCTCCCACAGCCGGCTTCATCTCACTGCATCCCGGCTCAACTGACAGCAAGGGAAGAGAGGACACAGTCAGACATCAAGAACTCCCCTTCCCATGTTATTTTCCTTGACGTCCCCCCCAATGGGAGCTCGCACTCAGCTCTGGAAACGTCTAGGGGGGCGGTCGGGGCGGGGGCTGCAGTGGCCGGGCTCGATGCCGCGGGTGGGGGTGGGGGGCCGGGGCTGCTGCAGCGGCCAGCTCAGTGCGGAGGGGAGGGGGATGCTGCGGCTGCGGCGCGGCTCCCGGGACCACTGCAGGGATGGGGGAGGGGACGGGGGTGCCGCAGCACTGCCCAGCCGAGGGGCTGGGAGCCTGGAGCGGCACTCGCGGGGGGCGGGGCCGGGCGCCAAACAGCACCCCCCCCACGCCCGGGCTCCGCAGCGGGGCCAGGGCTGCAGGGCCGGGGAGGGTCCTGAGTGCGAGGCGCGTGGGACCTGGGTTCAGGGTACAGAGTGAGCAACCTGGCAGCGTTGGGAGGTGGCCGGGAGCGGGGCGCATGAAGGGTGCGGAGGGGCGGGGCTGGAGGGCACCCGGGAAGGGTCCGGGAGCTGCAGTGTCCGCGGCGGCGCGCGGGGAGCAGCGGCCCCGCCAACTGCTGCAGGGCGCCAAGGGGGATGCGGGGCAGGGCGCGGGGGGCGCGGGGCCCAGAGGCGGCAGGCGGGAAAGGCGGGGGTGGGGCGGCCGAGGGGGCGCCGCAGCGGCCGGTGCAGGGCCGGGGGGCGGGGCGAGGAGCCGCATAGCGCCCGGGCGGCAGGGCAGGCAGGGGGACCGCGGCGGGCGGGCCGTACTTGCCAAGCTCCTCGAAGAGCTGGTAGTCGTCGGTGAAGCGGGTGCAGGTGGCGGTGGTGGCCATGCTGGCGGGCGGGCGGACGCGGCGGTGCAGCCCGCGCCGACGTCGGTGCACAGTCACCGCCGCCCGGCCGAGGGAGCAAGAGGAGGAGACGGGGCTGAGCCCGGCAGCACCGCGAGACTTTACCGGGGAGAGCGAGGGAGGGAGGGACACCCCCGCGCCGCCCGCCCGCCCCGCCCCCAGCCCCGCCGGCCTCCCCCCTCAGCCCGGCCCCCGGCCCGCCCCCGGGGAGGGGCCTCCCGCCGCCGGCCCCGCCCCGCCCCGGAGCCGCCCGCGCTGGGCCAGGCGCGCTGGGCAGCCGAGGGGAGGGGGTCCCCGATCTGGTCCACCCGTCCGGGCAGACCGAGCTGGAAGGTTCGCGACTTATGGGCTCGTCCCGGGGCGGACCCCGCGCAGGCTTGGGAACGTGCATGCGAGGGTGCGTGTGTTAGGAGTGTAGGGGTCTGGACCACTGAGCTCTCTGGACGGGACCCACACGCGGGTCCCGAGCCCCCAACCGGGCTCCTAGCATGTGGGGAGAGAGCCAAGGTGAAGGAGCCTGTGCCAGGTTGCATGCCCAGGAGGCGCCCCCAGCCTGCGCAGAGCCAGCTGCCAGCTGCCTTCCCTCCGGGAGCTGACAGTCTAGACTTGCGCAACCACCAGGGCCATTATTAGAAAGAAACCCTTCAGGCGCGGGTTGATCAGGGAGACCAGGCCAGGGACAAGGATACAGGTAGGACTCTGCCTCCCTGCACCATAACTGCAGAGATGAAAGAGTATTCTCTATCCGGCCAGCAGTGAAAGGGGTGAAGTGGGAAGACTCAGAAAGCTTTGCTTTGTGCAGTGGGGGCTAGAAGAGAAAGTGGAAGAAAGGGGAAATCCCCATATTCTTGCAAGGCACCCTCTTACTTTTATTTTCTGGCACCTACCACATTTTGTAATGAGGCATTGACTGGTATGAGGGGCAGTAGAGCTATCTCATAGCTGTCTAAGAGTGAACTTGCATCAAACTGCCTGGCTTGGATTTCTGGGCAACTCACTGATGAGCTCCGTGACCTTGGGTAAGTCACTTAATCCTTTTTTTTTTTTTTTTTTTTTTAGACGGAGTCTTGCGCTGTCGCCTGGGCTGGAGTGCAGTGGTGCAGAGGCTCACTGCAGCCTCCACCTCCCGGGTTCAAGTGATTCTCCTGCCTCAGCCTCCCGAGTAGCTGGGATTACAGGCCCCGCCACCGCGCTCGGCTAATTTTTTTGTACTTTTAGTAGAGACGGGGCTTCACTATGTTGACTAGGCTGGTCTTGAACGCCTGACCTCATGATCCACCCGCCTCAGCCTCCCAAAGTGCTGGGATTACAGGCGTGAGCCACTTCGCCAGGCTGGGAATAATAATATTATGTACCTCATAGGCCTGTGAGCACTAAATGGGCTAAGGCACTTAGAATAGTACTTGGTACCTAACTAGAACTAAGTTTGCTGGGTGGGGCGCGGTGGCTCATGCCTGTAATCCCAGCACTTTGGGAGGCTGAGGCGGGTGGATCACAAGGTCAGGAGTTTGAGACCAGACTGGTTAACATAGTGAAGCCTGGTCTCTACTGAAAATATGAAAATTAGCTGGGCATGGAGGCGCGCGCCCATAATCCCAACTATTCAGGAGGCTGAGGCAGGAGAATTGCTTGAACCCAGGAGGCGGAGGTCGCAGAGAGCCGAGATTGCACCATTGCACTCTAGCCTGCACTCGACAGGACGAGACTTTGTCTCAAAAAAGAAAAGAAAAGAAAGAACTATGTTTGCTGTTATTATTTGTTTAATATTTGCCTTCCCACTGAATTGTAGGCTCCAATAAGGTGGGGCCTCTGCACCTTTTGTTCACCATTGTACACTCAGCCCCAGACCCTCAGTAAATATTTGTGGGATGGCAGAGGGAGATACCCCCCCTTCTCCTGTCCCCACTATCACAAGTTGGTGGGACAGAGGCACATAACTGTCTCAATGGGGGACAAACTGGCTGGGCAGGTTCCTGACCTGCCTGGGCAGCTGTCCCCTGAGGCTGAGGCCAGCCCTAACTGGGCAGGGTGGAGCTCAGCCAGAGGCAGCCGCACAGTCTTGATTACAGCAGGACGCCCACTGGGAGTTGGGTCTCCGTCTGGAGCAGGCTCGCTCTGCCAGAGTAGGGGGCTGAGAGGTGTCCCAGCCTCCCAAGCTGCCTCCCTGAGGGGTGGGTGGGGCAGAGCTCTCCAGGAGTGCTCCCCTCCTGTCCTGACCCAACAGCACTGGGAGCTGCTTTGGGAACCAGACTGCCCAGTAGGGGTGATTAGGGAATGGAAGGGCGTGAAGCCCTAAAGGAAAAGCATTAGCAGTTCTCTAGGGAGAAGGGTAGAGAGGGCCAAGGGAAAGGGTAGCAGTGCCAGAACACCATGCCCCACCCCTCCCCAGGGCAACAGGAAGTAAAGTGGAGAGTAAGGCCACTTCCTATCTCAAAGCACCTGGGTGAGAGCCAGGTCCCAAGTCCCAGTGTGGGGTAGGGCAATGAGATTGCGTACATGGAGATGCCAGTAAGTGTTGAGTTTCTGTCATCCATCTTCAAAGCAGAAGCAACCGCGAATATCAGTTGATCATCAATGTGCCCTTCCCAAGTGCTCAAGGCAACTTGCTTCCTGATCTCCAGGCTGATACTTGAAACTTTCTATTCATGAATGGAAGGTGGAATGAGGAGAGGAGGAGAGGTCAGAACAAGCACAGAAGAGGCTGCCATGGGGTCCCCTAGGAGTATCCCTGGGCAAATGTAAAACAGGACTACAACCCTGACCAGTCTCACGTGCCTGCTGGGAGAGGAACATCATCCCGACTGAGGGGAGGGTTCACCACTAGTTGTTTCAGGGTAACCATATAAAGCATTTTGCACTGTATCTCTAAAAGGTAAAGTGATGAGAAAAATATTGGGGTGAAGCCTCAGGGGTGACTCACAGTACTATATAAGTGGAGCTAGCTGCTTTTCAACAAATATCACTCCCTACCACAGGTTTGTCACTGCCTTTTACTTTCTGAAACATCCAAATAAAGTAGAAAATTAGAATTCACACAATTAGAAGAAAACTTAATCCATTGTCTTTTTTTTTTTATTTTCCCCCTGAGACAGGGTCTCGCTCTGTCGCCCGGGCTGGAGTACAGTGGTGCCGTCACGGCTCACCGCAACTTCAGCCTCCCAAGTAACTAGGACTACAGGCATGTGCCACCACACTTAGCTAGTTTTAATTTTTTTTGTGGAGATGAGATCTCACAATTTTGACCAGGCTGGTCTCAAACTCCTAGACTCAAGCAATCATCCTGTCTTGGCCTCCCAAAGTGCTGGGATTACAGGCATGAGCCACCTTGTCCAGCCTCCTTTTTCCTTCGTATCTCTACCTCTCCCTTCCTCCCTCACTACTTCTCAACAGCGCAGCCTCTGACGCATCCATGGTGGTGGTTTGGAGCCTATAGACACTTCTGTGTACACACACAAACACACACCCTCGCACATACACCCTCCTCTATCCCCACTGATGTAGCGCCCACACAACATCCAGCTACCCCACAGCAATTAGAGGGAAGATACACACAAATAATAACAAGCTCAACAGCTCCCTCCACCTCAGTATCTATGGCAACCTCCTGGGGTCTTCGGGCTGGGTTGCTCCGGTTGTAGTCAGTCCCCTGGGCAGCACCAGCACTCAGGCTGTGCTCAGAGCTCGGAGAACAGGGAATGACAAAGGTATCAATACCCTGATAATCACCAGAGGCACCCACTGGGTGGGACCCTCCATCATTCAGATCTTTCTCTTTGAAGCCTGCAAAGTCTCATGTCCATGAGGGGTTTTCAGTCCATATTCTAAGCAGAATCCATGGGGTTACATGGCCAGGCCCCAACAGCTAGTCAAATATGTATCGATGCTCCACATAAGATTTGGTTGCAGTTAAGACTCCCTAACTAAAAAGAAGTTTGGAACCCTTTGGACTTCTGGGTCATTTCCAACTCTGAGATTCTATGATTAGTTTTGGAGAATTAGGAGTGATGAGATCATGACCTCTCTCCAAGGAACTCTCAGAGAATTATTAATGGTGAGGCATTTAAAACTGGAGAGAAGATGTGATCATGGAGATAGGAAAGAGTGAGAAAGCAAATAAAACATTTGTTTTGTTTTGAGACAGTGTCTCACTCTCTCACCCAGGCTGGGGTGCAGTGGTGTGATCCTAATTCACTGCAGCCTTGAACTCCTGGGCTCAAGCCACTCTCCTGCCTCAGCCTCCAGAATGGCTGGGACTACAGGTCCATGACACTATACCCAGCTTAATTTTTTTTTTTGGTAGAAATGAGTGTCTTGCTATGTTACCCAGGTTGCTCATGAACTCCAGACTTCAGGCTGTCCTCCTGCTTTGGCCTCTCAAAGTGCTGTGATTACAGGCATGAGTCACTGCAAACACAATATTTAAATAAGCAATCCTCACACTGGGAGGGAGTGAAGGATGCCCCTCTGCCCTGGAAGACACATCAGAAAAAGCCTACCAGTGGGCTTCTCCAAATCACTACTTTTTCCCATCCCTCCTAAATCTAAAAGCTGAAAAAAAAAAAAAAAAAAAAAAAAAAAAAAAGGGACTGAGAACCACAGATTATGTCAATGACTGCAGCATTTTGTTTTTCTTCTTCTTCTTTTTTTTTTTTTTAAGATAGAGTCTCACCGTGTCGCCTAGACTGAAGTGCAGTGAAGTGATCCCAGCTCACTGCAGCTTCTATCTCCTGGGCTCAGGCCATCCTCCTATCTCAGTCTCCTGAGTAGCTGGGACTACAAGCACGATCCACCATGTCCAGCTAATTTTTTAAATTTATAGTAGAGACAAGGTCTTGCTATGTCGCCTGAGCTTGTCTTGAACTCCTGAACTCAAGCAGCCCTCCTACCTCAGCCTCCCTAAGTGCTGGGGTTACAGACATGAGCCACCGCACCTGGCCTGACTGCAGTATTTCTTAGAGGAGGGGCTGATATATTTGAGGTGAGTGGCTGAGCTCCTGAAGTTTGGGACATAGGAGATTTTGGAATGAGAGGCTGAGGTGTTTGAGGCAAGGGCTGCAGCATCTGGTGTAAGGAACAGAGGTATCTAGAATAGGGTTTGAGGCACTAGGGATGAAGAGCTGAGCTGAGAAATTCAGGTAAGTGTAGAAATATGTAACGTGAGGAGCTGAGGGCCTGATGGCGGGGAGCTTCCGCACGTTTTCCAGCCAGCGGGTTAGTTCCAAAGAGCAATGTGATCCTGGCCTTCTCATCCATCCAGTCCAGGGTGTGGCCCCCTCTGCCTCTTGACCCCTCTGCCATCCTCTTATAGACTGTGAGCTTCTTGAAGGCAGGGCATGGCTGATCTTTCTCCTTGTATCCCCAACACCTACCATTGAAGCCTGGCACATAGTAGGTGCTCAGTCTTTTGGAATGAATGAAGTATTGGGTGCAAGGGGCTGAGATACTTGGAATGAAGAGGCAGAACCAGTGGACAAATCTGTCATCAGAGACAGTGACAGAGCTGTCATCAGAGGCACCAGTGAGGTACTGATGCCACTACAGGCGGGCGGCATGCGTCAGCGTGGACGACCAGGGCAGGAAGAGCAGCATGTGGGGCCCCCTGGTGGGCAAATGTGAGGCACACAGGGAGGGATGGAAAGGGGAGCGTCAAAAAAAAAAAAAATGACAAAGCGAGATGTGGTCAGGATGACAAAACTCACCAGGGAAGGTAACGTCTAGAGAAGGCTTGCTACTTGCAAGGCTCGTGCACTAAGCACTCTAAATAATCTACTCCATTTAACTCTCGCCATCACCCTGCAAGTATGGAAGTTTAGAGGAGGAAACTGAAGTTTAGAAAGGTAAAGTAGCATGCCCCGGGGCAAATAGCTAACACAGTTGATGGTGGAGCTCGGAGGATATGATTGAAGGGCAGTGAATAGAAAGAGATAGGGGGCCTGTAAATTGAATGGGGGGCAATTCAGACAGGCTCACACCACCAATACCATCTAGGTTGGAATCTTAAACTCATTGTGGATTTATCTCAATCTAGTCCCAGCCCCCTGAATCCAGGCATGTACCCACAGGGGACATTTGTTCGTTCGTTTGTTCATTCATTCATTCATTCATTCATTCATTTTATTGAGTAGCTCCACTGTTCCTGTCATTTAGGAAACAGAAGAGAAGAATCCAGCAAAACTCTGCCTCTTGGCGCTTACATCCCTGTAGGCAGGCGGTGTACCTGGAAAGAGGTCATTTTGGACTGAAGTTAGGTCCTACCACAGAGAAAGTAAAATCAAGTAATGAGGATAGAGAGTGATGGGGTAGGGAACATAGAGGGCGCCTTTAACCGAGGTACTCAGACCTGGGTGCTCTCTGAACGCAACTTTTGAGGGAGACATTTAGGAATAACATTTAGAAATGATGATAAGGAGGTAGTTGTTTGAAGATCCAAACAAGAGCATTCCTGGTGGAAGGGGCAGTGACAAAGTCCTGAGATAAAAAGCGGTCATGGTCCCAGCTACTTGGAGGACTGAGGCCTGAGGATCACTTAAGCCTGGGAGGCAGAGGATGCAGTGAGCCGTAATCATGCCACTGCACTCCAGCCTGGACAACAAAGCGAGACCCTGTCTCAAATAAAATAAAATTTTTTAAAAAGGTCATGGAGTATTTGAGGGGTGGAAAGAAGACTGGTGTGGCCAGAGTGGGCCAGGGGGCAGCAGTGGGAGAATAGGGCCCAGAGGCCCTAATAAACCCCACCATCCTGGTACAACCACCCTGACGTTCCTTCTGTGGTCCCAAACTCTGTAACTCGCAGGGAGCCCACAGGGGCAGGCTACCTCCATGCTCACAAACAAAGGAGACCTGAAATCCCAGCTCAGTGCAAGAAGACACCTTCATCAAGGACAGACATAAATCTGGGTCTGGAGCTAGAAGCGACGCTGTTTCTTGGCCCTTGGCCACCACAAAGAAGGGTGGTAGAGATGGCCACAGGATGACCTGTCTGCACTTCAGGGGTTCTGGGGGTGGTGCACTGGGGGTCTCTGCAGAAACAGACAGTGTCCACTTAGTCCATTCAAACAACTGTCTCTCTGCCCTGGGCAAGCTTTAGTCTTAACCCCTGCAGAGGACAGCAAGAGGCCAGAAATAGGCCCTACCTTAAAGAGCTTTACTCATGGGGGACAAGAAGATAAACATGATAATAAAACAAGGATACAAGCCCCAAGATTAGCACCACAGGCAGCCTCTGGGTCTTTGCACAGGTGGCTGCCTGACTCACTCTTCCCTCCCCTCTTTGCCTGTGTGTCCTCCTGTTTTCTGCCCAAGCAGCATTTTCTCAGGGTAATTTTCCCTGGCCTCTTGACCAGATCAAATTCGTGTCTTGACAGCCCCAAAAGTACCATCTGCCACTTCTTCAAAGCACTTGTCCCAAGTGTATACAGGTGTTTCTATGACTACAGGCCTCAAGAGGGTAGGGTCTACGCCTGTTTATGTTCATCCTGGCATCCCCAGGATCTAAAGTGCCTCAGCTGTAGTAGGTACTCAACAAATGCTTGGAAAGTAAAAGCAAAGCATGGTGTAAATGGGAGTAATGGAATCAGTTGGAACCATCAGAAGTGACTTAACAGAAAGGAAGGAGAGGAAGGATGTTGGTGGATAGAAGTGGAATTGAGGAGGCAATGCCAGTGGAAAACACAGTGTTGAGGTGCTGAGGGCTTGACAGGTGTTTGGGACACGGGGTGGTCAGGAGAAAAGGAGGGGAGGGTGTGAAGAGGGGGAGAAACAGGCCATAAAGCTGGGACCAGCCACATGGAAATCATGCCTGGCTGTGGGTGAGCTAACAGGCCAGGCAGGGATGTGCCTCAGGAAGGACCCATGTCAGGCTGGGCACGGTGGCTCATGCTTGTAATCCCAACACTTTGGGAGGCCAAGGCAGGAGGATCACCTGAGAGGTCAGGAGTTCGAGACCAACATGGCGAAACCCTGTCTGTACCAAAAATACAAAAATTAGCCAGGCGTGCAAGTGCACGCCTGTAATCCCAGCTGCTTCGGAGGCTGAGACAGGAGAATCACTTGAACCTGGAAGGCGGAGGTTGCAGTGGGCCAAGATCGTGCCAGTGCCCTTTAGCCTGGGTGACAGAGTGAGACTCCATCTCAAAAAAAAAAAAAGGAAGGACCCATGTCCAACTCTCTGGACTCCAGGCAGGGTCCAGAGGCTGCTAGGTCCCAGACCTGAGCTACAGATGATCCCCTTCTAGACATTCCCACTTGAATGTCACACTATCCACCCAAATTCGACATGATCCTTCTCTAAATTAACCACATCGAGAGACTGGATAACATGATGGTTGAGAACACACTAGCCGTGGGAGCCTGTGAGCATTTCTTTTGTTTTTTGTTTTTGAGACATTATTTCGTTCTGTTGCCCAGGCTGGAGTGTGGTGGTGCAATCACAGCTCACTGCAGCCTAGACTTCCCAAGCTCAATCTATGCACCTATCTCGGCCTCCTGAGTAACTGGTTCTACAGGTGTGCGCCACTATGCCCAGCTATTTTCTTTTTGTATTTTTTGTAGAGACAGAGTTTCACCATGTTGCCCAGGCTGGTCTCAAACTCCTGACCTCAGTGAACTGTCCGCCTTGGCCTCCCAAAGTGCTGGGATTACAGGCGTGAACCACCGCGCCTGGTCTGTGTTTTATGACTTGTCTGTGCCTCAGTTTTCTTACCGGCAAAATAGGAATAATACTAGTACTCACTTCATAGACTTTTTTTTTTTTTAATTAGCATCTTATTTATTTTCACTGGCAAAAAAAATGTATGTCTTTATCATATACAACATGTTGTTTTGAAATATGTATACATTATGGAGTGGCTAAATCCAGCTGATTAACATATGCATTATCTCACATACTGTTTTTTTGTGTTGAGAACACTTTAAAATCAACTTTCTTAGTTATTTTCAAGAATACAGTACATTGTTATTAACTATAGTCACCATGCTAACTTTTTGAGACAAGGACCCACTCTGTCACCCAGGATGGGGTGCAGTGGCATGATCTCAGCTCACTGCAACCTTGGCCTCCCATGTTCAAGTTGGTATTACAGGTACGTGCCACCAGACCTAGCTATTATTTATTTATTTATTTATTTATTTATTTATTTATTTATTTATTTATTTTTGTAATTTTAGTGGAGACAGGGTTTTGCCATGTTGGCCAGGCTGGTCTCAAACTCCTGACCTCAAGTGATCCACCCACCCCAGCCTCCCAAAATGCTGGGATTACAGGCCACTGCACCCGGCCAATCACAGTGCTATGTCTCCTGATAGATCTCTTGAACTTATTCCTCCTAGCTATTGATAGGAATTTATGAGGAATAAATTATCAGTATAAGTGAAGGGCAAAAGAGTGCCTGGAATAGTCAGGGCTCAATAAATATTAGCCATTAGGTTGGGCGCGGTGGCTCAAGCCTGTAATCCCAGCACTTTGGGAGGCCGAGACGGGCGGATCACGAGGTCAGGAGATCGAGACCATCCTGGCTAACACGGTGAAACCCCGTCTCTACTAAAAACTACAAAAACTAGCCAGGCGAGGTGGCGGGCGCCTGTAGTCCCAGCTACCCGGGAGGCTGAGGCAGGAGAATGGCGTGAACCCGGGAGGCGGAGCTTGCAGTGAGCTGAGATCCGGCCACAGCACTCCAGCCTGGGTGACAGAGTGAGACTCCGTCTCAAAAAAAAAAAAAAAAAATATATATATATATATATTAGCCATTAGAAGTATATACCTCTTGCCACCCTTGACTGGTTTTCTTCTCAGGATCCCTTGGCTCTGACAGTGACGTGACTAGTCTGCCAATGACTTAGGTTCAGAATCTTGGAGTCAATCTTGATTCATCCCTTATCTCACTCAGGGGACAGAGCTGGGTTTGAATTCTGGGATTGCTGCTTACTATTAATACTTGTGCGACCTTGGGCAAGGTACTTAAGCTCCCTGAGCTTCGTGTTCCTTATTGGTAAAATAAAGATGTTATAACTTTCACTGTAGGGTTGTTATAATAATTTAATGATAGTATTTGTAGGTGAATGGCTCGATGCCTGATGCTAAATAAATGATACTTGTTATTATTATCATCCTGTATATCATTAGGAACTGACACCCATATATTTTTCCCTTTACATGTCCTTGTATCCATCTCTTCTTTTTTATTTCCCTCCCACCATCCTGGACTAGGCCTTCCTCAGCCTCCTGAGTTTCTGCAGTAGCCCTCCTTCTAACTTTGCTGACCCATTTTATTTATTTTCCTCTTTCTTTCTTTTTCTCTTTCTTTCTCTACCTTTTTTCTTTCCTTCCTCCCTCCCTCCTTCCCTCCTTTCCTTCCTTTCCTTCCCTTCCCCTTCCTTCCTTCCTTCCTTCCTTGATTCCTTCCTTCCTTCTCTATCTCTTTTTCTTTCTTTCTAAGAAATATTGAAAATTTTGAAATTTTGAAAATTGAAAATTGAATATTGAAAATTGAAATAAGAAAATTTCTTTGTAAGAAATATTGGCCAAGCGCAGTGGCTCATGCCTGTAATCCCAGCACTTTGGGAGGCTGAGTGCCTGAGGTTGGGAGTTCAAGACCAGCCTGACCAACATGGAGAAACCCTGTCTCTACTGAAAATACAAAATTAGCCGGGCATGGTAGCGCATGCCTGTAATCTCAGTTACTCAGAAGGCTGAGGCAGGAGAATCGCTTGAACCCGGGAGGCGGAGGTTGCAGTGGGCCGAGATTGCGCCATTGCACTCCAGCTTAGGCAAGAAGAGCAAAACACTGTCTCAGAAAAAAAAAGAAATATTAATGGGACATTGTCTCAGTGCTGGGTATATAGTAGTGAACAAGGCCGGTCGCGGTGGCTCACCCCTGTAATTCCAGCACTTTAGGAGGCCGAGGCAGGTGGATCACCTGAGGTCAGGAGTTTAAGACCACCTGACCAATATAGTGAAACCCCATCTCTACTAAAAATACAAAAATTAGCTGGGTATGGTGGCACGCGCCTGTAGTCCCAGCTACAAGAGAATTGCTTTAACCCAGGAGGTGGAAGTTGCAGTGAGCAGAGATCACACCAGTGCACTCCAGCCTGGGTGACAGAGCAAGACTCTGTCTCAAAAAAAAAAAAAAAAAAAAAAGTAGTGAAAAAAAAAGATGATGTCTCTGCCCTCAGGAAGCCTACCTTCTGGTGAGAGGGACAAACAATAAACAAATGAACAAATAAATATTTAATACATCAGGTGGTGATAAGTCTTACCAAAAAATTAAAGCAGGGAAAGGGGTAGAGAGTGGCAGAGGGGTACTATTTGATATAATGTGGTCAGAGAAAGCCCCTCTGCTGAAATGAACACATAGGCAGAGATCTGCAGAAAATAAGATCACTTTCAATAGGCTACTTCTTTGCTGAAATGCTGTTTCCTTCAGCATTAAGTATGAATGCCCATGTAGAACTCTCCGGAACCTGCATAGTTCTGGTCAGTCTTGTGGTTTTGTTCCACTCCCACACTGCCCTGCTTTTGTGGACAGGCTCCACATGCTGAAGGATGTGCATCATTAGGTTAATAGTTCCTATCTCTGATAGTGGTATCAATGTGAACTATTTTTCTTCCTTGAATGTGCTTTCTAAATTTCTTATGTTGAGTCCGGGTGCGGTGACTCATGCCTATAATCCCAGCACTTTGGGAGGCACTTGAGGTCCCAGCACTTGAGGTCAGGAGTTTGAGACCAGCCTTGCCAACATGGTGAAACCCCATCTCTACTAAAGATACGAAAATTAGCGGCCGGCTGCAGTGGCTCACACCTGTAATCAGCACTTTGGGAGGCCGAGATGGGCGGATCACGAGGCCAAGAGATCGAGACCACCCTGACCAACATGGTGAAACCTCGTCTCTACTAAAAACACAAAAATCAGCCAGGCATGGTAGCTCACGCCTGTAATCCCGGTTACTTAGGAGGCTGAGGCAGGAGAATAGCTTGAACCCGGGAGGCGGAGGTTACAGTGAGCCGAGATTGCAACACTGCACTCCAGCCTGGCGACACAGCCAGACTCTGTCTCAAAAAAAAAAAAAGAAAGAAAGAAAAAGGAAAAGAAATTTGCTGGGCATGGTGGCACGTGTCTGTCATCCCAGCTACTTGGGAGGCTGAGGCAGGAGAATTGCTTGAACCCGGGAGGCAGAAGTTGCAGTGAGCTGAGATTGCACCACTGCACTCCAGGCTGGGCGACAGAGCTAGACTCCATCTCAAAAAACAACAACAAACAAGACGGAGTCTTGCTCTGTGGCCCAGGCTGGAGTGCAGTGGCGCGATCTTGGTTCGCTGCAAACTCTGCCTCCCAGGTTCACACCATTCTCCTGCCTTAGCCTCCCAAGTAGCTGGGACTACAGGTACCTGCCACCACACCCGGCTAATTTTTTGTATTTTTTTAGTAGAGACAGGGTTTTACCATGGTCTCGATCTCCTGACCTCGTGATCCGCCCGCCTTGGCCTCCCAAAGTGTTGGGATTACAGGCGTGAGCCACCGTGCCCTGCGTTTCCTAACTTTTTAGTGATCACCATTCTAACTGGTGTGAGATGGTATACCATTGTGGAAGACAGTGTGGCGATTCCTCAAGGATCTAGAACTAAAAATACCATTTGACCCAGCCATCCCATTACTGGGTATAAACCCAAAGCATTATAAATCATGCTGCTATAAAGACACATGCACATGTATGTTTACTGCAGCACTATTCACAACAGCAAAGACTTGGAGCCAACCCAAATGTCCATCAATGACAGACTGGATTAAGAAAATGTGGCACATATACACCATAGAATACTATGCAACCGTAAAAAAGGATGAGTTCCTGTCTTTTGTAGGGACATGGATGCAGCTGGAAACCATCATTCTCAGCAAACTATCACAAGAACGGAAAACCAAACACTACATGTTCTCACTCATAGGTGGGAATTGAACAATGAGAACACCTGGACACAGGAAGGGGAACATCACACACCGGGTCCTATTGTGGGGTGGGGGGCTGGGGGAGGGATAGCATTAGGGGATGTACCTAATGTAAATGACGAGTTAATGGGTGCAGCACACCAACATGGCACATGTAACAAACCTGCACGTTGTGCACATGTACCCTAGAACATAAAGTATAGTTAAAAAAAAAAAAAAAAGGAGGAAATGCTATTTAAAAAAAAAAAAGTAAAAGAAGTGAGGAGGCTGGGCCTCCACTCCAAACGGGCAGTGATTCTGCTTGTCCACTAGAGGCCGCCTTAGACCCAGTTTTAGAGAGCCAGCGAGCCACCAGATTACTCAGCCCACTCCACCCCAGGAGTCATTTCCAGCACCAAGTCTGTCTTAGCACCCAAGGCACCACAGTCTATTGGTGCCTCCAGCTTTGGTTTCTTCCAGTAGATCACTACATCTCAGACATGGAATGAGCTCCAGAATAAAAGTTGCTGATGCCAGCTAGGTAACAGGCGTGTTCTGGCAGGTTCCAGGTGCCCCTCGATGAGCCAAATCAACAAATATATATGGGGCACCCGACTGAGCACCTTCTGTGTACTAGGCAGGATGCTATACTCTGGGACTAGCTTGGTGAACAAGACCTCCCTTCCTACCCTCCCAGCTCTTATGATCTAATGACGTACACAGACAAACCTAAAATCAATGCATTGTATGATGAACTGCTGACATGATTTCTCCTCCAGGGTTCTCTCTCTGTCTCATTTCACTGTGAATTATCCCATGGGACACCTACTTGCTTTAGGGCAAGGAAGTAAGGCCAGAAGCAGAGAAAAGAAAATCATCCACATTTGGAGAATCACTGCAGAACCCCTCCTTTCTGGAGGTAGAAGGATCTCCAGTGTCTTCTGGTAGATCTGAGGGCATCTGGGGCTGGAGTGGGTGCTAGGGACGAGGAAGCACCAGGCCACCTCAACACAGCCTTCCTACTCTCCCTTCTCCAGGTGACCTGGGAGCTTTGCTTGGAAAGGGAAGCAGATTCCCCAGACTTTGTGTTGCGATCTGCCTGCTTGCTTTCTTACTGATTTATCTTTGTCTCTTTTTGTTTATTTATTTCTTCCTTTTTCTCAGATTATCTGTCAGTCAATATGTTTGTCAAATGAATGTGATATTCAGGGCACTCTTTTTCACTCAGAAGCATGAGGTCAGGGAAGTCACAACAGAGCTGGGGAGATAAGATATAGAGGGATAGAGACAGACTCCCATGCAGTGCAGCATTTTTGTAAGTGCAAGTTGTGGCTGCCCGTGGCCATTTCTAGGGATAGATCCCTGGGGTCTGAGGGGGTCTGGGAAGGCTTCCTTCCTGGAGGAGCTCTCAGCCTGCCCAGTGGTGGATTTCTGTATGTGGGTGTTTTCAGAAAAGACAGAGAAGAGTGAAATATCCCCTCCACCCAGTTGTTCATTCCACTGTGCCTGGACAAGGGTCTCAGAGGCCCCAGTGCTCCACATTCCTGAGAAGCAGCTTCTGAGTCAGAGCCCCAGAAACAGCTGAGGCGGCTTCAGGCTGGAGTCTTGGCTCTGTTTTCCTCCATTCTGTCCAAAAGCAACTCCCTCCGTAGCTATTTGGATGTGACCAGAAACCCAAGCAGGGCCCTGGGGTGGCAGCCTGGCTCAGCCAAAGTCTATAAAATGGATTTGTTCCCTGCATTCCCTCCAGGGCTGCAGCCGTCAGGTAAAGGTGGGTGCCCAGTGACACCTGTGCCAGAAAGCCCAAGGGGCAGGGGAGACTCACCTTGTGCCTACAAGTTGCAGCCTCCAATGCAGCTATTATTGGGTTGCCTCCGGGAAGGGGGTCGTAATTAGGATTTGGCTTAAGTTAAGGCAGCAGCATTCCCTGGGCAATCTGCCAATGCCTCCTCACTGCCTGGGCGTGGGGCCCAGGACATGCCAGGGCAATGCCAGAGAGCTGACTCAGGGGGCGGCATAAGGGGAACAGAAAAACCCTTCCCACCCGCCAGCCAAGAGAGGAGATGAAGCTGCCCAGGGGCCTGCTGTGATGGCCCTACATGCCCAGACCACCAGCAGGCTCTGTGTATGGGGTCACTTCTCAGGCCACAGAGCCATGAAGCCCCGTATTTCCCAGGGCCATCAGCAGAAGGGCAGGGCTTCCCATTCATCCTCTGAGTTCCTTTCTTCCTGCAAAGACCTCTAGCTATGCAGGTCTAGGTTCCCCAAACCCCCTTCTACGTTGATGCAGGCCCTGCCATTGCCACTTTCTTAAGACTGTGACCTTGGACAAGTCACTTACTTGGGTGAGATTTAGATTCCTTATATTTAAAGTGGGGTGAAGAATATCTGCCTGCCTCATAGGGCTGCAGTAAGGATCAAATGAGATAATGTCTATGAAGGTATCTTGTATATTATAAAGCACATTTATAATAAGGGTATTATTGTTGTCATCATTATTCCTGAGACAGAAATTATAGCCTCTGGCTCCTGAAGCTCAAAGTTCTCCCTTTTCCTCCTTTATTCTGACAAGTTGCTCTGAAACCCAGTGCCATAATCTTAACCCAGCTGTGAGCCTCGGAAGCATTGACACCTGCTCTTCTACCTGGTGCTATGGGGCCAGCTCCGGGAAGCAACCCCCATCACCCTAGCTCTGTTAAACCGGTTCTTTCTCTTCTAATCAGACTCCTCCAGCCCAGTTTGCCTGCAGCGATGACAAAGAAACCTAAAATAGCACAGGCTGTGCAAACACCGCTAGAAACTGGGCTTGGGGCATAAGGTGCTGTCTGTCACCCATGGGCCTGTCTGGGCATCCCAGCCAGGTGCAGCCCTCTGCCCTCCAGGGTCTGGACAGTCTTCCTTTATGCAGCCCCAGGATGACAGTTCCTCCTGTCAGCACTTTGGGTGGCTGAATTGGATGACTACCTAGAAAGCTGGCTTGGCTAGAGGTGCCAGAGGAGGGGGCTTACTGCTCCCTCAACCAGGTCCTCACCCCTGCGCTCTTGGGAACTTTCCTTGTGCCAAGAGGCCAGGTGAGCTGAGCTAATATCACAGGGAACAGCAGCTGCAACTGTGGCCCCGGGGAAGGTTGTGGACTAGGTACCAGAAAAGTCTGATTCTGAGGACACTGTGGCCAGCAGGCCCTGGCTTGTCACTGTAGCTACAGAACCAGTTTGGTGTGCAGCTGCTGGAGTGCCTGCCTATGGGCCACTGGGCCTGGCTAGGCTCTGGGATTTCCCATGGGGCCTTCATATGACTTACCCTGGTGGGAGTGGTGGCTGCCAAGGCCTGATTCAAATGAGGAAGCTTGCAGCAGGGAGCCATGGGCAAGAAATGCCGTTCTAGCAGGAACACTCATCATTGCTGAGCCCTTCTCTAACTGACCCGATGTTAAGCCGCCATTTCCATGTGGCACAAGTCTCTATCTTTAGAACTTTCTCATCCAACTCTTTTCCTTTCCTTTTCTTTTTTCTTTTTTTTTTTTTTTTTTTTTTGTTGAGACGGAGTCTCGCTCTGCCGCCCAGGCTGGAGTGCAGTGGCCGGATCTCAGCTCACTGCAAGCTCCGCCTCCCGGGTTTACGCCATTCTCCTGCCTCAGCCTCCGGAGTAGCTGGGACTACAGGCGCCCGCCACCTCGCCCGGCTAGTTTTTTGTGTTTTTTAGTAGAGATGGGGTTTCACCGTGTTAGCCAGGATGGTCTTGATCTCCTGACCTCGTGATCCGCCCGTCTCGGCCTCCCAAAGTGCTGGGATTACAGGGTTGAGCCACCGCGCCCGGCCTCCTTTTCTTTTTTCTTTTCTTTTCTTTCCTTCTTTCTTTCTCTCTCTTTTTCTTTTCCTTTCTTTTCTTTTCCTTTCCTCCCCTCCCCTCCCCTTCCTTTTTCTTTGTCTCATCATCTCACTCTGTCGCCCAGACTGGAATGCAGTGGTGCGATCTTGGCTAACTGCAACCTCTGCTTCCCAGGCTCATGTGATTCTTGTGATTCTCCTCAGCCTTCCAAGGAGCTGGGATTACAGGCATGCGCCACCATGCCTGGCTGATTTTTTGTATTTTTAGTAGAGACAGGGTTTCACCATGTTGGCCAGGCTGGTCTTGAATTCCTGACCTCAAATGATCCTCCTGCTTTGTCCTCCCAAAGTGCTGGGATTACAGGCGTGAGCCACCACGCCTGGCCTCATCCAGCTCGCTCGCTCTTTCTCTCTCTTTCTTTTCTTTTCTTTTCTTTTCTTTTCTTTTCTTTTCTTTTCTTTTCTTTTCTTTTCCTTCCTTCCTTCCTTCCTTCCTCTTTCTTTTCTTTCTTTCTCTCCTCCCTCCCTCCATTCTTTCCTTCCTTCCTTCCTCCTTCTTTTCTTTTCATTTCCTTCCTTCCTTCCTTCCTTCCTTCCTTCCTTCCTTCCTTCCTTCCTTCTTTCCTTCCTTCCTTCCTTCTTTCTTTTTTGAGACAGTCTCACTCTGTTGCCTAGGCTGGAGTGCAATGGTGTGATCTTGGCTCACTGCAACCTCCTCTTCCCAGGCTTAAGCAATTCTCATGCCTCAGCCTCTTGAGTAGCTAGGACTACAGGTGCCCACCACCACACCCAGCTAATATTTGTATTTTTTAGTAGAAGTAGGGTTTCACCATGTTGGCCAGGCTGGTCTCGAACTCCTGACCTCAGATGATCCATCCACCTCGGGCTCCCAAATTGCTGGGATTACTGGCATGAGCCACAGCACCTGGCCTCCTCCAGCTTTTTCTAAAACACTTCCTTTAGTACGTGTGTTTCTTTGTTGGGTGGTTACTATAAGAAAGATAGATGAAGTCTTAGTTTATGTCAGAATCCCAAACTGATGGTCTGTTGGTCAAATGTAGTCCCCAGACCTGATTTTGTTAACATGGACTATTTTAATTGGGAAAATTTAACATTAAAAAATCCAGGTTTTATCTGGGTATGGCAGCTCATACCTGCACTTCCAGCACTTTGGGAGGCTGAGGCAGAAATATTGTTTGAGGTGAGGAGTTCAAGACCAGCCTGGGCAACATAGCAAGACCCCACCTCTACCAAAAAAACAAAATTAGCCAAGTGCAGTAGTGCATGCCTATAATTCTAGCTACTTGGGAGGAGCATCCCTTGATCCAGGAGGTTGAGGCTACAGTAAGCTGTGATTGTGCCACTACACTCCGCCTTCATGACAGAGTGAGCCCCTGTCTCTAACAAAACCAAAACCAAAACAAAACAAACTCAGATTTCAAATATCTTAACATTTAGTGTCCTTAGGTTGGTTTTTCTCAGAAGCAGACCCTGCTATAAGGCTTCAGTACCAAGTAGTTTATTTGGGAGTTAATTACAGGAAACTGCAGTAAGAGACTGGGGAAGTGAGACAGAGAAAGGAAGCGGGAGCTGGGCACGGAGGTTCATGCCTATAATCCCAGCACTTTGAGAGGCCAAGGCAGGAGGATCGCTTGAGCCCAGGAGTTTGAGACCAGCTGGGCAACATAGTGAGACCCTGTCTCTACAAAAATATTTAAAAATTAGCTGGGCGTGGTAGCACATGCTTGTAGTTCCAGCTACTTAGGAGGCTGAGGTAGGAGGATTGCTTGAGCCTGGGAGCTGTGATTGCACCACTGCACTCCAGCCTGGGCAACAGAGTGAGAACGTGCCTCAAAAAAAAAAAAAAAAAAAAAAAAAAGGCCAAGTGCGGTGGCTCACTCCTGTAATCCCAGCACTTTGGGAGACCAAGGTGGGCAGATCATTTGAGGTCAGGAGTTTGAGAGCAGCCTGGCCAACATGGCAAAACACTGTCTCTATAAAAAATACAAAAGTTAGCCAGGTCTAGTGGCGGGCATCTGTAATCCCAGTTACTTCGGAGGCTGAGTCAGGTTAATTGCTCGAATCAGGGAGATGGAGGTGGCAGCAAGCTGAGATCACACCACTGCACTCCAGTCTGGATGACAGAGCAAGACTCCATCTCAAGAAAAAAAAAAATACAGAAAGGAATTGAGACAGTCAATAAGGGTGAGGTTTCAAGGAAGTACTATGTATATGGGCAACTGGAGCTTAATTCTCCTGCAGAACTCTGGGAAAAGTGTCCAACATGTATCTCAAAGTTTTCTCACCTGAGAGGCAAGGGCATTAGTTTATTTATCCACCAAACTCATCAGTCACTGGTTGGGCGCTGATGTGGTGTAGGGGAGGAAGGGTAATGGCAGTGGTAGCTCCTGGGGAACTTCCAGGCTACTGTGCAGGAGGGAAGAGTGGGCTTCAGAGGTCAGAGGAAGCTGGCACTGACAGGATCCGCTACAATACAGAAGATCTAGCAAAACTGGTCTTCAGTTCCCATGTGGTAATAATCACTGGGAGCTGAGCAGCAGTTGCTCCTTTAGGAAAGGCAAGAACTGCACTCAGCCTGCTTTCCTCTTTATGTTACCTATACAGCTTTGTGGGTGCTCACGTTCACCACGCCTGGTTTATGTCTGTGTGTAGTCTACTGCATTACAGCTCTGAATCCCACTGTCTCTGTTTCCAATAGTTTGTTTCCTGTTCTTCTATGCATTACATGATATAGCTAGCTCAGTGATTCCAAAAGATGTTGACTTGCTGGGCATGGTGGCTCATGCCTGTAATCCCAGTACTTTGGGAGGCTAATTCGGAGGATTGCTTGAGTCCAGGAGTTCAAGACCAGCCTGGGCAATGTGGTGAAACCATCTCTACAAAAAGAAGAAAAAAAAAAATACACACTTTGGGAGGCCAAGACGGGCGGATCACAAGGTCAGGAGATCGAGACCATCTTGGCTAACATGGTGAAACCCCGTCTCTACTAAAAATACAAAAAATTAGCCGGGCGTGGTGGCGGGCGCCTGTAGTCCCAGCTACTTGGAGGCTGAGGCGGGAGAATGGCATGAACCCGGGAGGCGGAGCTTGCAGTGAGCTGAGATCGCGCCACTGCACTCCAGCCTGGGCGACACAGCCAGACTCCATCTCAAAAAAAAAAAAAAAAAGAAAAAAATACAAAACTAGCCAGACATAGTGGTGCGTTCCTGTAGTCCCAGCTACTCAGGAGGCTGAGGTGGGAGGATCACCTGCCTGGGAGGTCAAGGCTGCGGTATGTGTGTTCCTTTGCTGGGTGGTTACTATGAGAAAGACAGATGAAATCTTAGTTTATGTCAGAATACCAAACTGATGGTCTGTTGGTCAACAGGCTAGATTGCACTCTAGCCTGGATGACACAGTGAGACCCTGTCTCCAAAAAAAAAAAAAAAAAAAAGAAAAAATGTTGACTGGTTATTTCTGTTTCTCTAGCCCTGCAACTGAATTATTTAACTCCCTGAATATCAGACTGCCTTCCCTCTGTGCAGTTAAGTGCACTGTGTCAGAGCATGTGAAATAGATCCTCACTTTGAGGACTGATGAGGGGAGGCCCTTCATTATCTCTTTGATGTCTTGTACCTGAGTGGCTTTCAGTTCCTACGATGCTCTATGTTCCTTTCTGCCTCATGTCAACTCCTTTGCCTGGGAAGTTCTTTTTTTTTTGTTTTTGAGACGGAGTCTCGCTCTGTCACCCAGGCTGGAGTGCAGTGGTCGGATCTCAGCTCACTGCAAGCTCCGCCTCCTGGGTTCACGCCATTCTCCTGCCTCAGCCTCCCGAGTAGCTGGGACTATAGGCACCCACCACCTCGCCCGGATGGTTTTTTGTATTTTTAAGTAGAGACGGGGTTTCACCGTGTTAGCCAGGATGGTCTCGATTTCCTGACCTCATGATCCGCCTGTCTTGGCCTCCCAAAGTGCTGGGATTACAGTCTTGAGCCACCGCGCCTGGCCGGGAAGTTCTTTTTCCCCTTACGACAGGCTCCCTCACGGCCATTCTTCAGTATTCAGTGTCAATGTCACCTCCTCAGTGGGGTCTTCCACTTCATCCACTCCTCCGCCCCTCACCAGGTTATGTCCCTCTGTTGCACATTCACACAGGCGATTGTATTCCTTCTTAACATGTTCACAATCATTACTTACATATTGGTTTAATTTGTATTTACACTGTGGTTCCATCATGAATGCAGTTCACTTACTCAAACCCTACCACACACTCAGCTGAAAAAGCCCGAAACAAAGAAATTCCTTTATTTAAAGTCACATGCCACCATTAAAGCCAGATCTTGACAGCTACTGCCCCAGGGTCACAACCAAAGTACAAAGAGAAATAGATGTTGTTTCTCGGCTTTTGAGCTTCTGAATGCCTAGGTCCTGGTAATGTAAGGGATTTTCAAGAATAAGTTGGCAATCTTTATCTCCCAGACAGATTTTAAAATCTGCCACTATTCCCATAAATGCAGAAGGTGGAAATCCATTGTATTATCTGTCTCCCCTCTGGACTGAAGCTCCACGAGGACAGGTTATGGGCTTGCCTCTATCATTGCTGGATCCCCAGGGTCTAGTACAGTGCTGAACACATAGCAAGTACTCAGTACGTCGTAGGTTGATGGATAAATGATGCTAGGTGGATGATGGATGATGGATGGAAGAGGGATGGTCAGAGCCATCAGGACCAGCACAGTGCAGGATGTCCCCGGAGACAGGCTAATACTTGATCCAACTTAACTACTGGGGGTGGGGAAGGAGGATGAAGGAAATGAGATGGTTGCACTACTCCAATGGAACTGACTTGCCAAAGGCCTGTACTTTTGCAGATCTCCAAGGACTTTTAAAATCCCACGCTCTACTTTCCCCCAAACTAAGATCATTGGATTAGAGCCTTAACCAAGGCAGTGGAGCCGCCTCTGAGTCACTGCACAGCACTCCTGTACCCCCTCAGGGCTCAGACAGTGTGCACCTCCCAGCTTAGATTCCTATACTGACCCAAAAAACCCCACCCAACCCCTGCTGTGACCTTGCTCCTTATACTTTCCCTGTCCTCACCCAAAGCTTTGTTTGACCCCAGTGCCAGCCCCAATCTTGATCACAATTGCTTTTACAGCCCTGGTGCCAATCCCAGCAATCCCAACTTTGATTCCTATACATACATATTTTTTAAAAATGTTTAGAAACTGGATCTTGCTATGTTGCTCAGGCCAGTCTCAAACTCCTGTCCCCAAGTGATCCTCCTGCCTCAGCCTCCTGAGTAGCTGGGACTACAGATGTGCCACCATGCCTGGCTTTGATTCCCATCTTGACCCTAACCTTTTCTTTTGATGTCTTTTCTTCTGATCCTGAGTACCTTGTACATCTGTGCATCTATGCCTTTTTTTATTACTATTTTTGGCTATTTATAAAGCTTTAGCACACATTATTTCATTTGACATTTACAACTTTACATAATCATCCCATTTTATATATGAGAAAACTGAGACTCGTGAAAAATGCCCAAGGCTGCACAGCTAGTAAATGGGGGAACCTAGATCAGATTCAGGTCTTCTAGCTTTAAATCTAGCACTAGAGGAGCCTGGGTGGCTGAAGCTCCCCATATAGGTCTCCGTTGCCCTTGTGAAGCCATGAATTCAAAACCAGCATGGGTAACAGAGTGAGCAAAACCAAGGATCTCAGGATCCTAATAGTAGTGGTGATAACAATAACCTTAGCTTACTGGGGAATTCCTTTGTGACAAGCAGAGTGCCGAGAAGCTCTTCATGCACTAGCTATCTAATCCCCCACAGCAATGCTATGGAGCTCGGAAGCACCATCTCACAGAGGAAACCATGGCTTATGGAGGTTAAATCACTTGCTTAAGGTAGCACAGCTAACAAGAGTTTAAGCCAGAGCTTCAACCCAAGTTTCTCTGACTTTAATTGCAGTTCACTCCAATCTTTATAAAGAAATGGGAATGGGGCAACAGGAAGCAGCTGGAGCCCCGTCTTCTAACCATGGGCCCTCCATACCTTTTGAGCTGTAGTGCCAAATTCCAGGGTATTATATTTGATCACCAAAACTGGGTTAAAAATGAGTCAAGCCTTGGCAGAACTGACTCACTGTGGTGTCTGTCAGCTCTAAAAGGAGACAGGAAGCCTCAGAGGGCAACTGCGGGCTGACCAGTGGCCAGTGGATGAAGGTCTCAGAAGCATCCTACCGCAAGCCCTGTGGGCGATAAACACAGAAATCCACGTGCCTGCCAAAGGAAAAAGACTCAGACTCAAAGTTCATTTTTAAAATTAGACCTGCCAGTCCCCATTTCTTTCTCCATACTCAATGTTAAATTGTATTAGATGTGATAATTTTGTGTTATTTACGTGAAATTTTTTGTTCTTAACAGATATAAACTGAAGTGTTTGGGGTGAAGCGTCTCAATGTCTTGCTTTCAAATTGTTAAGGAAAAAATAATTTAAACGAGGTGCATACACATGGCCACCCAGTGTGGAGAGGGCAGGAGAGAGAGAATGCAATTATGAAAAAAGGTTAAAATTGTCAGCACTATCCCCAGCAGAACCCCATTTGAGTCAACTTCTTTCTTTCTTTTTTTTTTTTTTTGAGACGAAATCTTGTTTTGTCCCCCAGGCTGGAAGGCAGTGGTGCAATCTCAGCTCACTGCAAGCTCCGCCTCCCGGGTTCACGCCATTCTCCTGGTTCAACCTCCAAGTAGCTGGGACTACAGGCGCCTGCCACCATGCCTGGCTAATTTTTTGTATTTTAGGTAGAGACAGGGTTTCACTGTGTTAGTCAGGATGGTCTCGATTTCCTGACCTCGTGATTCGCCCATCTCGGCCTCTCAAAGTGCTGGGATTACAGGTGTGAGCCATCATGCCCAGCCGGGTCAACTTCTCTTTCATCTCTGACACTTACACTTGATCCTCGTCCCTTGCCGGCAGGTTCTTTATCTTCATCCCAGTCCCCACCCCCATCTCAGTTCGCATCACTGAATGTCATTGCTGCTGTCTTCTCATGTCTCTGAGTCTCAGTCTCAGAGTCTGCTAGATCCTTCTGTTGTGGGATCCTTTTGTTTGGGGCAACTTTTTTTGTAGCAAAATATATGCAACATAAAATTTACCATTTTATTTTATTTTATTTTTATTTTTTGAGATGAAGTCTCACGCACTGTCACCCAGGCTGGAGCACGGTGACGCCATCTTGACTCACTGCAACCTCTGTCTCCCAGGTTCAAGCGATTCTCCTGCCTCAGCCTCCCAAGTAGCTGGAATTACAGGCATCCACCACCATGCTCGGCTAATTTTTGTAATTGTAGTAGAGACAGGGTTTCACCATGTTGGCCAGGCTAGTCTTGAACTCCTGACCTTAGGTGATCCACCCACCTCAGCCTTCCAAAGTGCTGGGATTACAGGTGTGAGCCATTGTGTCCAGCCAAAATTTACCATTTTAAAAATTATTATTTATTTTATTGTGGTAAATTATACACAACATAAAATTTACTTTTTTTCAGACAGGTTCTCACTCTGTCATCCAGGCTGGAGTGCAATGCCATGATGGCTCACTGAAGCCTCAAACTCCAGAGGTCAAGTGATCCTCCCATCTCAGTCTCCTGGGTAGCTGGGACCACAGGCATATGCACCATGCCTGGCTAATTTTTTGTAGAAATGGGGTTTCACTATATTGCCCAGGCTGGTCTCGAACTCCTGGGCTCAAGCAACCCACCTACCTCAGCCTCCCAAAGTGCTGGAATTACAGGGATGAGCCACCGTGCCTGCCACCCACCCTGCCCTGCTTTTTATTTATTAATTATTATTATTTTTTTTAAGACAGGATCTCACTCTGTTGCCTAGGCTGGAGTGCAGTGGTGCAATCAAGCCTCAAACTCCTGGGCTTGGCTGGTCGCAGTGGCTCACACCTGTAATCCCAGCACTTTGGGAGGCCAAGGCAGGTCGATCGCCTGAGCACAGGAATTCGAGATCACCCTGGGCAACATGGTGAAACATGTATTTCTCTACTAAAATACAAAAAAATTAGCTGGGCGTGGTGGCAGGCGCCTGTAGTCCCAGCTACTTGGGAGGCTGAGACACGAGAATTGCTTGAGCCCAGGAGGTGGAGGTTGCAGTGAGACGAGATCGTGCCACTGCACTCCAGCTTGGGCTACAGAATGAGACTCTGTCTCAAAAACAAAACAGAACAAAACAAAAACCAACCAACCAACCAAACAAACAAACAAAAACTCCTGGGCTCAAACAATCCTCCACATCTGGTTAATTTTTTAAATTTTTTGTAAAGACAGGGTCTTGCTCACTATGTTGCCCAGGCTGGTTTTGAACTCATAGCCTCAAGCAATCCTCCCATCTCAGCCTCCCAAAGTGCTGGGATTACATATGTAAGCCACCACACCTAGCCAAAATTTACCTTTTAAACTATTACCTTTTTAACTATTTTTAAATGTATAGTTCAGTGACATTAAATACATTCACATTGTTGTGTAACAATCACTGGTATACATTTCCAGAATTTTTTCATTATCCCAAACAGAACCTCTACCTGTAAATAATAACTTCCATTCCCTTCATCCTCATCCCCTCTAACCACCATTCTATTTTCTGTCTCTATAAATTTGCCTATGTTAATTACCTCATGTAAGTGGAATTATACAATACGTGATCTTCTGTGTCTGGCTTATTGCACTTAGCGTAATATTTTTAAGGGTAATCCACGTTGTAGCACGTATCAGCAGGTATCAGAATTTCCTGTTTTTTCTGTTGTTGTTGTTGTTTGCTTTTTGAGACAGAGTCTTGCTCTGTCACACAGACTGAAGTGCAGTAGCGTGATCTTGGCTCACTGCAACCTCTGCCTCCCAGGTTCAAGTGGTTCTCCTGCCTCAGCCTCTCGAATAGCTGGGATTACAGGTGTGCACCACCACGCCCGGCTAATTTTTGTATTTTCGGTAGAGACGGGGTTTTACCATGTTGGCCAGGCTGGTCTTGAACTCCTGACCTCAAGTGATCCGCCTGCCTTGGCTTCCCAAAGTATTGGGATTACAGGCATGAGCCACTGTGCCCAGCCCAGAATTTCCTTCCTTTTTAAGACTAAATAATATTCCTTGTATGGATGTGTCACATTTTACTTATCCATTCATCCATCGATGGACACTTGGGTTGCTTCCACCTTTTGGCTGTTGTGAATAATGCTGCTATGAACATGGGTATACAAGTATCTCTTTCGGTTCCTGCTTTCAGTTCTTTTGGGTAGATACCTAGAAGCAGAACTGCTTGATCATATGGTAATTCTATGTTTAACTCTTTTAGAAACAACCAAAATGTTTTCAACAGTGGCTGCATTATTTTACATTCCCACCAGCAATGCACAAGAGTTCCAATTTTTCCATATCCTCACCAGCGCCCTTTTTTTTTTTTTTTTTTTTTTGAGATGGGAGTCTCACTCTGTCACCCAAGTTGGCGTGCAGTGGCACGATCATAGTTCACTGTAGCTTCAAACTCCTAGGCTCAAGCGATCCTCCTACCTTGGCCTCCTTAAGTACTGGGATTGGGGCCAGGTGCAGTGGTACACACCTGTAATCCCAGCACTTTGGGAGGTCAAGGTGGGCAGATCACCTGAGGTCAGGAGCTCAAGACCAGCCTGGCCAACATGGTGAAACCCCGTCTCTACTAAAAATCAAAAAATTAGCTGGGTGTGGTGGTGCGCATCTGTAATCCCAGCTACTTCAGAGGCTGAGGCATGAGAGTCACTTGATCCTGGGAGGCGGAGGTTCCAATTAGCTGAGATTGTGCCACTGCACTCCAGCCTGGGTGACAGAGCGAGACTCTGTCTCAAAAATAAAATAAAGTACTGGGATTACAGGTGTGAGCCACTAAGCCTGACCACCAACACTTTTTCTTTTCTTTTTTCTTTTGATAATCGCCATCCTAATGGGTGTGAGATCACATGTGAGATCGTTTTTGAACACAATACTCCAGATGTGTGAGTGTTTCAGGCTCCAGGGTCTGCTCCTCCCCCTGAGACCCCACCTCTCCCAGCTCTGAGAAGTGGCATTTCCCTGTGGTGGCAAAACCACCCTTGCAGCTGAACAGCCAACATGCTTCTTTCTCCTGCACCCTCTGGTTACTTCCAAGCTCTGAAGAACTGGCCATCTCTCTGCCTTTCATTTATGTAGAGTTGGACTGAGAAATAATACGGGCTCTAGGGAGAAACTAACTCTATTTCTGAGCCCACAATCTTCTGAGCTTCTTTTTCCACATAGTCTTCCAGACCAGAGGCAACTGTGCTGACTCCATGGGGGCCGGCTATGGCTTTGACCTGCCACCGACCTCAGAACTAGAACAACATCCAAAGTCTTGGGCAAAACTGTTTCTTGGTCCCATCAGGACCCAGGGGGAACATCTTATATTGCTCTGGCTACAATCCCCATGCTATTTGAATCAGCCCCGTCCTTTGCTGAAGCTCATATCTGGGTTTAGGTCTCCAAGACAGACACTGGCTATGGTGATTCACCCTGTCTGATCCTCATGACTCCTCAAGGGGAACTTGGAGACCTGGAATTTTGGTCAGGAGTCCCTGTTCATATTCCCAGAACTCAGGCTCTCTGGGGTAACATTTGTTTATGTTGTTTAATAGTTACATCCTCCCCATGGCCTTCTGATGTCAAGAGCAGGCCACGTCAAACCTGGCCCCCATGTCCACGTCAAACATGGCCCCCATGGGCTACAGACGTCCCAGGTTTTGCTTCAGCCCAGGCCTCACCCCTTTGCTTACAGGTACCTGAGGAAAATTTCTTTTTCTTTTAGCTGATTCTGTCTTCTGTGAAAGCAGGTGGAAAAGACGTTCTGCTGCATTCCACAGAAGGGAAAACAGGCATATGGAGGGAAGTGACTCAGCCAGGTTCATGGATGGAGTCAGCCACCAAACCAGGAATGGGGCTCTATCCTCTGACTCTGAAACCACAGCCTTCACCACGGCAGTCACTCCTTTCCTCAAGAGGAAGCTTCAGGTCATGCTCGCAGATATGGCCTTTGGACTCAACAGGTGCTGCTGGCATTGGGCGAGGTTTTCTACCCCCGGCTCTTCCCACTCCAATCCAGGAGACTACTCGGGCCTTCAAATATGGCTTTCATGGTACAGCCCTTTCAAGGAACTTTCTAAGACTCTTCTTCTTCTTCTTTTTTTTTTTTTTGAGACAGAGTCTTGCTCTGTTTCCCAGGCTGGAGTGCAGTGGTACCATCTCAGCTCATGGCAACCTCTGCCTCCCCATTTCAAGTGATTCTCATGCCTCAGCCTCCTGAGTAGCTGGGACTACAGGCACCTGCCACCATAGCCAGCTAATTTTTTGTATTTTTAGTAGAGACGGGGTTTCACCATGTTGGTCAGGCTGGTCTCGAGCTCCTGACCTCAGGTGATCTGCCCGCCTTGGCCTCCCACAGTGCTGGGATTATAGGTGTGAGCCACCGCGCCTGGCCTCAAAGACTCTTTCTAAAGCAGAGCACATGACTTTCCAAGTTTGGAAAATCAAAGCCCCTAAAGATAGGAAAGATGACAGCTGTACAAGTCCTCATGCCTTGACTTGCACTCTCACTTCCTCTCTCGGAGTCCTCTCATTTCAATTCCCAAATCCATTACTGCACCAAGCTTCTTTTTTTTTTTTTTTTTTTTTTTGAGACGGAGTCTCGCTCTGTTGCCCAGGCTGGAGTGCAGTGGCCGGATCTCAGCTCACTGCAAGCTCCACCTCCCGGGTTCATGCCATTCTCCTGCCTCAGCCTCCCAAGTAGCTGGGACTACAGGCGCCCGCCACCTCGCCTGGCTAGTTTTTTATATTTTTTAGTAGAGACGGGGTTTCACTGTATTAGCCAGGATGGTCTCGATCTCCTGACCTCGTGATCCGCCCATCTTGGCCTTCCAAAGTGCTAGGATTACAGGCTTGAGCCACCATGCCCGGCCTACTGCACCAAGCTTCTGGGGTTTATTCCCCCCACAGCCCAAGCACAGACAAATTTCAAATCACTGTTTTTCGCTTCCTATATTTCAACTGAGATTGATGGGGATTTTCAGCTTTACTAAACTTATGCACACACTTGCTCAAGAACCTGCAGTACCTTTCTGGAGTCCATGGAATCAAGTGCACACTTCTAGCTGCAATAAGACCTTTTATAATCTGACCTCGCTGTAACTATTTGTACTTAGCTCTCATGCAATGTAAACCTTCCCTAATCAAGTCAGACTTCTCACTGCTTGTGCATACATCTACACACACACACACACACACACACACACACAGACTTAAATACATACAGGTTTATTCTCCATAACATGTAAAAATGTTTATTCCTAGCTCCTGTCTCTTTCCAGGAGTCTTACCTGCAATTCTTGTTTCCTGCCCTCTGCCAATCCCAACCTCACCCATCTTTTAAGATTTGTTCATGGGTGAGTGCAATAGCTCACGCCTGTAATCCCAGCACTTTGGGAGGCTGAGGTGGGTGGATTACTTGAGGTCAGGAGTTTGAGACCAGCCTGGCCAACATGGTGAAACCTCTGTCTCTACTAAAAATACAAAAATTGGCTGGATATGGTGATATGAGTCTGTAATTCCAGCTACTTGGGAGGCTGAGGCAGGAGAAATGCTTGAACCTGGAGGCAGAGGTTGCAGTGAGCTGAGATCATGCACTGCAGCCTGGGTGACAGAGCAAGACTCTGTCTCAAAAAAAAAAAAAAAAAAAAAGATTTGTTCAGGAGGCCAGGCATGGTGGCTCATGCCTGTAATCCCAGCACTTTGAGAGGCCAAGGTGGGCAGATTGCTTGAGCTCAGGAGTTCAAGACCAGCCTGGGCAACATGGTGAAACCCCTTGGTCTCTACCAAAAATACAAAAACTAGCCAGGTGTGGTGGTGGGTGCCAGTAGTCCCAGCTACTCAAGAGGCTGAGCAGGAGACTTGCTTGATCCTGGGAGGCAGAGGTTGCAGTGAGCCAAGATCGCGCCATTGCACACCAACCTGGGTGACAGTGTGAGACCCTATCCTTCTCCCCCACAAAAAAAGATTAGTCCAGGAAATCTCTAACTTTAGTGTCTCCAGTCTCTAATCTTCTGCTGCGTTTATGACTGATAGTCAGGCTGCTTAATGATTAACAACTTTTACAAAAATCTTGGTAAAAATTACATAACATAATATTTACCATCTTTACAATTTTTTATTCCAGTTTTTTATGTGTGCAGTTCAGTAGTGTTTAGTACATTTCGCTTGTTGTGCAACCAATCTCCAGAACTTTTTTTTAAGACAGGGTCTCACTCGGCCTCCCAAAGTGCTAGGATTACAGGCGTGAGCCACCACATCTGGTCCAGAACTTTTACGTTTTGCAAAACTGAACAATAACTCATCATTTCCCCCTTCCTCAGCCTCTGGCAACCACCATTCTACTTTCTGTTTCTATGAATTTGACTAGTATATAAAATATAAGTAGATTTAAGTGGAATCCTACAGTATTTGTCTTTTTGTGACCGGCTTATTTCACTTACTCTGCTGTCTTCAGGGTTTATTGAAGTTTTAGCATGTGATAGGATTTCCTTCCTTTTGAAGGCTGACTAATATTCCATTGTGTATATATGCTGCATTTTGTTTATCCATTTATCTGCATGGACATTTGGGTTGCTTCCCCCTCTTGGCTATTGTGAACAGTGCTGCTACGAACAAGGGTATGCAAATATTTCATCAAGACCCTGCTTTTACTTCTATATCGAGAAGTGGAGTTGCTGGATCATTTGGTAGTTCTGATTTTTTGAGGAACTGCCATATAGCAGCTGCACAATTTTACAATCCCACCAACAGTACACAAGGATTCCACTCTCTTCACATCATCACCAACACTTGTTATTTTCTGTTATTTTTTTTCTTTAGAGTTGCCATCCTGTTTAAAGGCTTTTTCATTGTTTCATGTAAATTCACTTTGTCTTCCTAACAGATTTCAGGTGTCTTCAGGGCAGGAAACTCGCCCTGTTCTCCTGTGTACACTCAGTGCCTAGCACAGTGTGAGGCATGTCCTTAGGTGTCTGAAAGTCCTTTCTGTTTGATTGGATGAAATGAACAGTTTGAGTTGAGCTTAATCCTTTTGAGAACTAGGGTAGAATTCCCTTTACAAACAGAACAAGCTGACTGCTATGATACAGACTGAACGAATCTTCAGGACACTGCTGCACTGTGGAGCGAAGTCTGCTTGGGGACAGTGTCACTGTCACTTCCTCTTTGACTGAAGATGCAATATTGTGGTCATCACACAAGCTACTGGGTCTACTCTTCCTGCAAAGCATAATGCTCTGGAAACCCAATTCTATGCAGGTAGAACCAGAAGACCTTAGAAATAAAAACAAAACCAAAAACTGACCTTTTGAAGCTCAGAAGAGGGCCAATACAGGAACTGAGAGGAAGCATCACAGATAGACAGGTACTAGTAGGTACAGCTATTCTCAACTCTGCTTTGTTCTAACCACTACTGAATTTCCCTTCATTTTCCCAAGGTCTTGGGGAGTCAATTTTTTATTCACTGACATGACTTTGAGGGTTCCTCTGAGTTTCCAATTCTTCTTTTTTTTTTTTTTTTGGAGACACAGTCTCACTGTGTCACCCAGGCTAGAGTGCAGTGGCGTGCTCTTGGCTCACTGCAACCTCCGCCTCCCGGGTTCAAGCAATTCTTACGCCTCAGCCTCCTGAGTAGCTGAGACCACAGACACATACCACCATGCCCAGCTGATTTTTTTTTTAAGTTAGTAGAGACAGGGTTTCACCATGTTGCCCAGGCAGTCTTGAACTCCTGAGCTCAGGCGATCCCTCTGCCTTGGCCTCCCAAAGTGCTAGGATTACAGTTGAGCCACTGCACCTGGCCTCCAAGCTCTTTTAGTCTATGTGGAAAAGTCCCTCCATTTAACCATTTGTTTGGCATTTAAAAAATAAAACTATCACTAGGAACCTAAAAAAAGAACAAGTACAAAAGTGCTGAAGCAATTCACTTTCTGAGAACAGATTCTCTAGAAAAGTCACCTCAGGGTGGCTTGGTTGGCACAAGGCTCTCAGGTGTACATCCCTTTCCTTGATTCATCCCTGCCTGGGGAATGCTGCCCAAAGACCTGTCTTGTAGTCCCGGGCCTTCCCCACCTCTGTGTTCTCCTCCAGCCCTCATCTCAGAGGATGGGTTGAAGTAGAATTCCCAGTAGATAGAAAGTTTGTAGTTTAGTTGGGTGAAAAAAATAAAACAACACTCTCTAGATATATGATGTATTGGCTGACATTTTCCCCAAACTTGTTTGGTGATGAGAATCCTCTGGGGCACCTATTAAGATTCCTTCAGATTCCCTCCTATCAGATTCCTTCACTTGAAGCCAGGAGTTCAAGACTAGCCTGGACAACATAGAGAGACCCCCATCTCTACAAAAATTAAAAAATTAACAGGGCATAATGGTACATACCTGTGGTCCCAGCTACTAGGGAGGCTGAGGTAGGAGGACTGCTTGAGCCTAGGGGTTTAAGGCTGCAGTAAGGCATGATTGCATCACTGCGCTCTAGTCTGGGTAACAGACTGACACACTGTCTCTCTTAAAAAAAAAAAATCAGATTTCTAGGCCCCATCTAAAGAATCAGAATTTACAAAGAGGTAACCTGAAAATCTGTACTTCTTCAACCTTCAAGCCAGGTGACTCTTATCATCAGACAAGTTTGGCAAAGATAACATTAGTGAATATTTATTATTTCAGATACCTGGGCATCTACTCAACGGGTCTTTTTTTTCCGCCTTTAGGGAAGAGTAAAGAGACAATGCCATCTTAGTGATGATTATCAACACAGGCTTTGGAGCAGGAAACCTGGGTTTGACCTGCCAGGCTGTGTGATCTTGGACAAATTATTTAACCCCTCAGTGCTTCAGTTTCTTTATCAATAAAGTGGAGATGATATTGCATCTCCTTCAATGAGGATCAAATGAAATAATGCATACAGAAATGTTAGCCCAGTGCCTGCTAAATAAAAGGCATGGTCAATAAATAGATGCTATTGTTATTTCCCCATAGAAGAACCCTAGAGTATCTCCATCATATAAATATGGGTGAATAATTGTGGAAAAGGAAGACTGTATGGGTGGTTCCAGGGGTCCACACAGATATATAAGCACAGCCAGAAGGCCCAGTGATCACTTCTCTGACTAGACCCAGCAGACACAACTGTGGCTGGCTACATTAGACAAAAGGAAGAACACTTTAATCAAAGTCTGGTTCAAGGTGTGCAGGCAGGAACCAAGGCAGACATGACCTGGACGGACAGCTAGAGCTATCCTGGGATGTCACGATGGGTTAGAAGTAGAAAGATTCCCAGTTGTAGGGATAAGCACCTCCATTTGCCTGATTGAGTTTGATACTGCCTCAGAGATAGTTCTCCAAACCCTGGAGTCAACCAGGTCTGTGTGTGAGTCTCAGTGCTTCCATTTCCCTGGAGTTTAACCTTGTGGAAATTGCTTAAGCCCAGTGAGCCTTCATTTTCTCATCCATAAAATGGTGACATTAATAGTACCTACCTTAAAGTGTTAAGATGTAAAAAGAAAATGAATGTAATGCAAATAAAAGTTGGTTATTATTATTATTATCTATCTTTAACAAGGGATAGATTGTAAGATTATATTGTACTCTTGGAGACAACAGATGTCTTTTTTATTTTTATTTTTTGAGACAGAGTCTCATTGCCCAGGCTGGAGTGCAGTGGTGTGATCAAGGTTCATCGCCACCTCAATCTCCCAAGCTCAAGCAATCCTCCCACCTCAGCCTCCTGAGTAGCTGGGACCACAGGTGTGTGCCACCATGTCTGGCTAATTTTTAAAAAATATTTTATAGAGATAAGGTCTCACTATGTTGTCCAAACTGGTCTGATACTCCTGGGCTCAAGCCATCCTCCCGCCTTGGCCTCCCAAAATGTTGGGATTATAGGTGTGAGCCGCTGCATCTGGTACTCTTCCTTTCCTTTAGTCCCTGCCACATTCCCCACCATCACTGTCTCCAGAGTAAACAAGGAATGCCCATGTAGGAGATTATCCACATACTGTTCCTCCCACTCACTCTGCACACACACCTGCCTCCGGGGATCCCTGCTCCCTCTTCCCACAGATATTCACACATTTAGTCCTCTAGCAGCCTTCTCAAAGGAGACTGTCCCCTCTGCAGGACTTGGTTGCTTCCAAACCCCCCTCAGAGGCTCAGCGAACCAGAGAAAAGAGGCACCTTCTGCAGAAGGGTAGGCAAGACAGATTGAGGATGGGGATGGATGGTGATCGGGGAAAGGGAGGAGCTGAGGATTCGGAATAAGAAAGGAGAGGGTGGAAATGTGTCATGAAGTTCCTCAAAATCTATGAATCCTGAATCTCATCATTTTTAGTGAATGAACTCAGATGATTCACTTCCCTTCATTAGCCTCTATTTTCCTCTCTGTGTAATGGAAGGGGAAGTACTTGCTTTGAAGACAAAGATGCATATAGAATCCGGCATATAGAATCCAGCTTGGGAGAGCTATGAGCATGTGGAATTAGACATCATATGGGTTATGAATATTATGTTAGTTTTCTTCTGAATAGGATTTTTTCAGTATTTCAGCTTCTGGCTGAACATATATCCCTAAACATGATTGATGTTTTGGCAGTCTTCAGCAAGCCCACCAGTTGCTGGTTAGTCATCCCAGTCCTTTGTTCCTGGGCATGCCCCTTTGCTTCTAGTGAAGCATCTGTTGCCACCCGACATGGTAACCGGAACTCTGAGCAGAAGTTTTAGGACCAGGGCCTAACTTTGGTTCCTGGTAAGGGGCTCAGAATCCAGAAGGTCTGGTAAGCCATGACCAACACTACTTTTTTTTTTTTTTTTTTTTTTTTAATGGAGTCTCACTTAGTCACCCAGGCTGGAGTGCAGTGGCCTGATCTCAGCTCACTGCACCCTCTGCCTCCCAGGTTCAAGCAATTCTTCCACCTCAGTCTCCTGAGGAGCTGGGATTACAGGCGCGCAACACCACGCTGGCTAAGTTTTGTATTTTTAGTAGAGATGGGGTTTCACCACGTTAGCCAGGCCAGTCTTGAACTCCTGACCTCAAGTGATCCACCCGCCTCAGCCTCCCAAAGTGCTGGGATTACAGGCGTGGGCCACCGCGCCTGGCAAACTCCTTTAGAGCAGTTAAGTTCCTGACTTAGGTAATAATTGGGTTTGGGTCAGGGAGGACAAAGAAAAATTTGGCCAAGACTCATGACATACATGCAGAAGTCTGAGCTGACTGGCCTAGGTAGGCCTAGGAAGCAGGCCAGAGCTGGTAAGGCAGAAAAAGAGTGAGGAAGATTAGGGGGGTCATAGCCTGATGCTGGAGGGACCAGCTTTAGTTCCCCTTTCATGGTGCTACTGAGGACAGTGTAACCTCAGTGTTCAACTTCTGGGCTCTTTGCTTTCCATGAGTAAGGAAGCAAGAATGCTGCCTCCCTCCACCCCTTCCACAGCCTGCTGGGGGCCTGCAGCTCCAGCAATCCCCCTATCATGTTACAGGCCCAGAAGCGGCTTTCAGTGCCTGATGTTGCCGGCCGGCTTCACCCTTCACACTAGACACTCAGGAAGAAGGGGTCCTTAAACTCAAGGAAGCTATGTGACCAGCATTCCATACCTCCTTCCCAGAACTGTTGAAGAGTCCGTCTGCCCCATGTGTAGGAGGGAAAGAGGCGCTTTGGGCCACATAGGAACAGACAAGAGGGAGAGGGAGTGAGCAAAGGGAATGTGGGAGTGAACAGCACATGCAGCTGTGGGCCCAGCTGCCTGGTTGCTGGGAACTGCTGGCCAAGGATACAGCATCCCCATTGGCCTGGAATCCTGGAATGGACTCCAGCCTGACTTGGTCTTCTGAGTCAATCCAGCTGCAGTCAAAAAGGGGAGGCAGGCACTCGATGTAGGAATTATAGTTTACACAGTTCATCTTCCTATCTCTAGCATCCAGAACTGTGCCCAGCACACAGTAGGTCCATGATGAATACGGAATGAATGAATACTTTCACATGCAAGCATGATCTCAGCCAATCTGCAGAGTGAGGCACAGGCTGGACAGGTGTTGCTTCATTTTGCAGATGGGAGAACTAGATAAAAGAGTTAAGCATAATCCCAGCACTTTGGGAGGCCGAGGTGGGCAGATCACTTGAGGTCAGGAGTTCGAGACCAGCCTGGCCAACATGGTGAAACCCCATCTCTACTAAAAATACAAAATTAGCCGAGCATAGTGGCAGACACCTGTCATCCCCGCTACTTGGGAGACTGAGGCAGGAGAATTGCTTGAACCCAGAAGGCGGAGGGTGCAGTGAGCTGAGATGGTACCATTACACTCCAGCCTGGGTGACAAGAGCGACACTCCTTGTCAGAAAAAAAAAAAAAAGAGTTAAGCAACTTGCCTAAGATCATTCAACTCTGACGTAGCAGACTCAAGGCTAGACACTGTGGTCTTTCTATAGTGCCATGCTGAGCATTCTTCCTATACAACACAGAACTGCATCCTATGACTCCATGGGAACTTCCTTTTGGGTCAGAAAGTCCTTAGGGGCTGAGTTTCCTGGACTTAGTCTCAGGGCCAGGTTTGGATACCCTGCCCCTCCCTGCGCATCTGGCATCTGCCTTCCCTTTTATGAGAATCTCCTGGAAAAGGCTTCTCCATCAGTCTCTGTTGCCACATCTGACTCAGGAGTTCGGTACCCTTGAGACACAGCGGCAGGGGTTGGTGGCTTCACTCTAGGAGTCAGGAAAAGAATGAAATCATACACATTCAGTTCCTTATTCTCTTACCCTCAGTAGAAATTTCAGACAGCCTAGACCACAGAGGCAGTTCTTGGAATTCAGGCAAGCAACTAACTTGTATTACAGTGGGTGCAACTTAAGAGCTCAGGGTCCATAGTCCGAGCAGTCTTTCTGGAAGGAGGTCTCCAAAGTCAGGAGGAGGGCTCCCCTGAGATGAATCATCTTAGCTCACCGGCCCCTCCCTTCACAGCCTTCTGTCTTTCATGAAGACAGTGAGGTATAGCACATAGGAACAAGGATCAGAAGACGCTGGGTTTTAGTGCTGGCTTTGCTGCTCATCAACTGTGTATCTTCTCTCCGTTTCATTTTCCGTATCTGCAAAATGGGAACAACAGTACCAGTCTATATCACAGGCAGTTATGAGTTTAAAGAGAATGGTTTACATTAATGTGCCTTTAAGCACAAGACAGAAATACAATATAAAATATATGGGTGGGTGTGGTGGCTCATGCCTGTAATCTCAGCGCTTTGGAAGGATGAAGTGGGAGGACCCCTTGAACCCAGAAGCCCAGCAAAACCTTGTCTTTAAAGAAAAAAAAAAAAAAAAAAGAACTGAAAGTCTAGCACATGCTATGCACAAAGATTTCAGAGAGTGCTAAAGATTAGCGCATTGGCCAGGCGCGGTGGCTCACGCCGGTAATCCCAGCACTTTGGGAGGCTGAGGCAGGCGGATCACGAGGTCAGAATATAGAGACCATCCTGGCTAACACGGTGAAACCTGGTCTCTACTAAAAATACAAAAAATTTAGCTGGGCGTGGTGGCGGGCGCCTGTAGTCCCAGCTACTCGGGAGGCTGAGGCAGGAGAATGGTGTGAACCTGGGAGGCGGAGCTTGCAGTGAGTCCAGATCGTGCCACTGCATTCCAGCCTGGCGAGACTCCATCTCAAAAAAAAAAAAAGAAGAGCGCATGGATAAAGAGTTGGAGGCGCAGGGGGGAGGAGGGGGTGGGCAGTGAGGGGAAAGGGTGTCAGGCTTTATAACGGTCTCCAAACCTCTTTGTGCAGGAGGAAATGAAGTCATCCGCTCTCAACAATCAGCATGACAGCCTCCAGCCAAGTAATCCGGAGTCATGAGAGCTGCTAGGGGAGCAGCATGAATCATGACGGCCTCTGGGAATTTCCTGATAACTAACCTAGGAGTTTCGGGGTAAGTCCTCAGGCTGCAACATCTCTGTTTACATTCTGGTCACGTTTATTTACAATTAATGGGTTCTCAAATCCAAACAAAACTGACCACAGTCTTCTAGAGGAAGTAGCAAGGTTGGCTCTGAGACTTATAGCATCTCTGACTCAGTGTGTCCCCTGGAAGGCTGGCAGCTCAGCAAGCACAGAAGTCTCTCCAGAAGACAGTGGGTCACCTGCCTCCCAAAAGCTGAAAGGCTAACTTGTACTTTCCCCAGCTACCAGCTGGCATCCTGAGCCCTCGGCTGCAGCGGAGCAAAGGAGGCTTCCTCCTTCCTACCCTCCTGGCACTCTCCCTGCCTGCCTTCTGTCATTCTCAAGTGGACCCAGACCCAAGGTCCAGATTTGCAAGGCAGGAAAATGCTGCAGGCCTAGGCTGGGAAAGGGACCAAAGCTTGGGCCCCTAGTGGATTGCTGGGACTCAGCCTCCTCCCTCCCACTAAGAGAGCAAGTCCTACTGGGTTCAAAATGACCCCAAGCCCTGGTTCCTGACACTAGGGGAAAGAGATGGGGGTGACAGAATCACAGAATCCCTACTATACTCCTCCAAGTGTGCCCAAAGATGCGTGTGTGTGTGTGTACACAAATGTCTGCTTATCCTTAGGCAGGAGGGGTGCATGCAGTCGTTTACACATGGTCTGTTTTTCTGGAGGACAATTTTATTTGATAAACAATTGTTTCTATCCGAATAGAATAAACAAGGCTCTATGACGAAGTAAAACACTAAATACCCATGCATTTAAAAATGTGTAATTATCTTTGGAATGGGCTATACAGGGATGTGTTTTTTAAAATGTAAAGAGTGTAAAAGGACATACAGTGAAAAATAAATCTTCCTCTTATTTTGTCCTCCAGTTTTCCAATTCCTCTACTCAGAGGTGAGAACAGAACTTCCACACCCTCCAGAACCTCCACAGTTAACTGTCTACATGTTTCCATTGTCTTTACTTTTATTCTTGCCCGCACAAATAAATGAACTGTTCGTTATGAAAACTTCCCAAAAGACCCGTTAACACTTCAATAGGAAGCACCAACAGTTTATGCCATAGGACTTTGTTCCCACAATCCTGTAACATCATATCACAACACCTAATCCAATCCTTATCAAGCCCTGTCAAAAACGGACTTTAAACCAAACTGCACATTTTCAGTAATCTGGCCTTGGCTTTCCTCCTCTCTGATAGCATCATCAAACTCCCTTACTGCCGAAAGCAGTAAGCCCGGCTTTGTTCCATCCACTGGTTGTGTTGGTGATATCTGGGGACGGCCACTGAACAGAGAGGCACAGAGGGAGCCCCTGCAGGCAGGGGTTTTTGTCTCTGTGTTTCTGGGAGAGTGTGTCTCCTACATTTGTCGCGTTGATAAAGACTTCACAGCTCCATCAGCTGCGGGCAAGGGGGTCTGAGGCCCTCTTAGGCAAGTTGGGGCCCAGCGGGGAGAGGTTGGCGAAGAACCGATTAGGGGACCCCAGGAGGCTTCAGGGCTGGGCAAGGTAGAGAGTCTCCCGTGCGCCTTCTCTCCTCTCTGCAATTCGGGGACTCCGTGCACTGGGGCAGGCCCCGGGCCAGGTTCATGGGAGGAAGCCCGGAGAATTTACAAGCCTCTCGATTCCTCAGTCCAGACGGTGTTGGGTCCCCTCCGCTGGAGATCGCGCTGCCCCCAAATCTTTGTGAGCGTTGCGGAAGCACGCGGGGTCCGGGTCGCTGAGCGCTGCAGGGTAGGGGAGGGAGCCGGGCGGGAGAGGGCGGGGCGGCGCCGGGGCGGGCCCTGATATAGAGCAGGCGCCGCGGGTCGCAGGACAGCGCGGAGACCGCAGCCCCGGAGCCCGGCTCAGGGTCCACCTATCCCCGCAGCGCCGGCTCGCGCCTTCCTGCCGCAGCCACCGGTGAGTGTCGCGGTACCGAGATCCCCGGGCCGGATGCGCGGCGGCCCCAGCTCCCGAGCATCTGCCTCCCCCGCTCCGGACTGCCCCGGCTCCCTGGCGGCTGCATGGAGTCACCGCGCCCGGTCCCGGGCGTCCCCCGCGGGTGCCGGTCCAGTCTGCCCGGGAGTCAGGAGCCCAGAGTGGAGAGAGACAGCCGGGGCCGGGGAGCCTGGTCACCGCGGGCACTTCCCTTGCGCTGTAGTCGCCAGCCTGGCCCGCCTTCCCGCTCCTCCGCCTCTTGCCCTGACATCTCTTTCCTTTGCAGAACAGCCGTCTAGCGCCCCGACCTCGCCACCATGAGAGCCCTGCTGGCACACCTGCTTCTCTGCGTCCTGGTCGTGAGCGACTCCAAAGTGAGTGCTCCCTTGCTTTGACCGATGCCGCCCGAGGACCTCTGATCAGCACCAGGGGAGAGGAGGGGCTGCTCAGGGAGCGGGGGTCCTCCGGCTTCCATCCATAGCAGGGCCAGGCTCTCCCCAGGAAATGGGACAGGGTGGCAGCGGAGGCTTGAGAACCACAGGGGTTGGCACTGGCCGGCAAGGGAGGAAGAAGCCGCCGGGACTGCCCCAGCCTGGGGGCATCTAGTAGATGAAGCTTGCTTGGGTCAATCCATTTCTCCTTGCTGGAAACCCATGGTCTTCCATGTGAGAACTAGATACGAACGGGGTGAGGCGAGAGGCAGAGGGAAGGAAGAGTGGGTTTTGGGACTGGGTCCAGTTTACCCTCACCCTGGAGTCCCTGGAGCATGGGACCTTTGATGAAGCCTCCTCCTGAATCTCTTCCAGGGCAGCCGTGAACTTCATCAAGTTCCATGTGAGTATCCACCCCTACAACAATTGGCTGTACAGACATCTTGGGAAAGCTTCTGGGGACATCCCCTCCCTGCCCCTGCTGCAGGGCTGCCCCAGCCCTTACCGCTTCCACTCCCCCTCGCTTACCCCACCTTTGTTCTCTCCAGCAGACTGTGGCTGTCTAAATGGAGGAACATGTATGTCCAACAAGTACTTCTCCAGCATTCACTGGTGCAACTGCCCAAAGAAATTCGGAGGGCAGCACTGTGAGATAGGTATGGGGATCTCCACTGCAACTGGGAGTGAGGGGGCACCAAAAATTTGGGGACAGGGAGGGATGGGTGGGAGGCAAGAGCAGGCAGGAGTTGGGAGCTGGAGGTGGGGTGGGTGACATCTTCATCCCTATGTGACAAGCATAAACACACACACTCCTGTGAAGCAATGGCCACACAAATGTGAGGTGCGGTTGGAAGGAGACCCTGTCCAGTCTTCTGGCAGGTCTGAAACCACATCATCTTTAAAATGTCCGTTGGCAGCTGAACATGGTGGCTCACGCTTGTAATCCCAGCATTTTGGGAGGCCAAGGTGAGTGGATCATTTGAGGTCAGGAGTTCAAGACCAGCCTGGCCAACATGGTGTAACCCTGCCTCTATTAAAAATACAAAAATCAGCCCAGTATGGTGGTGGATGTCTGTAGTTCCAGCTACTTGGGAGGCTGAGGCAGGAGAATCGCTTGAACCTGGGAGGCAGAGGTTGCAGTGAGCTGAGATCACACCACTGCACTCCAGCTGGGCGACAGAGCAAGACTTCGTCTCAAAAAAAAAAAAGCTCGTTGGAACATCCTTCTCTTTCTCACATTCTCTCATCCTCCTGTTCCCTCGTAGATAAGTCAAAAACCTGCTATGAGGGGAATGGTCACTTTTACCGAGGAAAGGCCAGCACTGACACCATGGGCCGGTCCTGCCTGGCCTGGAACTCTGCCACCGTCCTTCAGCAAACATACCATGCCCACAGATCTGATGCTCTTCAGCTGGGCCTGGGGAAGCACAATTACTGCAGGTGAGGTGGGGGCAACAAGAACCAAGAGTCCTCCCCACAGCTTCCCAGAAACCTTGTTACCATCCCCTTCTCCCAGAGGGCCGGCCATAGCATGAGAGAAGCACAGCCTCTGGTTGAGTCTTCCCTGAGGCGAGGAGGCAGGGAAGGCCCTCTGGGTTGGAATGACATATCCCCTATCTTTCTGTGTTGCCAGGAACCCAGACAACCGGAGGCAACCCTGGTGCTATGTGCAGGTCGGCCTAAAGCAGCTTGTCCAAGAGTGCATGGTGCATAACTGCGCAGATGGTGAGCATCACTGACCTGCTGATGACAGTGGGGTGGAAGGGGACAAACTCGCATGTCCCCTTATTCCATCACAGGAGGGCTGAGGAGGTGAGGGGTGCCCAAGAGGGATGCTTTCTCCTAACCGCCTTCCCAAGACATCCCTCTGTTTGTCCTCCAGGAAAAAAGCCCTCCTCTCCTCCAGAAGAATTACAGTTTCAGTGTGGCCAAAAGACTCTGAGGCCTCGCTTTAAGATTATTGGGGGAGAAACCACCACCATCGAGAACCAGCCCTGGTTTGCGGCCATCTACAGGAGGCACCGGGGGGGCTCTGTCACCTACGTGTGCGGAGGCAGCCTCATCAGCCCTTGCTGGGTAGTCAGCGCCACACACTGCTTCATGTACGGCCCTGGGTTTCTCCTCTTTGACTCTTCTGCCCCACCCCAAACACATCCCTTTCTCCTTCCCAGCAAAGGGTTCTGCCTCATTTCTCCCTCATCTGCCCCTCTCCTTGCAGCCCATGGCCTTGGGGACAATTCATGCTTTGAGACCTCTAGGGAGGGAAGAAGAAGTGGCAGGATTTCATGGGACTAGGCTGTCTGATGGATTTCTTCTCCCACAGTAATTACCCAAAGAAGGAGGACTACATCGTCTACCTGGGTCGCTCAAAGCTTAACTCCAACACGCGAGGGGAGATGAAGTTTGAGGTGGAAAACCTCATCCTACATGAGAACTACAGCGCTGACACGCTTGCTCACCACAATGACATTGGTGAGGGGGAAACCCCGCGACTGCTGTGGCCATGATGGCTTGGGGAGAGTGGGACCCAGGGAGAGACCGGAGCTGAGGTTGAAGCTGGCTGGTGGGGCAGGGGTGGGGTAGGGGACCTTGAAGCCTCAATATACATGACAAAGGGAGTGGTGGGGAGGAAGAGTTCCATAAAGTCTGAGGGGTCCGGTGCTCTTCTGGAGAGACCCTGAATTTCCCCAACAAGGAGCCTCTTGCGAGTGGAAATGGCCCTGTGGGTATATGGCTTGGGCTGGGAATGCCCTGTTTATATGAATTAGAAAAAGATGCCCCTTCCTTTGTGGGATGTAGCCTCTGTCTGTGTTGGGATATAGACCTTGGAGAATGGAGCCTTGGGCTGGATTCCAGCCTAACTACCTCACCTGGGACTTTTTGCAGAAACTACCTATAAAGGTGTATGCAGTGGCTCTGGCCATCCAAGACTTTTTCAACACCTGTAACAAAGCCCTTGGGGCATGGGGCAGGGGAGGTTTCCAGGTGATAAGCAACCAGCAGACCTCCCTGGATGACTGACCTAGGGATAGACATAGCTACTTCCTCGGTACTTGAAGGGGCCAGATGGGGACCGCCTAACCAGTAGTGATCTTTCTCCTCTGACCCTCTGTCCTCCCCCAGCCTTGCTGAAGATCCGTTCTAAGGAGGGCAGGTGTGCGCAGCCATCCCAGACTATACAGACCATCTGCCTGCCCTCGATGTATGATCCCCCTTCTGGCACAAGCTGTGAGATCACTGGCTTTGGAAAAGAGAATGCTGGTAAGTGAAAACTGGGACTGACTTAGGAGGTCCTGGGGAGTGTTTTGACCTGAAAGCAAGCCCAGCATGATCAAGGGAAGACTGCAGAGTTAGAGATGGGAGCACTGAGGAGATGGCAGATGGGTCCAGGGATGGATGAGGAGTGTTGTTTAGGGAGTGATGGGCTGCAAAGGGGAATAGATGGTAGGGGCTATAGGTGGAGTAAAGGCTCAGATTTGCACGGAAAAGAATAAGGGCCTTCCCTGGTAGAGACACTTTATGGTTCCCCTCCCTGGCAGACTCCCGGTGGACAGATAAATCTTGATGCAAACGCCTCCCTATTTTCTCCACTTAGCCGACTATCTCTATTCGGAGCAGCTGAAAATGACTGTTGTGAAGCTGGTTTCCCACCAGAAGTGTCAGGAGCCCCACTACTACGGCTCTGAAGTCACCACCAAAATGCTGTGTGCTGCTGACCCACAGTGGGAAACAGATTCCTGCCAGGTGAGAGTTCTAAGCATCTCTCTCCATCTCTTCCATATCTCCCCAGAACTCCTGGGCTTGTCCTAGCCAGCTTTGGGGTGTCTCTCTCTAACCAAAGCCCTAAGTAGCCAGAATCAGGAGCTCAGGTCTTTGAGGGTTTAAACCAATCCTTGTGTGTTTACCAAACATTACCAAAAAAATTCCAGCTCTGTGCTAGTCACTTAAGACTGGGGCCTCGAGATCCTAGAAAGAGAAAACAGTAAAAGACAATGTAACTCAGTGCCCAGGGTGCATTGTGAACTATAAATCATCAGGTGTTCAGGAGAGGGAGGTGAGTGTCAACTTGAGGGTCAGGGAGGGGAGGCTTTAAAGGAAATGTGACTTGATAGGCATTTGAAGAGGCAGAAGAAAGAAAGAAGGGTGTTTCAGTTGAAAGATACAAAACTGAGAAGGAAGCTGGCATATTCCGGGTGGGGAGGAAAAGTAGGGTCTGGGAGTGTGGATGGAATAGCAGCAGACGACAGGGGTTTTAAAGCCAAGCAGGGGATTTTAAACTTGATGTGGTAGAAAATGGGGCTGCGCCGGGCACAGTGGCTCATGCATGTAATCCCAGCACTTTGGGAGGCTGAGGTGGGTCGATCACTTGAGGCCAGGAGTTTGAGACCAGCCTGGTCAACATGGTGAAAGCCTGTCTCTACTAAAAATACAAAAAAAACCTAGCCAGGTGTGGTGGTGCATGCCTGTAATCCCAGCTAATCAGGAGGCTGAGACATGGGAATTGCATGAGCACAGGAGGCAAGTTTGCAGTGAGCCGAGATTGTGTCATTGCACTCCAGCCTGGGCGACAGAGGGAGATTGTTCCCCCTGCCCCCCCAAAAAAAGAAAAAAATGGGAAGTCACTAAGGACTTTGACTGGGAAACTCTTCCCTCTCTCAGGTATGGTTGGGTGGTGGGAGCAGAAACCCCCTTCTCACTTCTCTAGGGCTCATCTTTTGTGTCTTTGGCTTCACAGGGAGACTCAGGGGGACCCCTTGTCTGTTCCATCCAAGGCCACATGACTTTGACTGGAATTGTGAGCTGGGGCCGTGGATGTGCCCTGAAGGACAAGCCAGGCGTCTACACGAGAGTCTCACACTTCTTGCCCTGGATTCACAATCACACCAGGGAAGAGAATGGCCTAGCCCTCTGAGGGTCCCTAGGGAGGAAACGGGCACCACCCGCTTTCTTGCTGGCTGTCATTTTTGCGGTAGAGTCATCTCCATCAGCTGTAAGAAGAGACTGGGAAGACAGGCTCTGCACAGATGGATTTGCCTGTGCCACCCACCAGGGCGAACAACAATAGCTTTACCCTCAGGCATAGGCCTGGGTGCTGGCCGCCCAGACCCCTCTGGCCAGGATGGAGGGGTGGTCCTGACTCAAGATGTTACTGACCAGCAACTTGTCTTTTTCTGGACTGAAGCCTGCAGGAGTTAAAAAAGGCAGGGCATCTCCTGTGCATGGGTGAAGGGAGAGCCAGCTCCCCTGATGGTGGGCATTCATAAGGCCCATGATTGAGAAACGAATAATTTCCCAATTAGGAAGTGTAACAGCTGAGGTCTTGAGGGTGCTTAGCCAATATGGGAGCAGCAGTTTGGGGAGTAGAGACACTAATGATTTCAGGGCAGGGCTCTGACATTCCATGAATGTATCAGGAAATACATATGTGTGTGTATGTTTGCACACTTGTGTGTGGGCTGTGAGTGTAAGTGTGAGTAAGAGCTGGTATCTGATTGCAAGTCTAGATATTTCCTTAATTGTGTGGACTGTGATGCCACACAGAGTGGTCTGTCTGGAGAGGTTACAGGTCACTCCTGGGGCCTCTTGGGTCCCCCACATGATAGTGCCTGGGAATGTATTATTCTGCAGTATGACTTGTGACCAGCACTATCTCAGTTTCACTTTCACATAGATGTTCCTTTCTTGGCCAGTTATCCCTTCCTTTTAGCCTAGTTCATCCAATCCTCACTGGGTGGGGTGAGGACCACTCCTGTACACTGAATATTTATATTTCACTATTTTTATTTATATTTTTATAATTTTAAATAAAAGTGATCAATAAAATGTGATTTTTCTGATGACAAATCTCCCTGGTGCTTGTATGGGAAGGCATTGGAGTACATAAAAAGGAGAAAATAACAAAGGTGGACTGCACCCCAGAGTTTCTTATGAGACTGCATCTCTGGCCTTAATGGAGCTTTGGGAGGTATAAGTTAGGAGAGCTGTAGGGCAGGGCCACCACAGCACTTAAGGTATACGAAGTTTCCCCAAACCACAATCCCATGGCTGTGTAAGTAGTGTGCAGGCTTAGTGTCGGCTCCCAATTGCCTCCTTAGCCTGATACCTTTGTGCAGTGCACATCTTGTATAGCTGTACATTGTGGTCTTCTTTAGGGTTAACTCCACAACATTCTCTTCACTCTGCCCCCAACAGTCCTTGAGCTGACCTCAACCAAGGAGAACACCTGTGGCCAGGTGCAGTGGCTAATGCCTGTAATCCCAACATTTTGAGAGGCTGAGGTGGGAGAATCACTTGAGCCCAGGAGTTTGAGACCAGCCTGGGAAACTTAGTGAGACCCTGTCTCTGCAAAAAATAAAAAAATTAGCCAGGTGTGGTATCACACATCTGTAGTCCTAGCTACTTGGGAGGCTGAGGCAGGAGGATCATAAGCCAAGGAGTTCAAGTTTACAGTCAGCTATGATTGTGCCACTGCACTCCAGCCTAGGCGACAGAGCAAGACCCCTTTTCAAAAAGAAGAAGAAGAAGACGACCTGTAAGTGAAAATTGCTGGCTGGGCTCGGTGGCTCACGCCTGTAATCCAGCACTTTGGGAAGCCGAGGTGTGTGGATCACCTGAGGTCAGGAGTTTGAGACCAGCCTGACCAACATAATGAAACCCCATCTCTGCTAAAAATACAAAAAAATTAGCCGGGTGTGGTGGTGGGCGCCTGTAATCCCAGCTACAGGCTGAGCTGAGGCTGAGGCAGGAGAATCATTTGAACCCCCGGAGGCAGAGGTTTCAGTGAGCCGAGATCGCACCACTGTACTCCAGCCTGGGCGACAGAGGGAAGACTTTGCCTCAAAAAAAAGAGAAAGAAGGGAGGGAGGGAGGCAGGCAGGAAGGAAGGAAGGAAAGGGAAAGGGGGAAATTGCTTATCCAGAAGGAAGGAAGGAAGGAAGGAAGGAAGGAAGGAAGGGAGGGAGGGAGGGAGGGAGGGAGGGAGGGAATTGCTTATCCAGAATACCAACTTGAGTCTGTGGCATTCAGGAAATAGAAAACATAATTCCCCATCATCTCTGTGTGGGGCTGATGCTGGAATTTTCCCAGTGTGTTGACAGACCTTGTGACCAGCCATTGCTATGCCTATGATTAGGAGGCCCAGAATCTCAAAGCAGGATGATGTCCTAATGGGGATGACCATATATTTTGAACAAAACATCAAGTTCTGAAAAACTGGGGTATAGAATGCAGGTTAGGAGATAATTGGGTATCAAAAATTAGAATTTCCAAGCTGTGTTAATGGGTTTGGGCAGCGTTTCTTAATCGAGTCAGCTGAGGACCTTTTAAAATATGCACACCTACACTCCACCTGTAGAGATTGTGATTCAGGTCAGGGCTGGTGCCAGGTCTCGTGGTTTTAGAAAAGCTCCCTGGGTGTTACTGACACACACCACTGATTAACAGCCTTTGGGGACAATTGGTCAGAATATATGAAGGGCCCAGAAAAATTCAATATATGGTCAGCATGAGTTTTCTGCATGAATGGCCCATTTTCTGAGCACGGTTTGGTGGCACAAGGTCTCCTGGATTTCCTGGTTAGAGGCCTTCTGGACCATGCTTCCCTAGAGGGTAAGAACCCCAAATACTGGCTTTTTCTTTTTTTTGAGGCAGGGTCTCTCTCTGTCACCAGGCTGGAGTACAGTGGCGCAATATCAGCTCACTGCAGCTTCTGCCTCCCAGGTTCAAGCGATTCTCCTGCCTCAGCCTCCCAAGTAGCTGGGATTATAAGCATGCACCACCACTACCTGTCTCATTTTTGTGTTTTTGGTAGAGACAGGGTTTCACTATGTTGGTCAGGCTGGTGTCGAACTCCTAACCTCAGGTGATCTGCCTGCCTCGGCCTCCCAGAGTGCTGGGATTAGTATTCGACTTTTGACCTCCATCATCTAGTGTGCTGTTTTACACAGGTTGATGCAGTGGTTCAGAGCATGGATTTTGGAGTCCGGTGGCCTGAACTAGAATCTAACACCAGCTGTGTGACTTGAGAAAAATTATTAGCCTCTCTGCACCTCAGTTTCCTCATCTGTACAAAAGAGATGATACAATCTACCTCCCTGGGTTTTTATAAGGATTCATGAAGGCTGAATGCAGTGGCTGAGGCCTGTAATTCCAGTGCTTCGGAAGGCCGAGGCGGGCGGATCACCTGAAGTCAGGATTTTGAGACCAGCCTGACCAACAAGGTGAAACCCTGTCTCTACTGGAAAAAAAAAAAAAAAATTAGCCAGGCGTGGTGGCACATGCCTGTAATCCCAGCTACTCGAGAGTTTGAGGCACGAGAATTACTTGAACCTGGGAGGTGGAATGTGTAGCGAGCAGAGATCACACCACTGCAATCTAGCCTGGGCAACAGAGCAAGACTCCATCTCAACAACAACAACAATAAGGATTCATGAGTTCATAAGTCCCTTAGCATAATACTGGCACCTTAAAAAAGCATAAAAATGGTGGTTATTATTACAAAGCTAAGTAAATTCTTGTAGCATCAGATCAGGTGGGAACCCTCTCCCTTCTCCCACCTCAGAACTGCACTATTTTGTGGGAGTGGAAACTTGCTAGGAAGCTGCCCAGGCCGAGTGGCTGCTCAGCTTCTGCCTTCCCCTCAGGGGCCAAGAAAGATCTTGTTCAAACTTGAGCAGCTCCAGCATCAGGGCTCAGAGACACTGAAAACAGGAAGTATGAGCCCTACTGGCAGGGTTAAGCAATGAGGCTGTTAACAATCTTCAGGCCATTTCCCAGCCAACACCCCGACCCCCAGTCAGCTGCTGTCTCTTTGCCTAATATTAGATCTCACCCCAGGCGAGCAGGCATCAGCTGCTTCTCCAGCAACCAGTTTCACAGCTCCAGATTCTCACTCCAGAGACTGCCTCTTACTAGTGCCTCCATGATCAAGCACTGTGCTTTTTCTTTTCTCTTCTTATCTCTTCTTCTCTTCGAGATGGAGTCTCGCTGTCACCCAGGCTGGAGTGCAGTAGCTCAATCTCAGCTCACTGCAACTTCTGCCTTCCAGGTTCAAGTGATTCTCCTGCCTCAGCCTCCTCAGTAGCTGGGATTACAGGTGTGCACCACCACACCTGGATAATTTTTGTATTTTTAGTAGAGACGGGGGTGGTCTCACCATGTTGGCCAGGTTGGTCTCAAACTTCTGACCTCGTGGTTCACCCACCTTGGCCTCCCAAAGTGCTGGGATTACAGGTGTGAGCGACCGCACCCAGCCTCGTCTATCAGAATTTTAACCCTCTCCTAGATAATAATTCTTTCCTCCTAGAAGATTCCCAGACCAGGTGAGGAGACCACACTCAGCCACTGGTTTCAAAGTAAAGCTTCACTGTTCTGGCCGTAACCTCAGTATTTCTGCTGCAACCTGGTTTCGTTGAAGTGGTTTCCGTTTTCACCAGAACCCCTCTTTCTGAAGTATTCTCAGCCCATTATATTAACAGGACTCAGCCTGCTTTCCACGTATGCCCTATCTTTCCCAAGCCAGCAGCAGCTGTACCCCGGCATGTACCCCTCCATACTCACTCCCATTGGGTCCACCATCCTTCCCAGCAGGAAATATTTAAGCCCTCCCTTTGAATTAGATGAAGTAAGAGGAGTTGCTGAGGTGTTTTTTTTAAATTATTTCTGGGCCGGATACAGTGACTCACACCTGTAATCCTAATACTGTGGGAGGCCTAGATGGGAGGATTGCTTGAGCCCAGGAGCTCGAGGCTACAGTGAGCTATGATTGCACTACTGCACTCCAGCCTGGGCAACAGAGCAAGACCCTGTCTCTAAAGAAAAAAAAAAAAATCAGTTCTATTGAGATATAATTCATATATCATACAACTTACCCATTTATTCTTTCTCTTTTCTAGAGACAGGGTCTTGCTCTCTCGCCCAGGCTGATTGCAAACTCCTAGGCCAGAGTGATGCTCCCACCTCAGCCTCCTGAGTAGCTGGGATTATAGGCTCATACCACCATGTCTGGCACCATTTAAAGTGTACAATGCAATGGTTTTTAGTAGATTCACAGAATTGTGAGACATCACAACCAATTTTAGAACACTTCATCACCTCACAAAGAAATCCTGTACCCACTAACAATCACTCCCTTTTTCTCCCTAACCCCCTCAGCCCTAGGCAATCACTAATTTACTTTCTGTCCTCTCTGTGGGTTTGCCAATTCTGGGCATTTCATATCAATAGAATCCTATGTGATTCTTTGTGACTGGCCTCTTTCACTTAACATGATGTTTTCAAGTTTTATCCATGTCATAGCATGTGTCAATGAGGTTGCTAAGTTTTAAACAACAAATTGAGGGAAAAGATGGTCTAGGTGAGGTGCAGTGGCTCACATCTGTAAATTCTAGCACTTTGGGAGGCCAAAGCAGAAGGATCCCTTAAGTTCAGAAGATCCAGACCAGCCTGGGCAACAGAGAGGCCCTATCTGAAAAACAACAACAACAACAACAACAACAAAAACAAAAAAGTTCTAGGTCTCTTTTTTGAGGTTGCAGTCACATTGAGATTCATTCAACAATCTTTGTCATTTCTTTCTTTCTTTTTTTTTGAGATGGAGTCTCGCTCTGTCGCCCAGGCTGAAGTGTAGTGGCGTGATCTCGGCTCACCGCAATCCCCACCTCCCAAGTTCAAGCAATTCTCCGCCTCAGCCTCCTGAGTAGCTGGGATTGGTGGCACCTGCCACCATACCCTGCTGAATTTTTTCTATTTTCAATAAGATGGGGTTTCGCCATCTTGGCCAGGCTGATCTTAAATTCCTGACCTCATGATCCACCTGCTTCGGCCTCCTAAAGTGCTGGGATTACAGGCATGAGTCACCGCCCCTGGTCCTTTGTCATTTTTTAAAAGTACCCATACACAGGACATTATTTTAGATACAAATGAGGCAGTCCTAGTCCTCAAGGAGCTTACCACTTTGCAAAGTGCTATAGTAAGTCTGCATAAAATGCATGGAACAATAATGAGGAAGCAATTGATTCTGCCTGGGGAAGTCAATGACGACTTTACAGAAGAGGTGACATTTTACCTGGACTTTCAAATATTCACAGAAATTTGCCCAACTAGAAGAAAGGCATTGTAGGCATAGGGAAGTTCATGGGGGCATGGAAAGGTGAGGTGTTCTCAGGAAATGAGGAATAGTCCATTGTGGTGGAGAACTCTGGGGGACAATGAGCAGGTGGAGATGGTGGGGAAGAATCTACTGGGATCCAGCTTGTGAGGACCCTGCAGCAGGACTGATTCTCAGCATCAGACACTGGTTCTGCTCAATGACTAAACAGATGCTGTCCTGAGATCCTCTCCGCGTGGCCCCTGCCATCAGCCTCTCTCCACTTCTTCATGATCCAGCAACCATAGGGTTAATGCCTGTGGCATAGCAAAGGCCTCTGAGAGCCTCTGTCCAGCTGGCTCAGGTGAAATTGTCCTACTGGGGTATCTTGCTAGTTAAATATTTTGACTATCACCTCTTGCCCTCAGGCACTATTTTTCAAAATCCAGAAGGTGAACTAAGTTCTAGAAGCCATAAAAAGTTTGGTTTTTAAACTAAACGTTTTTATTCAATTGTAAAAGTAGCTACAAATGTAAAATACTTTCATAGCATTCCATAGCCGTTGTTAACATCTCTGGCTTCTTGGGTTTCCTTTGTAATCTTGACCTCTTTTACTCAGTCTTAAATGTTAAGTTTCCCAAAGCCTGATATTAAATCTCCTCTTCCCACCCTAAGCTTTCTCCCTTTGGATCTCGTTAGCACCCAGGCTTAAATGACCACCAATAAACAGATGACTTACAAAGCTGATCTCTAGCCAGACCTCTCTCCTGCACTCCAGACTCATTTTCTGTTGTCTACTTGACACCACTTTCGGTTGTCACTCACAGGGGACCTTAAAGTCAACCTGCCCCAAACTGGCCCAGTCTTCATGCCCCAGTGTGGAGACATCTCCCATCACTTTCTGTCTCAGGTGATGGCACCGCATCCATTCAATTATGAAAGCCAGAAACCTTGGGGCCATCCTTATGCTTCTCTCCTGGTTTCTTTCATCCCCTGCATCACCAAATCCTGGGGATTTGATTGATATCTCTTGAAGTCATCCATTTCTCTCCCTCCCCACCATCACCATTAGTTGAACCCAGTCTACCCTACAATAGCTTCCCAGTTTGACACCACTGCACTACAGCCTGAGTGACAAGAGCAAAACTCAGTCTCAAAAAAAAAAAAGGACCAAAGGACCACTAAAAGAAGAGCACTCTTTTTTTTCTTTTTTGAGACACAGTCTTGCTCTGTTGCCCAGGCTGGAGTGCAGTGGCATGATCCTAGTTCACTGCAGCCTTGACCTCCTGGGTTTAAATGATCCTCCTGCCTCAGCCTCCCAAGTAACTGGAACTACGGGTATGCGCCACCACACCTGGCTAATTTTTTTTTTTAATTCTTTTGTAGAGACAGGGTCTTACCACGTTGCCCAGGCTGGCTGGTCTCAAACTCCAGGGCTCAAGTGATCCTCCTGCCTTGGCCTTCCAATGTGCTGAGATTATAAGCATGGGCCACCATGGCTGGCCCAAGAAGTGCACTCTTAGCACAGGTTGGTGAGGATTAGGGGCTAGAATAGAGCCCAAAAGGTTCATTTATTCACTGATTCATCCTTCACTCATTAATATAACAAACACTTATTGGGAGTTGGCCATGGGCCTGGCATTGTGCTATGTATTGGGTATAAAGATGAGAGCCCCAGTCTCAACTTCAGTGAGATAAGGGTCAAGTTGGGGAAGAGACACATTGCAAATGAATAGAGTACAGGGTGAGGAAGATTTACAAGATGGGCAGGGAGGGCTAAGACAGCAAGGTGGAGGAGGTGACCTTGGGGAGAATCTTGAAGGGCAAATACAGGAGGAAGAAATGCTTCTCTGAACAGAGGAAACAGCACATGCAAACGTAAAGAGGAGGGAGGAAGCCCAGGGCACTGGAGGGACTGCAGGTGGTTCCAGCCGCTGGGGTAGGGGCTGGCATTGAAGTGATTTGACCGGAAGGATTGGCAAGAGCTGGAACCTACGGGCCTAGAGGATGCTGCCTGCCACATGAAGGACTTTGAACTTTCTTGTGATGTGGAATTGTTAAAGATTTTGGAGCAGTGTGAAAAATTGATCAAAAGAAGATTCTTGGGCCTGGGTGAGACTACAAGCAGGGAAAACCAGTTTGGAGACTATTGCAATCAGCAAGGTAGGAGTTGAAGAGTGTCTGAGCCAGGGCTATGGCAGTGGGATATGAGCAGAGGATATAGATGTGGAAGATTGGTGGGGATAGAATAGACTTGGTGCCTGGCTGGGGGTGGGAAGAAAAGGAGGTATCACTTGATTTGGTCTCCTGCCTTCGGGCAGATAAGGCAACAGCATAATTTTACAGGTGAGAAACTGAGGCTCCACTATAAGAGATTTAGAGTAGGTAGCTGACCAAGCTAGAGTTACCACTTGTAGAACTTTGAGGATCAGTAGCTCAGGGCAGCTAGTCCTGCTCATGACCTCCCTGACTCTGTCCACCCAACTGGAGAACTTCCCTATCACCATAATCACCACGCAGTGCTGATATCCAAGCCTGCACAGGCTGATGCTTGTTTCCTAAATACCCTGGGCCTGTTCAGTCCCGTGACTATGGTTCTAACACCTGGAATTTCTCCCAAACCTCCTGGTCATGTGATGCACTGGCGGTGAGTTAGTGGATAGGTTCGTGGCATATGTAAGAAAATCAGCAGATGCTGGATCTAGCTGTCTGCCTTCTGACTTCCTAAAAATGTGACTTCTGGTGTTTCAACAGATCACATGCCCTTAGCACATCACCAAGTTCTGGCACAAGGGTGTGGTGATGGAGCAGATTTTGTAAGGACTCCAGCTGGTGGGATTCCTAGCCCAGTCTCTGCTTCCCTCTTTTTGGTGATTCTTCAGTTGCCCTTAATTTCTTTTTTTTTTTTTTTTTGAGACGGAGTCTCACTCTGTCACCCAGGCTGGAGTGCAGTGGCCGGATCTCAGCTCACTGCAAGCTCCGCCTCCCAGGTTTACGCCATTCTCCTGCCTCAGCCTCCTGAGTAGCTGGGACTACAGGCGCCCGCCACCTCGCCTGGCTAGTTTTTTGTATTTTTTGGTAGAGACGGGGTTTCACCGTGTTAGCCAGGATGGTCTCGATTTCCTGACCTCGTGATCCGCCCGTCTGGGCCTCCCAAGCCCTTAATTTCTTAATCCCTTTTCATATAAAGGAAAGAAAATTACTTTCTCCCTCACCTGGCTCTTCCCATCCTCACCCTACTGTCTTTTTAGCTCTCTCTCCAGGGCACTGTATAAGCTGGGGTTAATGCCATTGGAGGGAGGACTCTGTAGCTCCAGCTTGGCTTTTCCGTTTAATTGTCTTGGCGAAGCCAGCCACGGTGGTGCCCGCCTGTAATCCCACCTACTTGGGAAGCTTAGGGGTGAGGATTGCTTGAGGCCAGAAGTTCAAGACCAGCCTGGGCAACATAGTGAGACCTTATTTCTAAATGAATGAAAGAATGAATGAATGGATGAATGTAACAAGTGTTAGCCCCAGCCTCAAATTTTCTTTTCCTTTCCTTTTCTTTTTTTTTTTGTTTTTTGAGATGGAGTCTCTTTGTGTCACCCAGGCTAGAGTGCAGTGGCATGATCTCGGCTCACCGCAACCTCCGCCTCCCGGGTTCAAGCGATTCTTCTGCCTCAGCCTCCCGAGTAGCTGGGACTACAGGCGTGTGCCACCACGCCCAGCTAATTTTTGTATTTTCAGTAGAGACGGGGGTTTCACCATATTGGCCAGGCTGGTCTCGAACTCCTGACCTTGTGATCCGCCTGCCTCAGCCTCCCAAAGTGCTGGGATTACAGACATAAGCCACCGTGCCCGGCCTCAAACTTTCTCTGATTTCTCACTATACCTACACACTCCTTACCACCACAGGCTGAGAGATTCTGCCAGGGAAGCTCTAAGCTCTTGAGTTCCATTGGAACTGGACATATCTATGAAGTTAATAGCTATTTCCCACTGGCATTTGGCCACCATCTTTGGCTGTAGTAGAGAGTTATTAGAATTTTGCCAGTTTCCCTAGTGGTGAGCTCACCAGAAATCCTCTGAAAGTCCCTTCAAGTCAAGACCTCTTTGAGTACTTCCCTCTGCCCTTTCTGTCTCATCGACTGAATTCTGTGCTGGCTGAGGGAATGAAGAGAAATGATGAACTGGAAACAGAGTGGGATAAACACTTTGCTTAGAACATCAATCTTTGTTTTTTTGAGACAGTCTTGCTCTGTCACCCAGGCTGGAGTGTAGTGGCGTGATCTTGGTTCACTGCAACCTCTGTCTCCCAGTTCAAGTGGTTCTCCTGCCCTAGCTTCCCAAGTAGCTGGGATTACAGGTGTGCATCACCATGCCCAGCTAAATTTTTGTATTTTTAGTACAGACGGGGTTTCGCCATGTTGGCCAGGCTGGTCTCGAACTCCTGACCTCAAGTGATCCGCCCACCTTGGCCTCCCAAAGTGCTGGGATTACAGGTGTGAGTCACCGCACCCGGCCTAGTACATCAATCTAAAGCAATTAGGGTCCCCAAAGCAGCGATTCTGTATTACCTGGCATATTGTTAGAAGTGCAAATTCTCAGGCCCCACCCCAGATAGATTGAATCGGAAATTCTAGAGGTGGGGCCTAGCAATCTGTGTTTTTACAGGCTCTCCAGGGGATTACGTGGCCTGCTCAGGTTTGAGGACCACTGTTCTAGGCGTTGATTCTCAAACTTCAGGATGCTTCCTAACGCCTGGGGCAGCTGGTTATGTAGGATCTGGTTAAACAAATTGGACTGGTGTCTGGGCAACTGTATTTTTAGTAAGCTCCCTAGACGATTCTGATATTCACCGAAGATTGAGGATCATCGATCTAAGGAACTCTCTAATTAGCTGAGTCTCCTGGAGAGGGAGCAGACAGAAGGGCAATGGAAGTGTCTCTTTTTTTTTTTTTTTTTTTTTTGAGACGGAGTCTCGCTCTGTCACCCAGGCTGGAGTGCAGTGGCCAGATCTCAGCTCACTGCAAGCTCCGCCTCCCGGGTTCACGCCATTCTCCTGCCTCAGCCTCCCGAGTAGCTGGGACTACAGGCGCCCGCCACCTCGCCCGGCTAGTTTTTTGTATTTTTTAGTAGAGACGGGGGTTTCACCATGTTAGTCAGGATGGTCTCGATCTCCTGACCTCGTGATCCGCCCGTCTCGGCCTCCCAAAGTGCTGGGATTACAGGCTTGAGCCACCGCGCCCGGCCGGAAGTGTCTCTTAACATTCCAAATGTTACCTGCATCTGAACCTCTGGAGAGCTTGTTGGAAAAGCAGGATCTTGAGTCCCCATCAGAGGTATTGACCCAGACTCTCTGGGCGTGGGGTCCTGGCATCGAAATTCAGAGCTCTCCAGGTGATTCTTGTGCATACTAAAGTGCACATACTACAGAGCAACACGTTGGCAGGTGTTCTCAATGCTGGAGGCGCATTAGAATCACCTGAGGAGATTTATAAAATTATGTGATAACCTGAGCTCCATCTCCATAGAGTCTGACTTAATTGGTCTGGGCTGGGACCTCGATGTTTTAAATGTCTCACACCGGATTATTTTAATAGGTAGAGTTAAAAACTATCAGGTTTGGTTGGATGTGGGGGTCATGCCTTAATCCCATGACTTTGGGAAGCTGAGGTGGGAGGATCTCTTGAGTCCAGGAGGTTGAGACCAGCCTTGGCAACAGAATGAGACCCCCATTTCTACAAAATAAAATTGTTTTAAAAAGTAGCTGAGCACGGTGGTATATGCCAGTAGTCCCAGCTACTTGGGAGGCTGAGGTAGGAGGATTGCTTCAGGCCAGGAGGTCAAGGTTGCAGTGAGCTATGACCACTCCAGCCTGAGCTCTTAAAAACCAAAATGAAGGCCGGGCGCGGCTCAAGCCTGTAATCCCAGCAATTTGGGAGGCCGAGACGGGCGGATCACGAGGTCAGGAGATCGAGACCATCCTGGCTAACACGGTGAAACCCCGTCTCTACTAAAAATACAAAAAACTAGCTGGGCGAGGTGGCGGGCGCCTGTAGTCTCAGCTACTCGGGAGGCTGAGGCAGGAGAATGGCGTGAACCCGGGATGCGGAGCTTGCAGTGAGCTGAGATCCGGCCACTGCACTCCAGCCCGGTCAACAGAGCGAGACTCCGTCTCAAAAAAAAAAAAAAAACAAAAACAAAATGAAACAAAAAACCTATCAGGTTAGGCTGGGCATGGTGGTTCATGCACGTAATCCCGGCACTTTGGGAGGCCAGGGCAGACGGATCACTTGAGGCCAGGACTTTGAAACCAGCCTGGCCAACATGGTGAAACCCTGTTTCTACTAAAAATACAAAAATTAGCTGGGTGTGGTGGTGCACACCTATAGTTTCAGTTACTCGGGAGGTTGAGGCACAAGCTTCACTTGAACATGGGAAGTGCAGGTTGTAGTGTGCTGAAATCGTGCCACTGCACTCCAGCCTGGGCAACAGAGCAAGACTCTGTCTGTCTCAAAACAAGATACAAAAAACAAAAAACCTATTAGGTTAAAGGGAGATGCAGATCCGGGAAGGGTCAGGAAACAGGAGAAGGCAAGGAATTCCAAGGAAACAATTTGGTGGAAGCCTGAGGGCAAGGCTAATTATGGTTTCCATGTGGGAAATGGGGAACCTCCCCCTACCAGGGGAGGTTGATTGGGAAGGTGGAAGGGGCCTCAGGTGGGAGAGTGGGCAGGGTGGCTTGGAAGGTGTAAAGCTCACTGTATAAACAGGTTAATGTATTAATTTCCTGCTGCTACTGTAACAAACTTAATGACTTAAAATAACATATATATTATTTTACAATTCTCCGGGTCAGAAATGCAAAATGGGTCAGCAGGGCTGGGTTCCTTCCGAAGGCTCCAGGGAAGAATCCATTTCCCTGCCTTTTCTAGTCTAGAGGCTGCCTGCATTTCTTGGCTCATGACCCCACATCACTCTGACCTCTGCTTCCATCATGACATCCTCTTCACCCACTCTGGTCCTTCTGTTTCCCTCTTAGAAGCACCCTGAGGATTGCATTGGGTCCATCAGGATAATCTTCCCGTCTCAAGATCCTTAACTTAGGCCAGGTGTGGTGGCTTAAGCCTGTAATCCCAGCACTTTGGGAGGCCAGGGAGGGCCTGAGGTCAGGAGTTTGAAATCAGCCTGGACAACAAGGTGAAACCTTGTCTCTACTAAAAATACAAAAAAAAAAAAAAAAAAATTAGCCGGGTGTGGTGGTGCATGCCTGTAGTCCCAACTACTCGGGAGGCTGAGGCAGGAGAATCGCTTAATCCTGGGAGGTGGAGATTGCAGTCAGCTGAGATCATGCCACTGCACTCCAGCCTGGATGACAGAGACTCTGTCTCTAAAACAAACAAACAAACAAACAAACAAAAATTCCTTAATCACATCTGCAAAGTCATCTTTGCCATGTAAGGGAGCAGAATCATTGGCCCCAGGGATTAGGATGTGGACATCTTTGGGAGGATATTATTTAGCCTTCCACAGTTAGCATGGTTTAACTAATGAGAATGGAAAGCGGAAGGACCATGAAAGTCAAGCAGTAGGGGTGGAAGGGTAAAGGGGAGGCAGTCAATAGGTCAAAGTTACAGTTAGATAGGAAGAAAAGCTCTTGTGTTCTACTGCACAGCACAGTGACTAGAGTTTGTAAGAAGGTATCGTATATTTCAAAATAGCTAAAACAGGATTTTAAACGTTATTGCCATAAAGAAATAATATTTGAGGTGAGGTGATAGTATGCTAATTAGGCTGATATAATCATTCCACAACATATGCATTATTGCAATATGACATTGTACCCCATAAATATATGTATTTATTTTTTGTCAATTAAAAATAAAGCTACAAGGCCAGGTGGCTCATGCCTGTATGTAGGGTTCAGCCCTATGGGGCTTAGTGGGTGTTCTCCCCATGTGCGGAGACAAGAGATTGTAATTAAAAAAGACGCAAGAAAAAGAGATAAAGAGAAAGCAGCTGGGCCCAGAGGACCACTACCATCAAGACGTGGAGACCGGTAGTGGCCCCGAATGGCTGGGCTCGCTGATATTTATTGCATACAAGATAAGGGGACAGGGTAAAGAGGGTGAATCTTCTAAGTGATTGACAAGGTGAAGCAAGTCACGTGATTACAGGATATGGGGCCCTTCCCTTTTAGGTAGCTGAAGCAGAGAAGGAAGGCAGCATATGTCAGTGTTTTCTTCTCTGCACTTGTAAGAAAGATCAAGACTTTTAAGATTTTCACTATTTCTTCTACCGCTATCTACTACGAACTTCAAAGAGGAACCAGGAGTACGGGAGGAGCATGAAAGTGGACAAGTAGTGTGACCATTGAAGCACAGCACCATAGGGAGCGGTTTAGGCCTCCGGATGACTGCGGGCAGGCCTGGATAATATCCAGTCTTCCACATGAAGCTGGTGGAGCAGAGCGTTCCCCGACTCCTCTAAGGAAAGGAGACTCCCTTTCATGGTCTGCTAAGTAACAGGTGCCTTCTCAGACACTGGCATTAGCACTTGACCAAGGAGCCCTCAAGCGGCCCTTATGTGGGCGTGGCAGAAGGCTCACCTCTTGCTTTCTAGGTCACTTCTCACAATGTCCCTTCAGCACCTGACCCTATGCCCGCCAGTTATTCCTAGGTTATATTAGTAATGCAACAAAGAGTAATATTAAAAGCAAATTATTAATAATGTTTATAATAATGATTGATAATTGTCTATGATCATCTCTATATCTAATTTATATTATGACTATTCTTATTCTAACTATTTTCTTTATTATACTGAAACAGTTTGTGCCTTCAATCTCTTGCCTCGGCACCTAGGTAATCTTTCGCCCACACCTGTAATCCCAGCACTTTGGGCAGAAAAGGTGGGCAGATCACCTGAAGTCAGGAGTTTGAGATCAACATGATGAAACCCCATCTCTACTAAAAATACAAAAATTTGCTTGGCGTGGTGGTGGGCACCTGTAGTCCCAGCTACTTGGGAGGTGGAGGCAGAAGAATTGCTTGAACCGGGAGGTGGAGGTTGCAGTGAGCCGAGATTGTGCCATTGCACCACTCCAGCCTGGGTGACAGAGTGAGACTCTGTCTCTAAAAAAAAGAAAGTTGGGTGGAGATCCCCTGTCTAGAGTTCGGCTTCCTGAGGCTGGGCTGGTCAGCTCTAGGAAGCCCCTGGTGTGGCTACAAGGTTTGGGCAGCCCCTGAAGCTGCCTTGGGATCAGACTCTCATTGGTGCTCCTCAGGTCTGGGATTTTCTTCTCAACTCAGGGAGGAGAAGGGAAGTGACATTGTTTATTGTGTCTGGAGCTGTGGGGCCTTTACCCAAGACCTGTCAGGAGGGTTGTGGTTGCGCCAGCTGAGATGCTGGGAGATGCACCCCAGGATGGCTGGGTGCCTGTGGCTTGGAGGGGAGAAAGCAGAGCGAAAGGAAGAGGTGTTAGACAAGCAAAGGAGCCCTGGGCTCTTGATTTTCACCCCTAAGGCCTTGATTTTGGCCTGGGACTGTAAAACCCCTCACAGAGTAGCAGGGGTTCTTAGCCTCAGGGTCAGACATGGAGTGGTCCCTGGAACCCTCAATGCCTTACCCCCAGTGGCTAACCTCCTTCCTGAGCAGGCAGATGTGTCATGCTGGGCAGCACCTCTCCCTCCCGGACACCTGCATGGTGACTCAAACTCCCAGGTACAGCCCAACCCGATGGGAAATGACTCAGCATTGAAGTTCTCTTCCCCTCATTGGGGAGGGAGCAGGAAGTCTAAAGCTGGGCCCGACGCTCCCCTTTGATTTCTCAAGGTAGTGAGGGGGGAAGGGGAGATTTGCAGGGGAGTTTTGCCTGGCCAACATGGTGAAACCCCGTGTCTACTAAAAATACAAAAACTTGCTGGGTGTGGTGGTGGGCACCTGCAGTCCCAGCTACTCGGGAGACTGAGGCAGGAGAATCGCCTGAACCAGGAGGTGGAGGTTGCAGTCAGCCGAGACCATGCCATTGCGCCACTCCAGTCTGGGCTACCGAGCAAGAATCCGTCTCAAAAAAAGAAAGTTGGGGTGGGGTGTCCCCCTAGAGCATCTTCTTCCTACAGCTTCTGCTTTTACACTCTGCGTGTGTCTGTGTGTGTGTGTGTGTGTGTGTGTGTGTAGACAGTCTAGGACACTTGAGGGTGGGCATGCTGGAATCTACAAGACTTCCCCCAGCCTTCACCCCTGTTGCCTGCCGCTTGCTACCCTGCTGCCCTTTAGGGAGAGTTGAGAGTTTATTTCTTGCCCCAGTGAATTCTTTTTTTTTTTTTTTTTTTTTTTCTTTTTGACCAGGGAAGGTGGGATTTGGGCAATAGGGAGGACTTTTGCTGATTGCCCAGACTGGAGACCTGACAGTGGGATAGTGCTTAGGAGAGTCCAGTCGCTAGCTCACAAAAGCTCCATTTAAAATGCACAGTTGGGACTAGGCGTAGTGGCTCACGCCTGTAATCCCAGCATTCTGGGAGGCCTAGGTGATGGATCCCTTGAGACCAGGAGTTAGAGACCAGCCTGGCCAACATGGCAAAACCCTGTCTCTACTAAAAACACAAAAATTAGTTGGGCGTGGTGGTGTGCACCTGTAATCCCAGCTACTCAGGAAGTTGAGGCACGAGAATCACTTGAACTTAAGAGGCAGACTCTGCAGCGAGCCGAGATCACGCCACTGCACTCCAGCCTGGGTGACAGAGCGAGACTCTATCTTAAATAAATAAATAAAAATAAAAATAAAATGCACAGTTGGACTGTCTCTGGAAGGTTGCGGAAGAACAAGAAATGTAATGACCTCCAGGAAGGAAAATTGCTACTACTGTTTTCCACATATCCTTTGATCACTTTTAAATTGTGTTCCATTTGCAAGTACTATCTACTCAAATGGAAAGAATAAAACATGGTTACCTAGGAAGGAAGATAAAAAGAGAGTCCTTTTCCATATTAGTGCTAAGCACTTCATACAGTTAGTCATTAACTGGACAAGAATTACGGAATCTCTATAGGATGATGTCAGGAGCTGTGCTGGATTCTGGAGACTCGGCATCCACAAAACAGCATCTCTTGCCTCACAGCGATCCCAGTTGGGAGAGCAATTCAGACAGACAGGCAGGCAATGACCACGCAGTGTCAGAAGCGTGATGATGAGAAGTGCAGACGCCAGGGAATTGCAAAGGAGGCTCCTCTGCCTAGTCCTGGGGAGACAAAACCTTTCTGGACCCAGTGATATCCAAGCTGAGACCAGGAGTTAGTCGGAGGGGAAGAGAGCTCCAGGCACAGAGGACAGCACAACATACACAAAGACTGCAGGAGTCATATAAACTTGACTGCCTCCTTGGAACTGCAAGTAGTCAACATGTCTGATGTGTTGAGTTTGGAGAGGGTGTGTGGAAGAATGAAGCCACAGAGGTAAGGTCAGACCATGGAGTATTTTATAAGCTACTGTAAGGTCAGTTAGTGGTCACCTTGAAGAGGTATGGAGCCCTGGGGGACAGGGGTTAATAATCCACCCGTATTGGAGTGCTCTGTTGTGCCAAGCACTGTAATCTTTTTATGCATGAGCTCATTTAATACTTCCAAAAAGTGCCTGAGATTTTTACTATCATGTTTTTCTTTCTTTCTTTCTTTTTTTTTTTTTTCTGTTTAGATGAAGTCTCACTCTGTCGCCCAGGCTGTAGTGCAGTGGCGTTAACTCAGCTCACCACAACCTCTGCCTCCTGGGTTCAAGCGATTCTCCTGCCTCAGCCTCCTGAGTAGCTGGGATTACAGGTGCATGCCACTGCACCCGGCTAATGTTTTGTTTATTTAGTAGAGACAGGGTTTCACCATGTTGGCCAGGCTAGTCTTGAACTCTTGACCTCAGGTAATCCTCCCGCCTCAGCCTCCCAAAGTGCTGGGATTATAGGCGTGAGCCACCGCACCTGGCCTACTATCATTTTTTTCTATTTAATGTTTTGTAAGTGAGGAAAGTGAGGCTCAAAAGGGTTAAATTTAGCAGAAAATCTTACAGGGTCACAAATGGAATAATATAAATGTCTAGGGGCACAGCTAGCCCAGGGAGAGTGGAGATCTCAGCCAGATATGCGCTGTCTGCCATGTGACCTCCCCATTCAGACAGAGCAGTGGTTGTTATCAATGAGGGCGGTGATTTTGCCCTCAGGAGACATTTGAAAGTGGAAACATTTTTGGTTGTCACAACTGGGAAGCTGCTACTGTCATCTCATAGGTAGCTAATATCCTACAATGTAGGATGCTCAAAATAACAACAGTGTCACAGCTGAGAAATCCTAGAGAATAAGTGTACAAGGCAGGCACAGAGAGGTAGCCAAGGGGTAAGCGTGAGAATTTTGGAAGGGAGTTTTTTCTTTTTTGAGATGGGGTCTTGCCTGTTTGTTGCCCAGGCTGGAGTGCAGTGCTGCAATCATAGCTCACTGCAGCCTCGGTCTCCTGGGCTGGAGCAATTCTCCCATGTCAACCTCTTGAGTAGCTAGGACCACAGGTGTGTACCACCATGCCTGGCTAATTTTTATATTTTTAATAGAGACAGGGTCTCACTATGTTGCCCAGGCTGGTCTCAAACTCCTAGGCTCAAGTGGTCTACCCACCTTAGCCTTCCAAAATGCTGGGATTACAAGTGTGAGCTGCCATGCCCAGGCAGGAAGAGACATTTTTTAAAGGCCTTTTAAATACTGTACTTATAGCAGCAAGAGACAGGAATCAGCTCCAGCAAGGCGTGGGATGGACATAGCACATCCTTTCCTGATGTGCTGCTTCCAAGCATCAGCCTTAAGAGCTCGGAGGAAACTCTGAAGGGTTTCCTGCCACCTCTCAGTCCAGGACTGTTAAGGGGTACCAGCCAAGATGTCCAATTCCTCACCAGCATATTCTGCCAGGCCAGGGCACCCAGCTCTGATCATGCTGAGTCATGGGACCCAAGCCCAACAGGTTTGATCAATGCCTGATTTCAAAGAATTGTAACATCAGCAGCTGAGAAACCGGAGACCCAAAGAATGGATTCAAATGCTTGTTGCCTGAATCTGCTCTTCTCACAAGTCCCTCAATATCGTGCCTGAATATAATTCCTTCGCCTGCGTCAAGAGAGGACATTAGGTGGGTCCCAGCTGCCTCTTCAGGGATTTAACACACTAACCAGGAGCTCTTGCTTTCTTTCTACCTGTAAACTACAGAATGGGTGCAGATGTTTCCAGGAAGCTCATAAAAGCTCACAGGATGGGGCAAAAGTCGGCTTAGTCTCAGAGATTCATTGTTGTTGGGAACGTAGAGCCCTGAGTGCTTTAAGTCCTGAAAATCTTCTAGTTTCTGATCTTTAGCTCAACTTTTAACTGTTTCCCTCCTGATTTTTGTTTGACTTTTTGCTTTGATTCTCTGGTTTGATATATGTATCTGTCTTAATTAGGTTTTCCAGCAGGTCATGGCCCTGTCCCAGGCCCATGTAAATCATCAAAGTCTTGCCTCAGTCAGACCTATACCAGCTTCTCACCTTGCACAGTCTTAGGGCCTGGGATCTAAGAGCCCTCTGGAAGATCTACCCTTTTTCTACATCTGAAAACTCACTATTATAGAGTTAAAATCTTCGAAACATTCCATGTTTCTCAAGGGTCCACGTGGCAATTTTGTGATATATTAATAGGTAGCAAGTGGAACAAAGCGGTTCATAGCCAAATAAATTTGGAGAATATTATGTGAGGTTAGTTTCTTGTCTACAAGGCTTAATATGCTTTGAACAGATTAAACGTCCATACAATGAACTTACTCAGCTCACAATCCAGTACCCAAACCCCTTGGAACCAGATGTATTTGGATTTCAGAATATTTCAGGTTTAATGGTGAATATGCTATTTATTCCACTATTATTCCATTGCACCCAGAAGAGCCAACAGGCCCTGTAATCAAGCCATACTTCTGCAGCAAAACATATGGATCTTCATACTAAGCAGGCTAAGTAAAAAATCTGAAGAGCCACAACATCAATTTAGGTCAGGTTTTACCCCTAAATTTTATTTTGTTTTTTGAGATGGAGTCTTGCTTTGTCACCCAGGCTGGAGTGCAGTGGCATGATCTCGGCTTACTGCAACCTCTGCCTCCTGGGTTCAAGCGATTCTCCCATCTTAGCCTCCCGAGTAACTGGGATTATAGGTGCATCCCACCACAACCAGCTAATTTTTGTATTTTTAGTAGACATGGGGTTTCACCACGTTGGCCAGGCTGGTCTCAAACTTCTGACCTCAAGTGATCCATCCACCTCAGCCTCCCAAAGTACTGGGATTACAGGCATAAGCCACTGCACCCAGACTGTTATTTTTAAAAACTTAGTCTTTAGCACTTTTTGGACTTCAACCTGGTGGATACAGGATGGGGCCGTGTAGATGGTGTTCCCAACATAGATGATCTCAGAACTCCCTCTTCAGGAGCATCTAGCAGGACAGGTATTTCACGGACTCCAAGGACACCCTGAGCTGTTAGTCTATAACACAGAGGAGTGAACACAGTCGGTCATTCTCACTTTAGCCTTATCCTCTCCCACACCGACTAGATGAGGTGAGGATTCTGACAGCCAAACAAGGAGGAGAAGCTGGAAAGCCTGTGCATGTCTGCAGATGTGGTTGGGAGTCCTGGTTCAACTGTCAGCTTCTGGTGGAAAAGGGACACCAAAAAGAGCGGCATGGTGGACATCCAGGTTATGGTGGTTTTCTTCTGTGTGCACTGCTGTGTTTTTCACATTTCCTCTAGAAATGATGAGCTTTTTCTCCCTTATTGCTGTTTTCTACTGCTGAGGGCAAGGCAGGTTCCTGGGAAGATGGATTCTTGTGATTCTGGCCTTGTGCCTCAGCCAGAGCTGAGGTGGGGTAGGGTGCACGCCTAAGGCCAGAGTCCCCTGGGGAAGGAGGAGGATGTTGGATTTCTGGTGGATTTCCAGGAAGGCTTCCTGCTCTGACAAAAACAACACAAACACAGGAAAAGGCTCTGGGGCCTAAGGAGAGGGGATAATGGACCAAGGTGGAGACTTTTGGGGTGGAGGCTGATACAGAGAGCAGCCCAGGAATAGAGAAGCTGCCTCCTCACTGTCCAGCTCTGTTCCCCAAGCCAGCTGAGACTCTTTCTCCACTGCGGTGGTAGGTTGGGAACTGGAGGAAGAGGCCCAGTAACTTTGGACACCCCGGCTTCTTCTCCACTCTTCATTGAGTATAATATTGCTTGGTGGCCTGGGCCATGAGGATAGGGGTGGAGAGGAGGCAGTGGCCTGGAGGGGGCGCATTTGGCTAAGGCCTCAGATTATGTAGGGCCTCAGATACAGACCTTAAATGTGTGGGGTCACATACCTGTCAGAGCTACACTCAGCCTCGCTCTGCGGGATCAGCAGAAGACATGCATCCTAAACTTGCTCCCATTACCAGCCCTATGGTGTGCTGTAAACTCATTATCTTCATATGGCTTGTGAATTGTTCTGTTACGTTGCATTATATATGCATATATACACATGTGTGTGTATGGGACTCTGTGTGTGTGTTTGCTGTAAATCAAAAATAAAAATCTAAGGCTCCCCCCACCATCTGAATAGACTCCATCCTCTTGGCCAGGGCACTCCAAAGTTAACCTGAACAACTGTTTCAGGCCATGAGGGGAAGTGGGTGTTGGACCTGCCTTATAATGCCCTCCTGCCTTTTGGAATTCAGGAAAAGCTGACCAGCATTAGCATCAACATAGACCTTAAGTCTGATTAAAAAAAAAAAAAAAAAAACCTTTACAATCTATTCTCTCCTGAAGCCTGCTACCTGGAGGCTTCACTTGCATGATAAAACTTTGGTCTCCATAACCTCTTATCATAACCTAGATATTTCATTCTATTGTTAACTCTTTTAACCATCACCAGTGAGAATTTGTTTTGTCTGAGATGGAGTCCTGAGTGCAGGCTTGAGTGCAGTGGTGCAATCTTGGCTCACTGCAACCTCTGCCTCCCAGCTTCAAATGATTCTCCTGCCTCAGCCTCCTGAGGAGCTAGGATTACAGGTGCCTGCCACTATGCCTGGCTAATTTTTTAAATTTTTAGTAGAGACAGGGTTTTGCCATGTTGGCTAGGCTGGTCTCAAACTCCTGATCTCAGGTGATCTGCCCACCTCAGCCTCCCGAAGTGCTGGGATTACAGGCATGAGCCACTGCACCCGGCCCAGAAAATTTTTTAATCTACCTATAACCTTGAAGCCCTCTGTACCCCCATTCCCCATTTTGAGTTGTCCCCCCTTTCTGGATCTAACCAATGTACATCCAGATGTGTTGATTGATGTCTCATGCCTTCCTAAAATGTATAAAACTAAGCTGTGCCCCAATCACCTTGGGCACGTGTTCTCAGGGTCTCCTGAGGGCTGTGTCACAAGCTATGGTCACCCATATTTGGCTCAGAATAAATCTCTTCAAATATTTTACACAATGTGACTCTTTTTGTCCACTGTCTCTCTCTCTCTCAGTGTGTGTGTGTGTGTGTGTGTGTCGGGGGGAGTCACAGATTTGGGTTTTTTTTTTTTTTGAGATAGGGTCTGGCTTTGTCACCCAGGCTGGAGTGCAGTGGGGCATCACCACTCACTGCAGCCTGGACCTACTTGGCTGAAGTGATCCTCCTACCTCAGCCTCCCAAGTAGCTGAGACTACAGGCATGTACCACCATGCCCAGCTAATTTTTGTATTTTTTGTGAAGATGGTGTCTCATTTTGTTGCCCAGGTTGGTCTCGAACTACTGAGCTCAAGTGATCCTCCTGCCTCAGCCTCTACAAGTGCTGGGATTATAGGCATGAGCCACCATGCCTGGCTTTCTTTTACTCATTTATTTATTTATTTGGGTGTGGGGGTCACAACTTTGACTTGCTAAGTATAAACATTTGAGATATACCACACTTTCAGTTAACTTTGTTTTGGCATTAAAAATCTGTATTTATCTATATCTGGAGCTTTTAAAGGGAAGTAATAAACTTTTTTTTTTTTTTTTTTTTTTGAGACGGAGTCTTGCTCTGTCGCCCAGGCTGGAGTGCAGTGGCATGATCTCGCCACCACGCCCAGCTAATATTTTGTATTTTTTAGTAGAGACTGGGTTTCACTATGTTAGCCAGGATGGTCTTGAACTCCTGACTTCATGATCCACCCACCTCAGCCTCCCAGAGTGTTGGGATTACAGGCGTGAGCCACCGCGCCCAGCCAACATTTTTTAAAATAATAAAACGGGGCCAGGGGCGGTGGCTCACGCCTGAAATACCAACAATTTGGGAGGCCGACGCGGGAAGATCGCTTGAGCCCAGGAGTTCGAGACCAGCCTGGGCAAAAAAGTGAGACTTTGTCTCTACAAAAAATACAAAATAAAAATAAATTTAAAATAAAACGGAAGGAGTCTGGCTCAGTCTTCACCTCTGAGAAGGGTAAGGAGAGCTCCAAACCAGAGCCTGAGAGCGCTTGTCCTCGCTGGGCACTTGGACCCAGCGTCAAGAACTGGGCGCGGCCCGTGGGAGCCTTGCTTTCGCGGCCCTGGCGCGGCTCTGCCTTCATCTGCATCGCTCTGGCGGCCCCTGCTGGGCTGGCGGTGAAAGACGACCCGGGATAGGGCGGTGCCCCGAGTTCGAGCTGGTGAAGGAGAGACTGGGTAGGGTCGAGGGGGACTCAAAGAAGACAAGCTCTGTTTACCGCACGGTTGTGTATGCCACGCTGTGGGCTCAGGGATTGTTCTGAAAGTGCGGCTGAGGAAAGGGGCAAGTCCAGGTCTGAGAGCAAGACTGCTGAGCCCAGGGAGGGAAGTGTCCGATTCCTGGGTGGGAATTCATCGCCCCATTTCTTCTCTTCTCCTTCCCGGCTCCACGTGGTGACCGTAAAGGGCCTGGCCTCTCTGACCAGGGCAGCCATTCTCCTCTGTGCAGCTGGTTGGGGTCATGAACTCTCAGATTCAGAAATAGGGAGCAGGATTTCTTGCTAAGACCTCCTGGCCAAAGTCAAGTTCTCTGACCTGCTTTTACTGAAAAAAATTGTTCTGAGGGCGTGCAGGAGCCTCAATCAACCATTTAATAAAAAAGCTTCCTCACCGTCCTCATGGTCTTTATCCCTGTAGGGTGGAAGGTAGGATTCAGGGCCCCAAACATTTCCCTGAGCATACTGGTGACCCAGTGGGTCCTAGTGAGTATTTGAGACAAAAATAGCTTGTGGGAGCTCCTGGCTAATGCAGCTGCCATGGCTAGTGCCTTGACCAAAGCTGGTATCAGGTTATTGGGAAAATAGAGCCTTTTGGGTCTGGCAGAGGCTCACTTCAAATAGAGGTTTCAGTCACTGTGAGTCAAGCAATTTATGCTACCACAGCTTGCTGGCGCCCCTTCACCCATTCTCATCAAATATTGCAAATGAAAACTTTGTGGAAAAAGCAGCTTCTTTATGCGTGACCACTTTTCTTTCTTTTTTTTTTTTTTTTTAATTCTTTTTTGAGACAGGGTCTTCCTCTGTCACCCAGGCTGCAGTGCCATGGCACCATCTTGGCTCACTTCAACCTCCGCCTCCTGGGCACAGGTGCTCCTCCCACCTCAGCCTCCCAAGTAGCTGGAATTACAGATGTGTGCCACCATGCCTGGCTAATATTTACTATTTTTAGCAGAGGTGGGGTTTCGCCATGTTGCCCAGGCTGATCTTGAACTTCTGTGCTCAAGTGATCTGCCCACCTCAGCCTCCCAAAGTGCTGGGATTATAGCCTTGAGCCACCACACCCACCACGGCCACTTCTTTATATATGATTCTTCATATTTGTGTGTGAAGATTTGAGTCCTCAGGTCACTAGTGGTAGCAGCCTTCTCAGATTCTGTCATCTTTCTCTTGTTTTGTACAAGACCCAGAGTCTATTAATAGGGAAACTTGGTCAAGCTAAGCCCTTAGGCTCATGAAGCAGGTTCAGAGGTTCCTGAGTCCTACCCTCCTCCGCTGTCAGGCCCAGCATTGTCCTGACAGGTTGACTGCACAGACCCTTGCCATGTCTGTGGATTCAGCCACCAGAGGGTGGTCAGTTTTATCGGTGGACAATAAAGAGGAATATCCGATTTGTAGTAATTGAAAAAGTCCATTTTTAGAGTAGTCTATGTCTGGGAATCAGGTTTGCTTTGACTCAGGGAGAAACTAGATTGTTTTGAAAAATGAATTTTAGGACTGGGCGCGGTGGCTCACGCCTGTAATCCCAGCACTTTGGGAGACTGAGGCGGGTGGATCACGAGGTCAGGAGTTCAAGACCAGCCTGACCAACATGGTGAAACCCCATCTCTACTAAAAATACAAAAATTTAAGTGGGCGTGGTGGTGCGCGCCTGTAATCCCAGGTACTCGGGAGGCTGAGGCAGGAGAATCACTTGAACCCGGGAGTCGGAGGTTGCAGTGAGCCAAGATCGCACCACTGCACTCCAGCCTGGGTAACAGAGCGAGACTCTGTCTCAAAAGAAAAATGAATTTTAGTCTTGCAAACTAAAGAGCAATGGAAAATGAAAGGTAACTGAAGGACATATATTTTAATCTTTTATTGTAAAACATGGCATAGAAAAGAAAACCACACAAATCAAATGTATAACTTAATTTATTATCATAAGGTAAAACCACCCAGATTAAGAAATAAGGCCAGGCGAGGTGGCTCATGGCTCTAATCTCAGCACTTTGGGAGGCCTAGGCGGGTGGATCACTTGAGTCCAGGAGTTTGAGACCAGCCTGGGCAACATGGCGAAACCCCATCTCTACTAAAAATATAAAAAACTAGCCAGGTGTGGTGGTGTGTACCTGTAGTCCCAGCTACTCAGGAGGCTGAGGTAGGAGAATTATCTGAGCTCAGGAGCTTGAGGCTGTGGTGAGCCAAGATTATGCCATTGCACTCTAGCCTGGGCAACTGGAGTGAGACCCTGTCTCAAAGAAGAAAAAAATTAAAAAATTTTTCCAGCCTCCCCAGAAAACCTTCTGTGTGCACTGTTCAAATCACAACCCTCCCTCCTCCCACAAACCATCGCTATCCTGAGTAATACAGCAATCAAGATGGATATTTTGGAGGACAGCTTAGACATATAAACCCAAACTAATTACTGTTATTTTATTTTATTTTTTAGACTGAGTCTCATTCTGTCGCCCAGGCTGGAGTGCAGTGGTGCAACCTCGGCTCACTGCAACCTCTGCCTCCCAGGATCAAGCAATTCTCCTGCCTCAGCCTGCCAAAGTAGCTGAGATTGCAGGTGTGTGCCCCCAAGCCTGGCTAATTTTTGTACTTTTAGTGGAGATGGGGTTTTACCATGTTGTCCAGGCTGGTCTTGAATTCCTGACTTCAGGAGATCCCCCTGCCTCAGCCTCCCAAAGTGCTGGGATTACAGGTGTGAGCCACCACACCTGGCAAGAAACACTACTTTCAATAAATGGGTTAGAAAAATGGGGAATAGTTTAATTGTTCTTGGATTAGGGAGGGTGACTGGGACTCAAGAGATTTAGCAAGAGAAGCTGGATCTCAGCAAATGAATTATTTTAATTCCCTGATAGTGAGCTCAAATCCCCTCCAAGCAGACTTCCTCCACATAGAAGAAGAGGTTTGCAATGTCTAAAACTACACAAGATTAATATCTGGAATGCTCAAGAAACTCGTGTGGATCAACAAGAAAAAGGCCAGAAATCCAATGGAAAAGTGAGCAAATAATAAAGTCAGAAATCACAGAAGGGAAATTAGAATGGCTGGCAAGTGTGTGAAGAGATGCCCAACCTTGGCTGGGCACAGTGGCTCGCATCTGTAATCCCAGCATTTTGGGAGACTGAGGCAGGATTGCTTGAGCCCAGGAGATCCAGACCAGCCTCAACAACATAACGAGACCCCATGTCTACAACAACAACAACAACAAAAGGCCGGGCGTGGTGATGTGCACCTGCAGTCTCAGCTACTCAGAAGGCTGAGGTGGGAGGCTTGCTTGAGCCCAGGAGGTGAAGGATGCACTCCAGCCTGGGCGACAGAGTGAGACCCTGTCTCAAAAAAAGAAAGCTCAATCTTAGAAGTACTGTGAGCAGGCCGGGCGCGGTGGCTCAAGCCTGTAATCCCAGCACTTTGGGAGGCCGAGACGGGCGGATCACGAGGTCAGGAGATCGAGACCATCCTGGCTAACACGGTGAAACCCCGTCTCTACTAAAAAAATACAAAAAAAACTAGCGGGGCGATGTGGCGGGAGCCTGTAGTCCCAGCTACTCGGGAGGCTGAGGCAGGAGAATGGCGTAAACCCAGGAGGCGGAGCTTGCAGTGAGCTGAGATCCGGCCACTGCACCCCAGCCTGGGCGACAGCGCGAGACTCCGTCTCAAAAAAAAAAAAAAAAAAAAGAAGTACTGTGAGCAATGCAAATTAAAACATGATTTAATCACTCGGTGTCACCTCAATTGACAAAAGTTAGGCAAGTCCGATAATGCCTTTCAAGTGTTGGAAAGGATGTAGGGAAAAAGGAACAATTGTTGGTGGGATTATAAACTTGTAGAGCCGTTCTGGAAGCCATCTGACTCTATTTCATGAATTCAAATATGCATATAGCCAATGAGCCAGCAATCTTATGTCCCCAGAGGAACATAAACAAGCACATTCATCAGAGGATTATACATGGAGGCAACCTAGGGGGGCCACCGCTAGAGAAATGGGGAAGTAAAATGTATAAATGCATACTTTGCTGTACTGTGCAGCAGTCAGCCACAGTGAACTAAAGGTAATTAGACCCCCACAACAATCTTAAAAACGGGTGTCACATAAAGAAGAAATACAATAAGATCTAGGATATAACACCATTTATGTAGGCTAAAGTCACACCTACCCATAAAAGAGCACTGTATATCTTTTAGGAATGTCTATATACCCAAGGACATGCATTAAACACATTATAGTGAGTCTCTTATGGGATAGAGAGAAGGATGAATAAATAGGGTATGAATGGGGGAAAAAATAAAAGAGGATACCTCCTTACCAGAGATGAAAAATGGTATACCTGAGCTGAAGAGATTTCTCCAACTCTCTCTACTGGAGGGAAGGAAAATTGCCCTTGAAAAGTTTCACACAGATGGTCAATATAAGGACATCAGGAGAGTCTCCTTAATGACTGGAATAGTTGGTGGCTATATAAAACTTGGGTAGCTATTTCAAAGGAAGGACCATAAAGATGCTTCAGGCAACTTAGGGGAATTCCAGGTTGGCACAGGAAATTATGTGGATGAGATAACAGGTAAAGGCTCGGACTCACAGAGGACAGGTCGGGGCGTTGTGGGGCTGGAATTACAGTGGCAACTACAGGGCAGACCCACACTGAAAGGAAGCAGAATGCAGTGGATCCTGTCCAGTCCTGGGGAAAGTGTCCCATGATGGCCAGACCTCCTGACTAGAATGACCCTACTCGGAGAGGGGACCAGGAGCAGGATTTGTTTGATCAAAGGAGTCTTTGGGGAGACTTCACACTGATGAGTCCCAAAAGCAGTATATGGAGAAACATGCAGGGAGAGCAAACATTTGGCCCAAAGGCAAGGAGATGGAAAAATGCAGGAAGGCACTCTGATGCATATGGTGGGGAAAGGAAAGAAACAAAGAAATAGTTGAAATTTGTAGAAACCTATGTGTCTAGGCTGGGAGCAGTGGCTCATGGCTGTAATCCCAGCACTTTGGGAGGCCGAGTTGGGTGGATCGTCTGAGGTCAGGAGTTCAAGACCAGCCTGGCCAATATGGTGAAATCCTGTCTCTCCTAAAAATCTCAAAAATTAGCTGAGTGTGGTGGCGCATGCCTGTAGTCCCAGCTACTCAGGAGGCTGAGGCATGAGAACTGCTTGAACCAGGGAGGTGGAGGTTGCAATGAACCAAGATCATGCCACTGCACTCCAGCCTGGGTGACAGAGTGAGACTCTGTCTCAAAAAACAAAAACAAAAAAAGTATGTGTCTAAACACAATGTGTGGTATCCTGGAACAGGAACAGGACATAGGCCGGGTGCAGTGGCTTACACCTATAATCCCAGCAGTTTGGGAAGCTAAGGCAGGTGGATTACCTGAGGTCAGAAGTTCGAGACCCGCCTGGACAACATGGTGAAAACCTATCTCTACTAAAAATACAAAAAGTTAGCCAGGCATGGTGGTGGGCACCTGTAATCCCAGCTACCCGGGAGGCTGAGGCAGGAGAATTGCTTGAACCTGGGAGGTGGAGGTTGCAGTGATGCCAGATCACGCCACTGCCCTCCAGCCTGGGCGACACAGTGAGACTCCATCTCAAAGAAAAAAAAAAAAAAAGAAAAAGAAACAGGACATAAGTGGAAAACTGGTAGAATCTGAATAATATCTGTAGTTTAGTTAATCGTACTGTAACACTGTTAATTTCTTAGTTTTGACAAATGTGCTACAGTATGTCATGTTTTAATAATAAGGCAAGCTGAGTGAAAGGTATACAAGAACTCTCTCTACTATCCCTGCAACTTTTCTGTAAACTTAAACTTATTCCAAAAGAAAAAGAAAAAAAAAGGCCAGGCATGGTGGCTCATGCCTGTAATCCCAGCACTTTGGGAGGGCGAGGAGGGCGGATCACGAGGTTAGGAGATCAAGACCATACTGGCCAACATGGTGAAACCCCGTCTCTACTAAAATACAACAAATTAGCCGGCCTGTAGTCCCGGCTACTCAGGAGGCTGAGGCAGGGGAATCACTTGAACCTGGAAGGCGGAGATTGCAGTGAGCCGAGATCACGCCACTGCACTCAAGCCTGGAGACAGAGTAAGACTCTGTCTCAAAAAATAAAAAAAGAAAAAAATTTAAAAAAAGGAAAAGCTGCAGCTGAAAAGTGTGTAAAATAAATTAAAATAGGCAAATATATCAGTCAGGCATCTTATATATTAACATAAGATGTGTGTGTATATATGTGTTTATATGTGTGTGAATTTTAAAGTTTGAAAGAATTTATACCAAAGTACTATTATCTCTAAATCATATTATTACTAGGATGTAGAACTATAAGTTACTAATTCTCTTCTTTGTGCTTTTCTGTATTATTTGAATATTCACTATAAAAATGTGTAACTTTTGGCCGGGCGTGGTGGCTCACGCCTGTAATCCCAGCACTTTGGGAGGCTGAGATGGGTGGATCACGAGGTCAGGAGATCGAGACCATCCTGGCTAACACGGTGAAACCCCGTGTCTACTAAAATACAAAAAAAAATTAGCTGGGCGTGGCGGTGGGCGCCTGTAGTCCCAGCTACTCGGGAGGCTGAGGCAGGAGAATGGCGTGAACCCGGGAGGCGGAGCTTGCAGTGAGCCGAGATTGCGCCACTGCATTCCAGCCTGGGGGACAGAGCGAGACTCCGTCTCAAAAACAAAAACAAAAACAAAAACGTGTAAATTTTTTTAATTGGAAGAAAAAAACTGTCCCGGCACAGTGGCTCACACCTGTAATCTCAGCATTTTGGGAGGCCGAGGCAGGCGGATCACATGAGATCAGGAGATAGAGACCAGCCTGGCCAACATGGTGGAACCCCGTCTCTACTAAAAATACAAAAATTAGCCAGGCGTGGTGTTGGGCGCCTGTAATCCCAGCTACTCGGGAGACTGAGGCGGGAGAACAGCCTGAACTCAGGAGGCGGAGGTTGCAGTGAGCCAAGATCCCACCACTGCACTCCAGCCTGGGCCATACAGCGAGACTTACTCAAAAAAAAAAAAACAAAAAAAAGAACGAACTCATTTGGGCCTGCCTGAAAGAACAGTGTCATGCTCAGAAGAGACTTCTCTGGATGTCTTGAAAAGATTCTGACACCCTCTGGGTCCTAGGCTCACCCTCTCCCAAGGTCAGGTTTGAGTAAATCTCTTGGAGACAAGCAATTTTCTTCTCCTTTGGCAGGATCCACAAGTCAAAGAAAAAGTGTCCGCTTCTAGGGGTGTTCAGGGGAAAGTGTGTATGCTCTTATTGTTGGTCAGAGAGCTATGAACGTGTCTACCTGTTACTGTGCATGTATTCAGATGTACAGTATGAAATTTATGTGTGGTCCAACACTATTTGTATTTATTCTTACTTATTCTTCCTTTCTTCTCGGTCTTTAGTATTTCTCTCTCTCTTTTTTTTTTTTTTTTTTTTGAGACAGTCTTGTTCTGTCGCCCAGGCTGCTGGAGTGCAGTGGCACGATCTCAGCTCACTGCAACCTCTGCCTCCCGAGTTCAAGCGATTCTCACGCCTCAGCCTCTTGAATAGCTGGGATTATAGGTGTGAGGCGCTGCACCTTTTATTTATTTATTTATTTTAAGACAGGGTCTCATTCTTTCACCCAGGCTGAAGTACAATGGCATAATCATGGCTCACCACAGCCTCAAACTCCCAGGCTCAGGTGATCCTTCCATTTTAGCCTTCTGGGCAGCTGAGACTACAGGTGCGCACTACCATGCCTGGCTAATATTTTGTATTTTTTGTGGAGACAAGATTTCACCATGTTGCCCAGGCTGGTCTCGAATTCCTGGGCTCATGTGATCCACCTGTCTCAGTCTCCTAAAGTGCTGAGTTTACCAGTATAAGCCACCGCACCCAGCCTAGTATTTCTTTTTTTTTTTTTCTTTTTGAGACGGAGTCTCACTCTGTCCCCCAGGCTGGAGTGCAGTGGTACCATCTCGGCTGACTGCAATCTCCGCTTCCAGAGTTCAAGAGATTCTTCTGCCTCAGTCTCTGGAGTAGCTGGGACTACAGGCACATACCACGAAACCCAGCGAATTTTTGTATTTTCAGGAGAGACAGGGTTTTGCCATGTTGGCCAGGCTGGTCTTGAACTCCTGACCTCAGGTAATCCACCCACCTCGGCCTCCCAAAATGTTGGGATTACAGGCGTGAGCCACTGCGCCCAGCCCCAGCCTAGTATTTCTTAATTACAAAAGTAATGGGCCCGGCGCGGTGGCTCACGTCTGTAATCCCAACACTTTGGTAGGCAAGTGGATCATTTGAGGTCAGGAGTTTGAGACCAGCCTGACCAACATGGTGAAACGCCGTCTCTACTAAATAAAAATAATAAAAAAAAAAATTAGCCCTGCGTGGTCTAGACAAGGAAGACTGGGGCCCTGGGGGGAAGACTGAAGGGGAAAGACCCTTCCAGACAAAGGGTAGGTCTGTATGGAGGCCCTGAGGTGGGACAGAGTGTGCTGAGGCGGAGGAATATCGCGCCCAGTGTGCGTGGAGAGAATCTGGGAAGCCAGACTGATGAGGAAGACTGGGCCAGGCCAAGCTCCGTAGGCTGCGGATTTAGTTTCCCCAACAGTGCGCGAAGGAACCTGCACCTTTGGAACCAGCAATACTTAGAAGTGCTTTCTTTGTTCCATTTTATCACTGTGTGAACACTCCTTGATTTTCGATGAAAGCCTTTTTGAGAAGAGTGTAACAGCTCACATTAAGATGATCAGATTCAAAATGCACATCAAATTTACTTTACGATGTTAACCAAATTCCCCAGATCCCTGTGCATCCCAGCATATTTCTTCTATTTTAGGACCTAAAGTATGAGAGAAATTTCCTGTTTCTGCAAAACTAGTTTGTTCTTGTAAAGCAAATTGTGCTTGCTCTGTTCAGCTTGCGTTCCTGGATGCTCCCTCTGGGGGTCCTGGATCCTGCCTTGTCCTGGCCAATAAAATGCAAGTCCTGGTGGGAGGCAGAGCACTGGGCTGGGCACATGATCTTTCCAGCCACGCTTCCCAGTTCTCTCTACAGTGCTGCCATGCTGCCAAGCACAGGTCCCGCAGTGTCTCCTCTGGGCTCCCATAGCATCCTGGGGTAAACCTATTATTGCAAGCGCCATACTGTCATTTGATTTCTCCTACTGGTGCTCAATAAGTACTTATTTAATGGATATATTGTATTAGAACAGGGTTAGACGATATCTAAATTATAGTGCATCATTCAATGAAATACTAGGCAACCATAAAAAGAACAATGTATATTGTTCTTTTCATATATATTTGATATATAATTATAATTGATATATATTTGCAGATATAGAAAGATGCCCATGAGGGCCGGGCATGGTGGCTCATGCCTGTAATCCCAGCACTTTGGGAGGCTGAAATAGGAGGATTGCTTGAGCCCAGGAGTTTGAGACCAGTCTGAGCAATATAGTGAGACTCTGTCTCTACAAAAAATAAAAAATAAAAAAATTAGCCAGGTATGATGGTGCATGCCTGTTGTCCTAGATACTCAGAAGGCTGAGGAGGGAGGATTGTTTGAACCCAAGAGTTCGAGGATGCAATGAGCTATGATGATGCCACTGCACTCCAGCCTGGGTGACAGAGTGAGACTCCAACTCTAAAAAAGAAAGATGTCCATGAGCTGTTAAGTAAAAAGAGAAAGTTATGGAACATATATAGTACAGTATTATTTTTCTTTTTAAAAAGTATATATATGGCCAGGCGTGGTGGCTCACACCTGTAATCCCAACACTTTGGGAGGCTGAGGTGGGCAGATTACAAGGTCGGGGGTTCGAGACCAGCCTGGCCAAAATGGTGAAACCCTGTCTCTACTAAAAATACAAAAAAATTAGCCGGGCATGGTGGTCGCGCCTGTAATCCCAGCTACTCGGGAGGCTGAGGCAGGAGAATCACTTGGACCTGGGAGGCAGAGATTGCAGTGAGCCAAGATCGCACCATTGAACTCCAGCCTGGGGAACAGGGCGAGACTCCATCTCAAAAAAAAAAAAAAGTATGTGTGTGTGTGTGTGTATATGTGTGTGTGTGTGTGTGTGTGTGTGTGTGTATATATATATAAAATATACGCACACACACATACATATATGAGAGACATCTACTTTTTTATTTACACATTTCTGTGGTATTTGAATTTGTCACAGTACACAGGCATAACCTCTGTAATTAAAATGAATAAATGAGTGATTGAATTCATAAATAAATAAGGGATTTTTTTTTTTTTTTAGGGTTCTCAGAGTGGTGAATTGAGAAGAAAATTCAGTCCTTAAGTTTTTCTCTCCAACCTATTTACCAAGTTTTGGACCTGTGCTTTCAACTTTTTATTTTATTTTTATTTTTGAGACAGGGTCTCGCTCTGTTGCCCAGGCTGGAGTGCAGTGGCACCATCTCGGCTCACTGCAGCCTCTACCTCCCAGGTTCAAGCAATCTTCCTGCCTCAGTCCCCCAAGTAGCTGAGACTACAGGCACGTGCCACTACGCACTGCTAATTTTTGTATTTTTAATAAAGATGGGGTTTTGCTATGTTGCCCAGGCTGGTCATATTTTATTTTATTTTGTGACAGGATCTTGCTCTGTCAGCCAGGCTGGAGTGCAGTGATGTAATCAGAGCTCACTGCAGCCTTGAATTCTTGGGCTCAAGCAATCCTCCTTTCTCAGCCTCCCAAGTAGTTAAAATTACAGGCATGCACCACCACGCCCAGCTAATTTTTTAAATTTTTGTAGAGATGGGGTCTTGCTATGTTGCTAATCTGGAATACCTGACCTCAAGCAATCTTCCTGCCTTGGTCTCCCAAAGTACTGGGAGTATAGGAATAATCGACCATGCCAGGCCTCAATTTATTTTTGAAAAGATGTTTATGATATGATAAAAAAATAGATTCAGAACAGTATAACCCCAGTTATGGGAAAAAATTTATATATATTTATATTTTGGTGAAAAATACATATATATATATGCATACTGTTTTTTTGAGACAGAGTTTCACTCTATTGCCCAGGCTGGAGTACAGTGGCAGGATCTTGGCTTGGCTCACTGCAACCTCCACCTCCCGTAATCAAGCAATTCACCTGCCTCAGCCTCCCAAGAAGCTCGTACTACAGACACACCACATCATGCCTGGCTAATTTTTGTGTTTTTGGCAGAAATAGTGTTTCACTGTATTGGCCAGGCTGGTCTCGAACTCCTGGCCTCAAGTGATCCACCCACCTTGGCCTCCCAAAATGCTGGGATTACAAGTGTGAGCTATCATGCCCGGCCCTACGATATGTATATATTTCTTTAACTATCAGAGACAATAATGACAGCTTAATTTTCCTTTTTGACTATTTCCATATTTCTTTTTATTTAAGATTCACTCATGCATTCAATAAATGTTCATTGAGCATCTGCTATGTGCCTGACATGGTGCTTTTTCTTAAGCTCATAGTCTGGTGGGAAGACTCACAAGAAAATAATATAGTTTGTGAGGATGTATAATACCAAATACTATGGAGTCATCCATCTGCCAGGAGGGTCCAGGGATGACCAGGGAAGGCTTCACAGGGGAGGTGCTGCTTAAGCTGAGTCTTGAGGAATGAGGAGGAGTTTGTCAGTTGGACTGGGTGAGAAAGGGCATTGCAGAAAAAAGAGACCATCTTGCATAAAGTACCTTTTATAACAATACAGAGGAGTGAAAGAGGACATCCTTTTCATGAACATTCAGTTGGTCAATGAGGCAGAAGCACAGGGGACATGAGGGGAAGAAGAGCTGAGAAACAGACACCCTGGAAATGGTAAGGAACCTTTGAGAGACCTTATATGGAATGGAGTGCAGGCATTGTTGCCCCATTTAAGAGTTGAGAAAACTGAGTCACAGGTTAAATGACTTGCCTAAGGTCATGTTAGGAGATGAGACCAAGCTGGAATGTAACTTGAAAGTTTTTATGCTTCCAACCACAGTGCTGGGCCAGGCCCCGTCCTTGAGATCCCTCTGATGTTCTGGCTTGAACCACTTCAAAGCTGTTAGGAAAGAAGAAGAGGGCTTACCCCACTGGGCTCTGACCACACTGGCCACACACTTGGCGCACTCTTGTACCCACAGCCACAAGAGAACGTTTTCTGAGTCTTTCCCAGAAAATGGCATGTACACATCCAACCTTGAAGTTGGTGGGTAACCTTCAGAAATGATGAAGGAGGTGGATTTCCTGGCATCCTGCCTTGCTGGGGAGCTGCTTCCCATCCTTGCTGCCAGGATTAAGTGGCACTTAGGCCTCTTATTCCCCAGAACAGGGAGTCATGGATGTGGCAGGAGCTCAGATTGAGTGATTTATTTATTTTTCATTTTATTTTATTTTATTTATTTATTGAGACAGAGTCTTACTCTGTCACCCAGGCTGCAGTGCCGTGGCTTGATCTCGGCTCACCGCAACCTCCGCCTCCTGGGTTCAAGCAATTCTCCTATCTCAGTCTCCCGAGTAGCTGGGATTACAGGCACCTGCCACCACGCCCGACTAATATTTATATTTTTAGTAGAGACGAGGTTTCACCATGTTGGCCAGGCTGGTCACTCCTGACCCCAGGTGATCCATGCACTTCAGCCTCCCAAAGTGTTGGGATTACAGGCATGAGCCACTATGCCCAGCCTTATTTATTTGAGACAGAGTCTCACTCTGTCGCCCAGGCTGGAGTGCAGTGGTACAATATCGGCTTACTGCAACCTCACCTCCCAGGTTCAAGTGATTCTTCTGCCTCAGTAGAGATTACAGGTGTGCGCCACCATGACTGGCTAATTTTTTTTTTTTTTTTGTATTTTTAGTAGAGACAGGGCTTCACCATGTTGGCCAGGCTGGTCTCGAACTCCTGACCTCAGGTGATCCACCCCCTTTAGCCTTGCAAAGTGCTGGGATTACGGGCATGAGCCACCATGCCCAGCTAGATTGAGTGTTTTATGATGCTGCATAGACTTTGGGATAGGAAAGACCTGATTTCTCACCCTCACTCTAATGGCTAATGAAAAGACTGACAATTCCATAGGCTGACAAGGATGTAGAACAACTAAAACTTTCGTACAGGGCTACTGGGAATATAAAATGGCCCAATCTCTTTGGAAAATTGTTTGGTGTACTTAATAAAGTTAAACATATTTCTCCCTAATAAGAATGTTCATGGCAGTGTTATTTGAAATAGCCTAAAACTGGAAAAAAAAATCCACATATTCATCAACAGGAGGATGGATAAATAAATTGGGTGGTAGATTCATAAAACGGAATACAATTCAGCATAAAAAAGGAACATACTGCTGGTACAACAATGTGGGAAAATCCACAGACATACTATACAGAACAGAAAAAACCACATGCAAGAATATGATTCTGTTTTTTCTTTTTCTTTTTTTGGGGGAGACAGTCTAGCTCTGTTGCCCAGGCTGGAGTGCAGTGGTACCATCTCAGCTCACGGCAACCTCTGTCTCCCAGGTTCAAGTGATGCTCATGCCTTAGCCTCCTAAGTAGCTGGGACTACAGGTGTGCACCACCATGCCCAGCTAATTTTTTGTATTTTTGGTAGAGATGGGGTTTCACCATGTTGGCCAGGCTGGTCTCGAACTCCTGACCTCAGGCAATCTGCCTGCCTCGGCCTCCCAACATGTTAGGATTATAGGCGTGAGCCACCACGCCTGGACAATATGATTCTATTTATACGAAGTTCGAGAACAGGTAAAATTAATCTATGAGAATAGAGGTCAGAATATTGGTTACATTGGAGGTTAGGGGGAGTGAGTTTTGCTGGAAAGGGGCATGAAGGAACTTTGGAGTGTGATGAAAATAGTCTCATTTTGATCTGGGTGGTGGCTACATGCACGTATATGGTATAAGTGTGTACCACATGTTATGTGGACAATTATGTGGACATGGCCTAATATGTTACATAGTAGGCATATGTAAGTTATGGCTCAATCAAGTACTATGTGAGAGAGAAAGGAGGAGGAGGAAGAGGAGAAAGAAAGGAAGAAAGAGAGGGAAAGAAAGTAAAAGAAATCCTGATTTTGATTTTGGTTTCCAGTTCTGCCCCTGTGACCCTTGGACAATTGACAACATTTCTGAGCCCCTTTCCTCACCCATAAAATGAGGATCACGGGCGGGGCTAGGGGGCTCACACCTATAATCTCAGTAATTTGGGAGGCCAAAGCGGGAGGATCGCTCGAAGTCAGGAGATTGTGACCAGCCTGGGCAACAAAGTGAGGCCTGTCTCTACAAAATAAAATTTTTAAAAAATTAGCCGGGTGTGGTGGCATTAGCCTATAGTCCTAGCTACTCAGGAAGCTGGGGTGGGAGGATCCCTTGAGCCCAGGAGGTCAAGGCTGCAGTGAGCCCTGATTGCCTCACTGGACTTCAGTGTGGGCAACAGAGCAAGTCCCTGTCTCTAAAATAAAATAAAATAAAATAAAATAAATAAAAAGGGATCCTAATAGTACCTCTCTCATAGGGTTGTTTGAGAGTCAAATGAGATAACGCACAAAAATCTCTTAGCCCAAGAGCCTGAAACACCGTAAAAGTTCAGGAAAATGTATTCTTACTGTTGGCCCCTTACCTACCGTCTCCTCCACCGGAGCTGGCCCCTGAAACCTCACCCCAAAGAATGGTTTCCGCCCCCAGGTTATGTCAGGTCTTTAGGTGGAACTCTGAGCCCCACATCACTAAATGCTGTCATGCCCACAGGATCCAGGAGGCTCCAGTGACTAGAAAGAAGTTTCATCAAATTTGAACAGGAAGCAGCAGTGGCAGCTGATAATCTGTGACCTGAATATAGCTATACACTATCTCACTGTGGTTTCTGGTTTCCCTGGCAGAGGAAACGCCCACAACTTTCTTGAAGTTATTCTAAACACTCAGTTCCTTGTTTGGCTTTGGCAGGATAATGTTACCCCTGGGTGCCCCTGTGCTTTGGGCTGTGACCTCCCTGCCAGCCTGAGGCTCCAGCTCTTCAGCCAACCTGTGGGGCAACCATCCCTTCCACTCAGTGGGCAGTGACAGGAACAGACCAGGAAAGAGGCCACTCGTATCTGCAGCCATTGGAAAGAGGGGGGAAAAAAGCAAGAAACTTTAAATACAGCATCCACTTCTTGTTCCTCTTCAAGAAACCAGGCAGGCAGGACTGACATGCTGTGACTGAGCCACCAGCTGCTTCTCACCATCACTAGTTTCTAAATTACACTCCATTCCCAATTGCTTCTCTCTGGTTCTGTTCTCAGGAAAACAAATCTGTCCTCCTGGTTCCTCTACGTCCAGATGAAGAGCTGAGTCCAGGCCCAGGACACAGGTTTGGCAGAAAAGCCCTGTGAATTCTTGTTATTGTAAAACCCAGAGTCCAAGAGGCTCCCAGCCAATGTAGGCAAAGTTTGTTTTTGCCTTCTGTTCCCCGGCCACCCCCTGCTCACTGTTGTCTACCAAAGCTTTGATGACATCGTATCACTTATCACTGCATCTTCTGGATTATTCATTCTGAAGAATTCAGGATTTCCTGTGTTCCCCCTCTCAGGAGTACTTATATTTTAAGAGAAACCTTGAGATAGTAATACTTACTTAGATTACTGCCTCTAACTGACACCTGTGTTTGGTAGGGAGAGGAGGGCTTTGGGCTCTCTCTGGCCCCCTGGTGGCCACCACTGCTCCAGATGTGGATATGTGGATGACATGGCATGACTTTTCTTTTTCTTTCTTTCTTTTTTTTTGAGATGGAGTCTCGCTCTGTCGCCCAGGTTAGAGTGCAGTGGTGTGATCTCGGCTCACTGCAACCTCCACCTACCAGGTTCAAGTGATTCTTCCGCCTCAGCCTCCCCAGTAACTGGGACTACAGGTGCACCACCACGCCTGGCTAATTTTTGTATTTTTAGTAGAGATGAGGTTTCTCCATGTTGGCCAGGCTGGTCCTGAACTCCTGACCTCGTGATCTGCCCACCTCGGCCTCCCAAAGTGCTGGGATTACAGGCATGAGCCATCATGCCTGGCCATAGTTTTTTTCTTTCTCTTTTTTCTTTTCTTTTCTTTTTTTCTTTTTTTTTTTTTTTTTTGAGACAAGATCTCACTCTTACTCTGTTGCCCAGGCTCGAGTGCAGTAGCACCATCACGACTCACTGCAGCCTCAACCTCCAGGGCTCAGGTGATCCTCCTGCCTCAGCCTCCCAAGTAGCTGGGACTACAGGCACACACACCACACCTGGCTGATTTTTTTTTTTTTTTTGTATGTTTTGTAGAGACGGTGTCTCAGTATGTTGCCCAGGCTGGTCTTGAACTCCTGGACTCAAGCAATTTGCCTGTCTTAGCCTCCCAAAATGTTAGGATTACAGGTGTGAGCCACTGAGCCCACCTAAAAGATCTTGTAAAGATCTTTTTTTTTTTTTTTTTACAAGACCAGGCACGGTGGCTCACACCTGTAATCCCAGCACTTTGGGAGGCCAAGGTGGATGGATCACCTAAGGTCAGGAGTTCGAGACCAGCCTGGCCAGTATGGTGAAACCCCGTCTCTCCTAAAAATACAAAAAATTAGCTGAGCGTGGCAGTGGGTGCCTGTAATCCCAGGTACTCGGGAGGCTGAGGCAGGAGAATTGCTTGAACCCAGGGTGGGCACGGAGGTTGCAGTGAGCCATTGTGCCACGGCGCTTTCAGCCTGGGCGACAGAGTGAGGCTCCGTCTCAAAAAAAAAAAGATAATGTTTTGTTTGTTTCCTGAAGAGGAACAGGAAGGTGAAACTCCTGCAGTTTGGTTAGAACAAAATGGGGAAGCTGTCAAAGCAGGTGGCTGCAGAGCTTGGGAAGATATGGATGATGGCTGCTTTCACATGCCCCAGAGCTTGTACTCAGAGCAAGAAGTCCTCCCAGGAAGGTCAGAGGAGTAAAGGGTCACTTAGGGATTCTGAGGCACAGTGGAAGTGACGCTAGTTGAGCAAGGATGAAACCAGACTTCTGAAGGCACAGCTCTGCCGCCAGCTAGTTGAAAGCTGAGCAATCATCTAACCTGTCTCAGGCTCATTCTCTTCACTTAAAATACCTCAGGCAGGAAGAATACACACTAAGATGTCGATAGTGGTCCTCTCTGGGTGTAGAATTATGGGTAAGTTTGGTTTACTTTTTTTGGAATGGGAGGCAGGGTCTTGCTGTGTTGTCCAGGCTGGCGTGCAGCGGTGTGATCACAGCTCACTGCAGCCCTGACCTTCTGGGCTCAAGTGATCCTTCCACCTCAGCCTTCCAAGTAGCTGAGACTATAGGCATATGCCGCTATGCCTGGCTAATTTTTTAACTTTTTGTAGAGATAGAGTCTTGCTATATTGCTCAGGTGATCCTCCCTCCTCGGCCTCCCAGAGTGCTGGGATTACGGATGTGAGCCACTGTGCCTGGCCTGTTTTCCTTTTTTTTGAGACAGAGTCTGGCTCTTTCACCGCAGACGGGAGTGCAGTGGTGTGATCTCATCTCACTGCAGCCTCTGCCTCCCGGGTTCAAGTGATTCTCCTGCCTCAGCGTCTTGAGTAGCTGGGACTACAGGCATGCACCACCACACCTGGCTAATTTTTGTATGTTTAGTGGAGGTGGGGTTTCACCATGTTGGTCAGGCTGGTCTCAAAACTCCTGACCTCAGGTGATCCACGCGCCTTGGTCTCCCAAAGTGCTGGGATTCCAGCTGTGAGTCACTGCGCCTGGCCATGGTTTACTTCTTAATGCCTATTATTGGTCAAGGCTTAATTAGAGAAGCAGAACTATCAGGCATGGCATGGAGTAAGATGTTTCTTGTGGGGTTTTGATGTTATGCAATGTGGGAACTTGTTAAGCAGTTTGTATACAACTGTTGCTTCTGTTTCTGGTGCTGGGACTGAAGTCAGAAAGAGCAGGTAGACATGAAGTATGGGAGAGTAAGGACCAGTAGGAGTCCAAAAGAACCAGGGGGCACCCACAGGATGAATTGGAATCTGTATCAATGTCTCACTGCCTCTAAAACATCCTACTTCAACTATGTGGGCGACCCGCAGGAATCGCTGAACTCTGTGTCATAAATCTGAACACAGACCTGACTCAGGGACTGAAAATGCTAAAGGAAGAGCTGTCATGGGGGCCGAAGGAGATGTAAGCTCAAGTCTATCCCATGGCCACAAGGTGAGCTAGCAGATCTGAAACACCATAAGTTAGAGCAGTGCCTGCTTCTACACTGACCTTCTGAGCATAAGCATGTTTGCTTCACCTCTGCCCTCCAATCTTGTGCAAATTTTCTGTGGCCAACCCTAACCCAGAGCCATACAGAGAAAGAAATTCTGAAAAACATGGTTTCAGTTTAGCTAAACTGACATAGTACAAAGCCACTATGTATTTGCCAAAGCTTCTTCAATTAGCATGGTTTTGTTTGTTTGTTTGTTTTTGAGACAGAATCTCACTCTGTCACCCAGGCTGGAGTGCAGTGGCACTATCTGGGCTCCCTGCAACCTCCACCTCCCAGATTCAAGTGATTCTCCTGCCTCAGCCTCCCAGATAGTGGGATTACAGGTGCACGCCACCACACCCAGCTAATTTTTGTATTTTTTAGTAGAGATGGGGTTTCACCATGTGGGCCAGGCTTGTCTCAAACTCCTGACCTCAAGTGATTCGCCCACCTCAGCATGTATTATTTTCATAACCAGGAGAAAGAATACCCTTTAAAATGTCTCAAAATATCCAAATGGCTAATAAACATACAAAAAGACACCAATTCATTAATTGGCAAGAAAATGCAAATTAAAATACAATAAGTGAATCTGCACATTCACCAGAATGGTTAAAATGAAAAAGACAACACTGAGTATTGGTGAGGATATAGAGCAACTGGAACTTTCGCATGTGGCTAGTGAGAATGTAAATTGCCAGTTTAGAAAACCTTTTGGCAACAACTGTCAAAGTGGAACATATGCAAAAAGTGTGATAAGCAATTACATTTCTAAAAAGATGCATGTTCATACACATAAAAATAGCTATAAGAATGTTCGGCTGGGCGCAGTGGCTCACGCCTGTAATCCCAGCATTTTGGGAGGCCGAGGCAGGCGGATCATGAGGTCAGGAATCAAGACCATCCTGGCTAACACGGTGAAACCCTGTCTCTACTAAAAAATACAAAAAATTAGCTGGGTGTGGTGGCGGGCGCCTGTGGTCCCAGCTACTCAGGAGGCTGAGGCAGGAGAATGGCGTGAACCTGGGAGGCGGAACTTGCAGTGAGTCGAGATTGGGGCCACTGCACTCCAGCCTAGGTGACAGAGCGAGACTCCGTCTCAAAAAAATAATAATAATAATAAAAGAATGTTCATAGTGGCACTGTTTGTAAAAGCTAAGAATAGAAACAATTCAAACGTCCACCAACAATAGAATGGATAAATAAATCATGGTGAATTCACACAATGGAGTGCTACACAGCAATGGGAATAATTAATGTATCATGAAGCACAACCACATGGATGACTGTCACAACCATAATATTACGTGGAAGATACCAGACACAGAAGAGCATATACTGATGATTCCATTTATGTCAAGTTCAAAAATAGGTGAAATTAATCTATGCTGTTCACCTATGGATAAGAATTACCCTTTGGCAAAACAACTGGGGAATACATAGATGTAGGGATAAGGAAAGAAAATAGAATGGTGAACGTGGTTTATATTGAACCTGGTTTTTTTTTTTTTTTTTTTTTTTTTTGAGACAGAGTCTTGCTCTGTTGCCCAGGCTGGAGTGCCGTGGCATGATCTGAGCTCACTGCAACTTCCACCTCCTGGGTTCAAGCGATTCTCCTGCCTCAGTCTCCTGAGTAGCTGGGACTACAGGCATGCGTCACCACACCTGGGTAATTTTTTTTGTTGTTATTGTCTGTTTTTGAGATGGCGTTTCGCTCTTGTCACCCAGGCTAGAGTGCAATGGCGCGATCTTGGCTCACTGCAACCTCCGCCTCCCAGGTTCAAGCTATTCTCCTGCCTCAGTCTCCCAAGTAGCTGGGATTACAGGTGTGCACCACCACGCCCTGCTAATTTTGTATTTTTAGTAGAGACAGGGTTTCCCCATGTTGGTCAGGCTGGTCTGGAACTCCCAACCTCAGGCGATCCACCTGCCTCGGCTTCCCAAAGTCATGAGATTACAGGTGTGAGCCACCACACCTGGCCAATTTTTGTATTTTTAGTAGAGATGGGGTTTCACAATGTTGGCCAGGCTGGTCTCGAATTCCTGACCTCAGGTGATCCGCCCACCTCGGCCTCCCAGAGTGCTGGGAATACAAGTGTGAGCCATCGTGTCTAGCCTTACAACTCTTAAATATGCTCGTGGGAGCAGAGGCTTTGCTCCCTGACAGAAGAACCTGTCCCTGACGACACAACTGGAGAGAATTTATTGAGTGCTTACTGTGTGCTTGGGATGATGCACTCAGCAAGACACCTGAGCCTCCTGGAGACCAGGAGAGTCCCAAGTGCAGGTTCATTGAGCTAGAGCTTTTAAAGGAGAAGAGAAATCTGGATAAATTGCACTGGGCAATTTGTTCACTCTCTTTCCGGAAGTTCAACCAACCCTAGATTTTATTCTACTGAAATCAGGATAAAACCAGTCATATGTGTATAAAGAGAGGTCTGGAAGCATGATAACAATGATTATCTTTAAGTGATGGGTTGCAGTTGATATTCCTTTATTACTTGTACCTCTCAAGGCACCACATGTAGCTGACACACACAACCTTTGGAGAGCAACCACCTGGGTTTATTTTACTTATTTATTTATTTTTATTTTGTATTGAGATGCAGTCTTGCTCTGTCACCCAGGCTGGAGTACAGTGGCATGATTTCAGCTCACTGCAACCTCCGCCTCCTGTTCAAGCAATTCTCCCACCTCAGTCTTCTGAGTAGTGGGGATTACAGGCACCCACCACCATGCCCGGTTAATGTTTTTGTATTTTTAGTAGAGATGAGGTTTCACCATGTTGGCCAGATTGGTCTTGAGCTCCTGACCTCGAGTGATCCGCCCGCCTTGGCCTCCCAAAGTGCTGGGATTACAGGCATGAGCCACCACACCTGGCCTATCATCTGAGTTTAAATCTCAGCTTTGCATGTACTAGCTGTGTGGCCTTGGGCAACTTACTTCACCTGTATGAATTTTAATGTTCTTACCTGTAAATGGGGATGATAATATACTTACTTCATAGGGATTTTGAGAAGTTTGAATTAAATTATGCATTTTTTTTAAAGAGTCAGGGTCTGGCTCTGTCACCCAGGCTTGGGTGGTATGCCCTGTCATAACTCACTGCAGTCTTGAATTCCTGGGTTCAAGCCATCCTCCTGCTTCATCCTCTTGAGTAGCTGGGATTATGGACATGTGTCACCAAGCCTGGCTAATTTTTTCTGCTTTGTATAGAGATGGGGTCTCACTATGTTGCCCAGGATGGTCTCAACCTCCTAGCCTCAAGCCATCCTGTTGCCTTGGCCTCCCAAAGCTTTGGGATCATAGGCATAAGCCATGGCGCCTGGCCAAAATGATGCACATTAAGTGCTTTAGTATGGTGTCTGATGCAAAGAAAATGCTCTCACTGGGAATGATTATTATTATATTTTTATATCATTGGGTTGTTTTTCTTTTATTTTCTTTTTGAGATGGAGGTTTGTTCTTGTTGCCCAGGCTGGAGTGCAATGGAGCAATCTCGGCTCTACACAACCTCCACCTCCCGGGTTCAAGCGATTCTCCTGCCTCAGCCTCCCAAGTAGCTGGGATTACAGACATGCGCCATCACGTCCAGCTAATTTTGTATTTTTAGTGGGGACGGGGTTTCTCCTTGTTGGTCAGGCTGATCTTGAACTCCCGAACTCAGGTGATCCGCCTGCCTCGGCCTCTCAAAGTGCTGGGATTACAGGCATGAGCCACTGAGCCTGGCCTTTTTTTTTTTTTTTTGAGACAGAGTCTTGCTCTGTTGCCCAGGCTGGAGTGCAGTGGAACAATCTTGACTCACTGCAACCTCCGCCTCCTGGGTTCAAGCAATTCTCCTGCCCCAGTCTCCCAAGTAGCTGGGATTATAGGCAACCGCACCACCATGCCCGGCTAATTTTTTTATTTTTAGTAGAGACGGGGTTTCACCATGTTGGCCAGGTGGTCCCCCTGCCTCAGCCTCCCAAAGTGCTGGGATTACAGACATGAGCCACTGTGCCCAGCCCCAATAAAGGTTTTTTTAAGGAGAAGCAGCGCAAGGACCACACGGAAGGGAAGAGAGTTTGTGGGGGTGGAGGGGCTCAGCCATAGCAGGAACGGGAGGTGGAATGTGAGCCGCTACTATCTCCTTCTGCTCTGGGAGACTGCCCCCTCCCTCGTGGCTCAGACACAAGAAAAATGACCCCAATTGCTGTGCCCTGGGACAGCTCCATTTCTTAGGGAATCCTGGGGCACCCTGGCTACCAGGAAGTTTCTCACTATCATCTGGCTCAGGGTGACCCAGCTAGCCCAGCACAAGGCTTGTATCATCTTGTCCAGTTCGGACGTGCTGTGCCTGTGAGTACTGCTCTAAATGCCTCTAAAGGTCAGCCCCTCTTTGGCCCCTGATGTTGGAGATACGTTTTACTTTTTTTTTTTTTTTTTTTTTTTTTGAGACGGAGTCTTGCTCTGTCTCCCGGGCTGGAGTGCAGTGGCCGGATCTCAGCTCACTGCAAGCTCCGCCTCCCGGGTTTACGCCATTCTCCTGCCTCAGCCTCCCGAGTAGCTGGGACTACAGGCGCCAGCCACCTCGCCCGGCTAGCTTTTTGTATTTTTTAGTAGAGACGGGGTTTCACCTTGTTAGCCAGGATAGTCTCGAACTCCTGACCTCGTGATCCTCCCGTCTCGGCCTCCCAAAGTGCTGGGATTACAGGCTTGAGCCACCGCACGTTTTACTTTTAATAAGACATTCACCACCATGACATAATCAAGCTAACTCTAGAAAAGGGCCTTGGGATGTTGGCCTCCCTTCCTTTCCTTGCAGTTGCTCCTTCTCCTTTAAGTGGCTGCTGGCTCTGGCCTGCCCCGCACACACCACAGGTTTTGCCTTTTGTCACACTGAGCATGCCTCCTGCACCCTTGCTGGCGCACAGATTCTCCCATATTTGGGAGTAAGCCGGAGACTCGGCGGCATGTGGGTTTCTGTTTAAAATTCCAAAGCCAGCAGGGCGTATATTATCCATTTCCTCAAATCCAACATGCTGTAAAGCATGAGTCAGAGTCGGATAAGCTTCTTCCCAGGGGAGGTTGTGTCAGTTGGTTAGCGAATGTAATTAAACACAGATAATGTTCACTGGCATTAGCTGCAGATTAATGCAGAGGAAAACAAAATATCCATCTTGACTTTGCAATATTCCTGCCAAGATAACACGACTTCTCCAAGTCTCCCTGATCAGAGAAAGCAGCCTAACCTTCACGCAATTTGAGGGGCACAGGAAACCATTCCATCAACACTCTCCTTCCCACAGAAATGAAGAATGCAGGCCGGGCGCAGTAGCTCACGCCTGTAATCCCAGCACTTTGGGAGGCCAAAGTGGGTGGATCACCTGAGGTCGGGAGTTCAAGACCAGCCTGACCAATATAGTGAAATCTCATTTCTACTAAAAATACAAAAATTATCTGGGCTGTGGTGGTGCATGCCTGTAATCTCAGGTACTCAGGAGGCTGAGGCGGGAGAATCATTTGAACCCAGGAGGTGTATGTTGCAGTGAGCTGAGATAGCGCCACTACACTTCAGCCCGGGCGACAGAGGGAGACCCCATCTCAAGAAGAAAGAAATGAAGAATGCAGATTTTAGGACCTTTCACGGGAAAGCACATATATTCAAATTATTCTTAAGGTATTTTTGTGGGGAAGGGGGTTACATGTTAGCTAATACCAATAAGAGTTATTTTATCTGATTCAATTCATCATCATCACCTGGGGCCAGGTGGTGACAGCAGACTTCAGGTATGGAGGGTATTAGGCTTCTTATGCTTTGCATACCAATGGGGCTTTTAAGGATTTGCTCCAGGACCCAGGAAGAGCTGAGCTCTGGAAGTGCTGAGGGAGCAAAAGGACCAAGAGGGAAGTCAGGGTGGGTCTAGAGGGCACTGGAACCCCGTGTGTTCTATTGCACACCCAAGCCTAGACAAGCCCTTTCCACAATCATGGAAATCACAAAATGCCCATACTGGGAAGAGGCCAGGCGTGGTGATTCATACCTGTAATACCAGCATTTTGGGAGGCCGAGGCAGGCGGGTTGCCTGAGATCAGGGTTCGAGACCAGCCTGGGTAACATGGTGAAACCCCCATCTCTATTAAAAAAATATATATACAAAAATTAGCCAGGTATGGTGGTGCATGCCTGAATTCCAGCTACTTGGGAGGCTGAGACAGAAGAATCGCTTGAACCCAGGAGGCAGAGGTTGGAGTAAGCTGAGATTGCACCACTGCACTCCAGCCTGGGCGAGACCCCATTTCAAAAATAAAAAGAATGCCCCGATATAGGGAAGGCCCTTGGTGATCATTTAGTCAACTCCTCTTCAGACACCAGCACACTGAGGCCCAGAGAGGTTAAGTCATTTGCCCAAGTTCACCCTGCAAGGGGAAAGTTGAGACTTAAGTTTTTTCTTTTCATCTTTCTAACAAGCTGCTCCTGGGCACAGTTTCCAAAAATGACAGGAGTGGCCACTCAGGTCAACTCCACTGGCCCACCCTGCAAATACTTACTTGGTCTTGTATTTTCAAATGTAACCTCTGCTCAGGGTATTAAAAGCAACGCTAAATCATACTTGAGGAAGTATACTGTCCTGCCACTCAGGCTTCTCCCAACTTCAACCATATGAACAATCTAAAAATGTGTATTTTCTTAACTCTAGTAAAAAGTGTGCTAAATTCCATATAACTGAGATTCAAAGCTAATTGCTAACTAGAATTGCTTCTGTGGTTAAAGAAAAAGGAATTCGTGAATGTTCTTTTATCTTTCTGAGCATTCCCCTGCCCCCACCACCTTCCACCTGAAGGGAAGTAGCTAGGAATACACTGGATCTTTTTGGTGTTTGGCTGTGTTTTCATGTTTTTGAGTGCCCCTTCTGATGTAGGTCAAGGCATTTTGTTTATCTTAAATGTGAGATTGTATTCTTTCTGCCCAAATAGGATGGAAAAGACTTTTCCAAATAAGGAAGTTTTGCCGGAGTGTGTGTGGCCCAGTTAGCAGCTATTGCCGCCTTCCTCACTTAGGGGAGTACAGTAGCTCCACTAAGCTGGGAAGCATTTAGGGACTCATTAGCACTTCTGCACAGCCAAACCGTTGAGGGGCGGGGGTGCTGCCAACAAGTGGTTGTGACAACCAGGGACATGAAAAAAAAAATGTGTAGAGAAGATAAAGTTTGGCTTTTGCATAAACCCCTACCCTCTCCACCTCCTTCCCAGCACGAGTCGGCTCTCAATTCAGGATAGAAGGAGGATGTTCTGATTCTCTAGAATCAAGTAAATTTAGGGTAAAATCCCAACACTACGCATACAATTTGCTAAATGGCCTTCAGTAAGTTACTTTTTGAGCCTTTTCCTTTCTTTCTGAGTAAAAATAATAGTGCTTAACTCATGTAGTTGTTATGAGTAAATAACCTAATCAAAGTAATGCGTGTAGCACATTCTAGATTGACCCTAAAATTACTCCTTTCCTATCCTTTTTTAGTACCTTCTTTACAATCAGAACACCTTAGTTTGAGCTGATTGTACTTAAACAGAGATTAAGAGGAAAAGGAAAGCTTGTATTAATTTATGCTCAGAGGCCAGGTGCGGTGGCTCATGCCTGTAATCCCAGCACTTTGGGAGTCTGAGGTGGGTGGATCACTTGAGGTCAAGAGTTCAATACCAGCCTAGCCAACATGGTGAAACCCTGTCTTTACTAAAAATACAAAAAATTAGCTGGTCGTGGTGGCGGGCGCCTGTAATCCCAGCTACTTGGGAGGCTGAGGCAGGAGAATCACTTGAACCTGGGAGGCGGAGGTTGCAATGAGCCAAATTCGTGCCATTGCACTCCAGCCTGGGCAACAAGAGTGAAACTCCATCTCAAAAAATGAAAAACAGAAAAAAAAAAAAAAAAAAAAACTAATTTATGCTTAGGTGTGAGTGACTAAAATAAGACATTTATTAGCCCATGTGTACTTCTAACTGCTGTGAACAAGGATGCTATTGTAAGTGAAATGGAAAACTTTGTTGCAACATGGAGGGGTTATGGACTAAATGTTTATATTTCCTCAAAATTCATATGTCAAAGCCTTAACCCCCAATGTGATGGTATTTGGTTGGAAGTGAGGCTTTTTTTTTTTTTTTTTGAGACGGAGTCTCGCTCTGTTGTCGGGGCTGGAGTGCAGTGGCCGGATCTCAGCTCACTGCAAGCTCTGCCTCCCGGGTTTACGCCACTCTCCTGCCTCAGCCTCCGGAGTAGCTGGGACTACAGGCGCCCGCCACCTCGCCCGGCTAGATTTTTGTATTTTTTAGTAGAGACGGGGTTTCACCGTGTTAGCCAGGATGGTCTCGAACTCCTGACCTCGTGATCCGCCCGTCTCGGCCTCCCAAAGTGCTGGGATTACAGGCTTGAGCCACCGCGCCCGACCGGAAGTGAGGCTTTTTGATGGTAATTAGGTTTAGATGAGGTCATGAAGATGGGGCTCCCATGACGAGATTAGTGTCCTTTATAAGAAGAGGAAGAGAGAACAGAACTTGCTCCCTGGCAACCGCTCCCCCGCAGCCCACAACATGTGAGGATACATTGAGAAGGTGGACATCTGTAAGAGGCGAGGAAGAGAGCCCTCACCAGGGAACTGAATTAGCCAACACCTTGATGGTGGACTTCCCCACCTCTAGAAGTGTGATAAATAAGTTCCTATTGCTTAAGCCACCCAGTCTTTGGTATTGTGCTATGGCAGGCAGCCAGGGACTGCATAGGTCTATGACGGGGGGACATATTGCAATCCCCTTTCATTTATACCACTGTGCCTAACTCCATCTACCCCTGAGGCCTACACAGTCTCTTAGGGTGAGAAGAGACAAATGTTCCATAAAAGGCTAAGGAAATCTGGTAACTTGATAAGCAGAATTACTCTTCTTCTTTCTAGACAGAATAATAATGGTCTTATTTTTTAAAACTGTTGAAAACCACATACTCTTTTAGACTGCTAAATTTGGATCGTGATATAGAGAGAAACTTTGACTTTGACAGAAGTTTCTTACCTGAACAGCAAAAGCCTGTTCCCAAGTCCATAGCCAAATGCAACATCAATTAACCCCAGACCAAGTAAATCTTATAATTAGCCTTGATGTAAAATGGTGCAGCCATTTTTGAAAACAGTCTGACGGTTCTTCAAAACGTTAAATGTAGAGTTATCCTGTAACTCAACAATTCTACTCCTACATGTATACCCAAAAGAAATGAAAACATGTCCACACAAAAACTTTCACACAAATGTTCATGCCAGCATTATTCACAATAGCCAAAAAATGGAAACATCCAAATGCCCATCAACTGATGAATGAATAAACAAAATGTGATCCATCCATACAATGGAATATTATTCAGTCTTTTTTTTTTTGAGACAGAGTCTCGCTCTGTTGCCCAGATGCAATGGTGCAATCTCGGCTCACTGCAACCTCCACCTCCCAGGTTCAAGTGTTTCTCCTGCCTGAGCCTCCTGAGTAGCTGGGATTACAGGCATGCGCCACCATGCCTGGCTAATTTTTGTATTTTTAGTAGAGATGGGGTTTCACCATGTTGGTTAGGCTGGTCTCAAACTCCTGATCTCGTGATCCGCCCACCTTGGCCTCTCCAAAGTGCTGGGATTACAGGCGTGAGCCACCACGCCCGGGCTTTATTCAGTGTTAAGAGGGATGAAGTACTGATTACATGCTACAACATGGACAATCCTTGAAAACCTCATGCTAAGTGAAAGAAGTCTGGCACAAAAAGCCGCTTAGCATATAATGCCATTTATATGAAATGTCCAGAATAAGTAAATTCATAGACACAGAAAATAGATTTGTGGATGTAGGGGCTGGGAAGAAAAGGGGAATTATTGCTAATGGGTATGAAATTTCTGTTGCTGGTAGTGAAAATATTTTAAAATTGTGGTGTTGGTTGCACAACTCTGTGAATATACTAAAAATCATTAAATGAGTGAATTGTAGGGCATATAAACTATATGTCAATAAAGCTGTTACACACACATATAACACACAAAGATAGTCTGGAACACAGTACTTATTACTTGTAGGTACTTACAAGTTGATTGGTTAAAAGGCTGCAGGTCTCCCCTCCCTAGGAATGGAAAATGGACCTGGTACCCCGTTTGGAGCTCCTGGTGAGTGGCCACTGTTGGGGCCAAGCATGGGTGAGAGGAGCCAGGGCAAGGGCCTCACATGCTCATCATTTGTACTCCTGTTCTTTTGGCCAGAAATATAAATAAAGCGTGAGAAAACAGGCCAGAAAATAGATTTGAGTATATTTTAATAGTTATTTCTAGTGTTTCTGCTGTTTCTTCCTAACAATCTAATTTCTCTTTAAGCCCTATAAATAGAACAAGCCTTATTAGAAGGATCTCATTATTTAAGATTGGAGTCACTAGAGAAATCATATAATTACTAATTCCACAGGCAGTTAATTAAAATGGAATACTCAAATCAGCTATAGAGAAATGAGACAGAATCTTTGGCAAGATGCTAGATGACTAACAGATTTCTTTTGCACGAAAACAAAAAGGTTTAAGGGTCAGAAAGGAGTCCAGTTAGAATTGCTTCACTTCAAAGGTCCAAATTATCAATGGAAAAATAAAATTAACTCTTTGTAGACTACACAATTAATATCCATCTCAGGATCAGTTTTGGTGGAAAATGGCACCACTACTTCATGAACTATTCTTTGCCCAGGAAATTCTCCCTCCTGATTTGTAAAATGGAAAAGAAAAACAAAAGCATGATACAGGCTTTAAGTAAGCAGTCTCCATTTCCTCAGTTAATCTGAAACACAGACAGCAAGGAAATAGGGTCAAAGCACTATTTTCCAGTTTAAAGCACGATTTGATAATGTAAGACTGCATTTACTGCATTTACATTAGTAAACACAGAATTAAGGTTGATTTCATGCATCTTAAAATTATTTTTAAATTACAAAAGCAATGCATGCTCATTATAAAAATGCAGCAGTGTGTAAATTATTAATAATAATTACTTTTTTTTTTTTTTTTTCAGAGACAAGGTCTTGCTGTGTTGCCCAGGCTGACGTGCAGTGGTACAATCATGGATCACAGCAGCCTTGAACTCTTGGACTCAAGCAGTTCTCCCACCTCAGCCTCTCAGTGTTGGGATTATAGGCATGAGCCATTGTGGCTAGCCAATAATTACTATTAATGAACATTACAATGTGCTGGACATTGGGTTTGGTGCTATCTGATTCAATCCTCACAACAATCTTATGAGGTAGTTATATTTTTCTCCATTTTATAGACAAGGAAAACTGAAGCTCAGAGAGTTAAATAAATTGCCTAAGGCAAATATCTTGTAAGAGGTAGAATCAGGATTTGTTTTGTTTTGTTTTGTTTGAGACAGAGTCTCGCTCTGTCACCCAGGCTGTAGTGCAGTGGCGCGATCTCGGCTCACTGCAACCTCTGCCTCCCGGGTTCAAGCGATTCTCCTGTCTCTGCCTCCCTAGTAGCCGGGACTACAGGTGCGTGCCACCACACCAGCAAATTTTTGTATTTTTAGTAGAGAGGGGGTTTCACCATATTGGTCAGGCTGGTCTTGAACTCCTGACCTCGTGATCCACCCGTCTCGGCCTCTCAAAGTAGAATCAGGATTTTAAACCATGCAGTTTCACTTCACTATCTAAGCTCTTAAATTCCTTTATATCTTGAGTGAAAGCTCCTATTAACTTCTTCTCCACTTTCCTCCCCCCACATTATTACTTACAGTTCTCTGTATATCAGAAAGATAAAAGTTTAATGATTGGAAAATAATCATTGACCTTCTCATAAAAATATCAATTTGGCTGGGCACAGTGGCTCACGCCTGTAATCCCAGCACTTTGGGAGGCCTAGGCAGACAGATCATCTGAGGTCGGGAGTTGGAGACCAGCCTGTCCAATATGGAGGAAACCCGTCTCTACTAAAAATATAAAGTTAGCAGGGGGTGGTGGCACATGCCTGTAATCCCAGCTACTTGGGAGGCTGAGGCAGGAGAATCACTTGAACCTGGGAGGTGGAGGTTGTGGTGAACTGAGATCACGCCATTGCACTCCAGCCTGGGCAACAAGGGGGAAACTCCATCTCAAAAAAAAAAAAAAAAAAAAAATCAATTCATAGACCTATGTACATACCCAAGAGGAATGAAAACACATGTCCATACAAAAACATGTGCATGAATGGCTGGGCGCAGTGGCTCACGCCTGTAATCCCAGCACTTTGGGAGGGCGAGGTGGGCAGATCACAAGGTCGGGAGATGGAGACCATCCTGGCCAATGTGGTGAAACCCCATCTCCACTAAAAATACAAAAATTAGCTGGGTGTGGTGTGCATGCCTGTAATCCCAGTTACTCAGGAGGCTGAGGCACAAGAATTGCTTGAACCCAGGAGGCGGAGGATTCAGTGAGCCGAGATCGAGCCATGAACTCCAGCCTGGGCCACAGAGTGAGAGTCTGTCTCAAAAAACAAACAAACAAACAAAAAACATGAATTTTCATAGTAACATTTTTCATAATAGCCAAAAAGTAGAAACCTTCCAAATGCCCTATTAACTGGTGATGAATCAGCAAAATGCAATATAGTCAGATATGGAATATTATTTGGCCATAAAAAAGAATGAAGTACTGATACATGCTACAACATTAATAACCTTGAAAACATTTTGCTAAGTGAAAGAAGCTGGTTACAAAGGACCACATAGTGTGTGATTCCATTTATATGAAATGTCCAGAGTATGCAAATCTATTGTCACAGAAAGTAGATTAGTGGTACTTAGGACAAGGGGTAGGGATGGTGCAAATGAGTAGGAGGATTGCAAATGAGTAGGAGGTTTCTTTTGGGGTGATAAAAATATTCCAAAATTGGCTGGGCATGGTGACTCATGCCTGTAATCCCAGCACTTTGGGAGGCTGAGGCGGGCAGATAGCTTGAGCCCATGGAGTTCAAGACCAGTCTGGACAACATGGTGAAACCCCGATACTAGAAAAAATACGAAAAATTACTGTGGCATGGTGACACAATCCTGTAGTCCCAGCTACTTAGGAGGCTTAGGTAGGAGGATTGCTTGAGCCCAGGAGGCAGAGGCTGCAGTTAGCCATGATTGCACCACTGCACTCCAGCCTGTGCAACAGAGTGAGACTCTGTCTCAAAAAAAAAAAAAAAAAAATTCCCAAATTGATTGTGGTGATGGTTGCAAATCTCTGTAAACATACTAAAAATCACTGAATCTTATACTTTAAATGTATACATTTTATAGTATATAAATTATATCTCAATAAAGCTGTTAACATTTCAATTCATGATAGTGAAAGAACATGATCAAAATACATCTGATTATTTCAACCAGTCTTTGAAATCTAAATGATACACATATAAACAAGAAAACTTCATAAATCAAGGTAGGTAGTTTGCTGCTCAGAAATGACAGGTTATAATGAGAAGAGAAAGCAGATTTTTGAAAACCACAAGAAACAACCACAAAGTTACATGCTGGTCAGATAGAGGGTAGAAGAGATAATGTGAGCAAGAATCTATAGCATGCCTCTAAAAAAAAAATCTTTATTTTGCTTTGATCCATATTTGGCTTTTAAATATTACTTATTTAACATGATTTTGGAACATATTTCTGGCAAGGAGACAAGCAAATTAGCTATGACAGTATGGCAGCTAATCTTTGAAAATGGCCCTGGTACCTGATATACTTCCTGTTGCTCATGTCTTTATATAACCCTCTCCCATATAGACTTTGGATTGATCCTGTAACTCATTTTTTAAAATTACTAAGAATCGTAATGAGATTTAAGATGTCACACAAAATTTGGAGCTAGATACATATAAAAGGCTTATGCACTTTTTGTATGTTTGAACATTTCTGTATGCTTTTGTTTTGTTTTAACCAATAGAATACAGTGAAAGTGACACAGTACCAGTTCTGGACTGAAGCTTTAAGACTACCTGACAATTTTCGCTTTTGTACTTTTGAAACACAGTCCTGAACTGCCATGTAAGAAGTCTGACTGTCAGGCATGGTGGCTCACGCCTGCAATCCCAGCACTTTGGGAGGCTGAGGCAGGAGGATCAGGAGGTCAAGAGTTCAAGACCAGCCTGGCCAACATGGTGAAACCCCGTCTCTACTAAGAATACAAAATAAAAATTAGCCAGACGTGGTGGTGGACACCTGTAATTCCAGCTAGTCAGTAGGCTGAGGCAGAAGAATCGCTTGAACCTGGGAGGCTGAGGTTGCAGTGAGCCGAGATCACGCCATTGCACTCCAGCCTAGACAACAAAAGTGAGACTCCATCTAAAAAAAAGAAAAAAAAGTCTGGCTATCCTACTGGAGAGATCATGTGGAGAAGTGACTTGGAGAAACCATGCAAAATGGAAGAGGCCCTGAGACTGCGTGGAGAAAGGCCCAACCTTCCAGTCATCCTAACCGAGACACCAGATGTGGGAGTGTGCCTTTGTGCATGTTCTCCCAAATGGCTGCAGCCCCATCTGGCATCACATGGAACAGAACTGCCCAGCTGAGCCCAGTCAATCCAGAGAATCATGAGAGACAATACAATGGTGTTGTTTTAAGCCACTGAATTTTGGAGTGGTTTATTATGCAGCTATAAATAACTGAAATGTATATTTTTGTTTTGTTTTCTCTAAATCTCCTAATCCACAGGTGTTTGTGGGCTTTGCTGTTCTTAGGGCTCTTCAACCAAGAAACTGTCACATATTTTTATCCTTAAAACTTTTTATTTGGAAATAATTTCAAACTTACAAAAAAAGTTGCAAAATAGAACACAGACCTTCTATACGTCCTTCACCTAGATCCTCCACTTATTATTTTTTTCTGAATCATTGGAAAATAAATTGTAGACATGATGCCCCATTACCTTTTAATATTTCAATTTGCATTTCTTGAGTGCAAGGCTATAGTACAATAATTAAGATTGATAAATTAACATTGATCTGATAATGCCATCTAATCTGCAGACCTAATTTAAATCTCACCCATTGTACCAAAAGAGTCCCTTACAGGTCCAGGATCCAGTCTAGGATCACACGTTGCATTTAGTTGTCACATCTCTTTAGTCTTCCTCAGTCTGGAACTGTTTCTCATTTTTTCTTTTCTTTTCTTTTTTTTTCTGAGATGGAGTCCCACTCTGTCGCCCAGGCTGGAGTGCAGTGGCGCGATCTCGGCTCACTGCAAGCTCCGCCTCCCAAGTTCATGCCACTGTCCTGCCTCAGCCTCCCGAGTAGCTGGGACTACAGGCGCCCACCACCACGCCTGGCTGATTTTTTGTATTTTTAGTAGAGACGGGGTTTCACCGTGTTAACCAGGATGGTCTTGATCTCCTGACCTCGTGATCCACCCGTCTCAGCCTCCCAAAGTGCTGGGAATACAGGCATGAGCCACCATGCCCAGCCCTTTTTTTTTTTTTTTTTTTTTGGAGATGGTGTTTCACTCTTGTGAACTGCAACCTCCACCTCCCGAGTTCAAGTGATTCTCCTACCTCAGCCTCCCAAGTAGCTGGGATTACAGGCCTGCACCACCATGCCCAACTAATTTTGTATTTTTAGTAGAGACGGGGTTTCACCATGTTGGTCAGGCTGGTCTCAAACCCCTGACCTTAGGTGATCCACCCACCTCAGCCTCCCAAAGTGCTGTGATTACAGGTGTGAGCCACTGTGCCCGGCCATTTCTCATTTCTGAGTTCTCTTTCATGATCTTGATAGTTTTGAAGAGCCCAGGCCAGTTACTTTTGAGAATTTCCTTCAATTTGGGGGGTGGGGATTGTTTAATGTTTATAATTTATGCATTTGGCAGCAATATCACAGGAATAATGCTGTGCTAGTCTCAGTGCAGCATACCAGAAGGCACATGATGTTGACTTGTTCCACTAATGGTGATGATAACTTTTATCATTTAGATAAGATGGTGTTTGCCAGGTTCTCCATTTTTTTTTTTTTTTTTTTTTGAGACGGAGTCTCGCTCTATCGCCCAGGCTGGAGTGCAGTGGCCGGATCTCAGCTCACTGCAAGCTCTGCCTCCCGGGTTTATGCCATTCTCCTGCCTCAGCCTCCCGAGTAGCTGGGACTACAGGCGCCCGCCGCCTCGCCCAGCTAGTTTTTTGTATTTTTTAGTAGAGATGGGGTTTCACCGTGTTAGCCAGGATGGTCTCGACCTCCTGACCTCGTGATCCGCCCGTCTCGGCCTCCCAAAGTGCTGGGATTACAGGCTTGAGCCACCGCGCCCGGCCCTGGTTCTCCATTTTTAAGTAATTAGTAATTATTTTGTGGCAAGAATCTTTGAGTGCAATCATGTAAATCTTGTTTCTCATCAAACGTTCACCAGTTTTAGCATTGATTAATGATTCTAACCTGAATATTATTACTCTGATGATTATCAAATGGGAATTTTCTATCTTATTCCTTCTAGATTTATTAGGTGGGATAGAGTTTCCTTTCTCTCCTATTAATTATTGATATCAGTATGGACTCAAGAATCCTTTTTTATTCACAGAGTTACAATCTGTTATTATTATTATTTATCTTGATATTGAAATTGTCCCAGACTTGGCTAGTGGGAGTCCTTTTAAGCTGGTTACTATCTCATAGATATGTGCCCTTCATTCCTTGAGCATTTCTTTACTTTCTGGTGTCATAAAATGTTCCAAGCCCATCCTTGTATCCTCCTTACTTCAGCCCTGGAGTCAGCCATTTCTTTGAGGAGCCCTGGTTCCTTTTAGCAGATAATGGTATTTAGAAACCAAGATCTTAATATGTTTGTTGTTATCAGAATGTCATTGCTTCTATGCCATCTCAGTGGACAGAGCTAGCATGTGCACACACACACACACACACCTATATTTGTTGTCTATCTAATCAGACTCTGATACTGATACCTCTAATCCCTATGTAACACTAGAGGATATATTCTAGGTTTCCCAGTTTCCATATTTGTACCTCCTTTCTTTGACAGTGAGAAACATGTATTCATTTATTTGCTTCATCCTGGAAATGCTGACCTCCATCCCTCACTGGGCACCAAGTGAAAGCTCAGCACCAATGATGGGGAAGAGGGAAAAAAGGGGCTTTTTCCCACTTCAATGTGTCAGAAACTTAAGCAATATATGCATATATGTTGGCAAACATTTATGTGTATTCAACTATTTTGACAAAGTTGTTCGTAGACCATTCATTCTTTTTTTTTTTGAGATGGAGTCTCGCTCTGTCACCCAGGCTGCAGTGCAGTGGCATGATCTTGGCTCACTGCAACCTCTGCCTCTGGTTCAAGCAATTTTCCTGCCTCAGCCTCCCGAGTAGCTGGGATTACAGGTATCTGCCACCACACTGGCTAATTTTTGTATTTTTAGGAGAGACGGGGTTTCTCCATGTTGGCCAGGCTGGTCTTGAACTTCTGACCTCATGATCCACCTGCCTTGGCCTCTGAAAGTGCTGGGATTACAGGCATGAGCCACCACACCCGGCCCATTCATTCTTAAGTAATAGAAAGTAGGCCAGGCGCGGTGGCTCACGTCTGTAATCCCAGCACTTTGGGAGACCAAGGCAGGTGGATCACGAGGTCAGGAGTTCAAGACCAGCCTGGCCAACATGGTGAAACCCTGTTTCTACTAAAAATACAAAAAAATTAGCTGGGCGTGGTGGTGGGCACCTGTAGTCCCAGCTACTTGGGAGGCTGAGGCAGGAGAATGGCATGAACTGGGGAAGGCAGAACTTGCAGTGAGCCATGATCATGCCACTGCACTCCAGCCTGGGTGACAGAGCGAGACTTCGTCTAAAAAAAAAAAAAAAAAAGGGAAAAAAGAAAGTAGAAGCAAGTTTGTTTAGATGCTCTGTGTATTATCATTTACTTAAAGCTTAGTAAACTAGATTTCTAGCAGCATCTCTGACAGCAGTGGAAAGATGTGATTGCGAGTTGGAATGAGCTGGTTTTAATTTCTGTGTCTAATACTTAGGGTAGCAACCTTGGGCAAATTTCCTCGTTTCTCTGAAATACAGTTTCCTTTTGGAAAATGGAGATTAATGAAAGACATAATTGTTTTTAGGATTAAATGAGACCATGTATGTGCAATGGATTGTTTTTGATAGACAGTGGACCTTGAGATTTTAAAAGCAGAATAAAAAGTGTTATTTAGAAGTTACAAGCAGTTCCTCCCTACTAAGAAGTGAAGATTTGGATACACATCAAAAGTCCACTGTTCTCTGTTCTGGGAGAACCACCACTTTGTGTTTAAATTATGCAAATATACATGAAGTGTCCACCCATTGTTCCTGAGAGAAAATTGAATACAATAAGATAACTCAAATACAGTTGTTTTAGGTCAAGAAATTACGTGTTTGATCATATAAATTGGGTGTATCTTTTCACAACTTTGAAGGGGAATCTGTTCTTTCCTCTATGAATTTAGGCTGTGTTTGTGCCCCTACATTGTTGCTTCTTCTTGGAGAGTTTTTTTCCCCCTATTATTTATGAAGGAACCCTGAGGACTGTAAGAGGGGCCACAGGCATGAATTTCACTTCATGGTGGAGGGAGGCTGTACACAGTGACTGCTCTGGGCTATTCCCTTCGTGTGGTATTTTTTTTTTTAAAAAGACTAAATAATCCAGAATGTATTGATGCTGTATGTGTTAGTCTGAGTCCTCTTAAAAGACAGAATCAAGATGGTATTAAAAGTACAAGGAATGTATTAGGGAATATGCCTGTGAGAGAAAATGGGGAGGGAACCAAGACAGACCAAGCTAGTCATTTTTCATGCTATGGATGAAAAAATAAAGACAGTTAGACTCTATAGAGACAGGGAATGAAGCAGGTGTCCATGAGAGCAAGAGGCCCCAGCAGAAGATGCTGAAATAGAAGGTATATGCCTTAGCACTTGACCACTTCCTAATTCTTTTTGTTCTGACTCTTACGAGGCTGAGCTGCAACTCCTTGAATGGTGTGAGATACTCTTCTTTCTGTGCAATACTTGGCTTTTTGTTTAAAGTCATCTTATTTCTGACTAAGACTGCCACATGTGGGATAGAGTAGCTACGGGGAGAGCAACACACCATTTACTGACACCAGAGTGTGGGTAACCATGGAGAGAACCAGTGGGAAACAGTGGGGTCCCCTGCAGTGGTCATCTCATGAGGGTCACTGAGCGAGTCCACAAAGAGAGGAGGCCAGAGCGGCAGAGTCTTACAGATTTATTCCTGACCCCTCAATAGACAGCCTCTCCCAGCAGGTTACACTGAGTGGTGACTTTTGGCAATTAGACGAATGAGTATTGAGTCATTGTTTTAGTATTAATGAAAATATGACTGAAATTTGCAGTATTAGGCTGAAGCCAGACATTTTGGTTGCCCAGGTAAAATACTTGCTTCACAACAAGACTACAGGGAACACTAATTATTTCTCGCCCACTTTCCAAGATTCTCTGTCATTCTATAAAATACCATGCTCCAGGGTGACTTTATTTATAAATCCACTCTAATTTTTGGAGCAATCATTCCTGAGCACACATAGTGTAATGCAAAGGTCCCCCTTACTTAGAAGAATAAATCACATTTTAGGAATATTGCTAGGTGGTTTATGGTCTGTCATTAACTCCCATTAAAAATTATTAGATCATGGGGTTCTAAAGCACTCCAATTAGAAATGTATTTAGAAGATGTAATAAAATAAAAATAAAAGCTTTTTTAAAAAAGCAAGTTTCGTATAGATCACATACCGGAAGGAAAACAAAAACTCCTTTGAGCTGGTTTTAATTTCTGTGTCTAACACTTAGGGCAGCAACCTTGGGCAAATTCCCTAATTTCTCTGAAATACAGTTTCCTTTTGGAAAATGGAGATTAATGAAAGACATAATTGTTTTTAGGATTAAATGAGACCATGTATGTGCAATGGATTGTTTCTGATAGACAGTGGACCTTGAGATTTTAAAAGCAGAATAAAAAGTGTTATTTAGAAGTTACAAGCAGTTCCTCCCTACTAAGAACTGAAGATTTGGATACACATCAAAAGTCTACTGTTATTTAGAAAATTAGAAAATTGTATAATGTATTTATCATAGTATCCCAAATTACAGTGCTGTGCTATCCTCAAAATGAGTTCCCGAATACAAACACTAGATGCGTACCTGATGCTAGAGGGGGTGTGTTGGTGTGATGGGTAAAAGAAAGCAATATCCCTCTTTCTTGGGTGATTTTAATGCCTTTTTCTTCTTCCTAAGCTGGTACAAACCATCTAGTATACTCTGGGTTTTCTTTTTCTTCTTCTTTTTAAAAATTAAATTAAAAGTTTTTTTTCCTTTTCCTCCTCCTCCTAATTTTTATTTATTATTTATTTATTTATTTTTAGAGATAGGGTCTCACTATATTGCCCAGGATGGTTTCAAACTCCTAGGCTCAAGCAATCCTCCCACCTCAGCTTCCCAAGTAGCTGGGACTACAGGTACCTGCCACCATGCCCAGTTCTAGATACTCAGGGGAGGAACATAGCCAAGACTGGGAAATAGCAACATGCATTAACCAGAGCTCTTTAGACTGCAAATGAGGGAATCCTAACTAAACCTAATTAAAGCCAAAGGGAATTTATTGGTATCTGTATTTGGGTGGTTCAGGGCAGTCTCTGACTTTGAGCATAATTGGACTCAGGAGCTCAAACAATGGTTCAAATCTATCCCTCTCTCCCAATCTCTGTGCCCTGCTTCTCACAGTCGTTTGGTCTCATTTTTTTCTTACTCCAGACTTCTGGAGAAAGTGGCTCCAACAGTTCCAATTTCACATCTTTCAAGGTTAGTAACTCCAATAGAGAATTATTCTTTCTTTCTTTCTTTCTTTTTTTTTTTTTGAGGTGGAGTCTTGCTCTGTAGCCCGGACTGGAGTGCAGTGGCTGGATCTCAGCTCACTGCAAGCTCTGCCTCCCGAGTTTACACCATTCTCCTGCCTCAGCCTCCCGAGTAGCTGGGCCTACAGGCGCCCGCCACCTCGCCCGGCTAGTTTTTGTATTTTTAGTAGAGACGGGGTTTCACCATGTTAGCCAGGATGGTCTCGATCTCCTGACCTCGTGATCCGCCCGTCTCGGCCTCCCAAAGTGCTAGGATTACAGGCTTGAGCCACCCCGCCCGGCCCAAGAATTATTCTTTCTTAATACCCGTATATTAATTTCAGGGAAGGATTCTGATGGGCTCTTCTAGAGTCTATTCTTGAATGGTTGACTGTTACCAAGGAGGTAAGATACTATGATTGGCTAATCCTGGGTCATATTCATTCCACTTTGATAATGTTGCAGGGGAGGTGGTTAGAGAAAATAGACACCTGTAGTTAGGAGCCCTACAAAGTCATATGAAGTACGAGAGGATGTCTGTCCTACTGCCTTAGCCTCCTTAGTAGCTAGGACTACAGGCATGCACCACCACACCTGGCTAATTTTTAAACTGGTTTGTACTGATGGGGTCTAACTATGTTATCTAGGTTGTTCTCGAACTCCTGGCCTCAAATGATCCTCCTGCTTTGGCTTTGCAAGGCATCAATCTAGAATTGTTTACCTTTGGCCTTTTCTATGCCTCAGTTTGTTGGGCTAATAACTATAATTTGTTTAAGCTTGTGAGTATTTTTTCTTTAGCTCCAAATTTCATGATAATATCCTCTTGCTTTTTCTTTCCACAGCATTTGAACTTGCTTTCTAGACCCATTTGCTCAGTAATATTTATGCAAATATTATAGTTATACCTATACCTCACTGGCCAGTGAATAGAACAATTTTAAGATAAGGCCTCTTTGAAGCAACACACATGCCATTGAAAAGCCCAATTGGGCAGAATGAAGATTAAAAAGAGCTAGAATCCTTGAAGACCAATCAGTTGAATTAAAGTCACCCATTGTCAGTCTCCAACCTTTCTCCTATGTGAGGACAATAAATCCTTATTTATTTATACTTTCATGCATATTTCCCATTTACAGTACAGTTCATTCCTTTGTGTAGATGTGATTTTCCTTCTGACTGAAAGATTTCCTTTAACATTACTTATAATGCATGCATACTAGTTACAAAGTTTTTCAGCTTTCTATGTCTGAAAAAGTTTTCTTTGCCTTCATTTTTTCCCCCTTCTTTTTCAAAGGTGTTGATACCTTCATTTTTGAAAGGTAAAATGTGCACAGAATTCTAGGTTAGCAGCTTTGTTTTGTTTTTGTTTTTTCTTTGAGTACAATCATGCACTGCAAGACAACATTTCAGTCAATGACAAACCACATATACAACGGTGGTCGTGTAAGATTACAATACAATATTTTCACTGTACCTTTTCTATGTTTAGATATGCTTAGATATACAAATATTTATCATTGTCTTATACTTGCCTACAGTATTCAGTACAGTAACATGCTATACAGTTTGTAGCCTAGGAGCAATGGCCATACCATAAGGCCTAGATGTGTAGTAGGCTATACCATCCAGATTTGTGTAAGTACGTTTTATAATGATTGCACAATGAAGAAATTGCCTTACAAAGTATTTATCAAAACATGTCCCCATTGTTAAGTGATGCATGCCTGTCCTTTAAAGACATCACTCCACTGACTTCTTGGTTTCATTGTTTCCCATGAGAAGTCTGCTGTTACTCTTACCTTCTTGGCTTTTATAATTATGTAAGCCAATTCTCATAATAAACCTCTCTCTATATATGTGTACAGATACATACCTATATAATAATTATCTGTCTATCTATCTATCTATCTATCTATCTATCTATCTATCTATCTATCTCCTATTTGTTCTGCTTCTCTAGAAAACTATCACTGATACAAATATGCTGCTTGATCCCCCATGTAGTAAAAGTTTTTTCCATTCTAGCTCTAGAGAACATGAAATATTTCCTCTCTGTGAGTTATTCCACCTGCTCCTTTCACATGGTTCTTTTCCTAGTCTTGGGTAGTTTTCTCACATGCATATTCTAAAGAGTGGTCAGTTGAAAACCCAGTGTGATCCTCTGAAAATCTTCAGAGCACTCTTCATGTACAGCGCTCCCTCCTTCTGGTACTCTTTACTGTGAATTATGCTCTTGTTGAATGCTTAGTACTTTTAGCAACACCTCGTCAGCTCAGGAAGACTGTGGACTCTGGGTTCCTCTTCTCTGAGCTGATGTTAAGTCAGGGCAAATTGAATGCTTACTTCACTAGTTTTCCTCTCCTCAGGGATCAACATCATGCACTGCCTGTTGATCAATGTTTGTTGGTGTATTTGCCTTTTTAAAAGTTTTTAGACAAGAGGGTAAATCTAGTTTCTGTTAGTCTGTCTTGGTCAAGATTGGAAGTCAAATTCCTATTTGATTATGCCAGTTTTAATTAGATTATCTGCTATTTGCAGCTAAAAACATTCTTTTTTTTGAGACAGAGTCTTGCTCTGTCACCCAGGCTAGACTGCAATGACGTGATCTCAGCTCACTGTAACCTCCACCTCCTGGGTTCCAGCAATTTTCCTGCCTCAGCCTCCAAGTAGCTGAAACTACAGGTGCACACCATCACATCCAGCTAATTTTTTTTCTTTTTTCCTTTTTTTGTTTTTTTTTGAGACAGAGGCTCGCTCTGTCATCCAGGCTGGAGTGCAGTGGCACAATCATGGCTCACTGCAACCTCTGCCTCCTGGGTTCAAGCAATTCCCTGCCTCAGCCTTCCGAGTAGCTGGGACTATAGGCATCCACCACCATGCCTAGCTAATGTTTGTATTTTTAGTAGAGATGGAGTTTCACCATCTTGGCCAGGCTGGTCTTGAACCCTTGACCTCATGATCCACCCGCTTCAGCCCCCCAAAGTGCTGGGATTACAGGCATGAGCGATCACGCCTGGCCAAAATGATGTTATCCAATGATTTCTTTTATTATTTTCTCTCTTTCTTTTGAGACAGAGTTTTGCTCTGTCGCCTAGGCTGGAGTGCAATGGTGCAACTTTGGCTCACTGCAACTTCTGCCTCCCGGGCTCAAGTGATTCTCCTGTCTTAGCCTCCTGAGTAGCTGGGGTTGCAGGTGCCCACCACCATACCAGGCTAATTTTTGTATTTTTAGTAGAGATGGGGTTTCATCATATTAGTCAGGCTGGTCTTGAACTCCTGACCTCAGGTGATCTGCCCGCCTTGGCCTCCCAAAGTGCTGAAATTACAGGCATGAGCCACTACACCTGGCTTGCAGCTAAAAACATTCTTAATGGATATATGCCATCTTTGCAATCATTTAGGTAGCTCATATATATTTTGACTAAAATGTAATCTTTATGAAGAATAAAATTATTTTAAATGGTGATATACTAAAATCATCTGTAAAAAAGGAGATGACTATAATCATCACTGTATTTGACATTAAAGGTTGTGGTTAATGCAATAAGAAAACAAAACATATGGAAAAAATATTGGAAATCAAGTGGCAAAGTAAATGTGATTTTTCAGATTATATAATTGTATAATAAGAAAACTTAAGATACTCTACCAAAAATAAAACCTTATTTATAATTAATAAGATAATTTATCTTATGGCAAACTATGACACCCAGGCTGGAGTGCAGTGGCGCTATCTCGACTCACTGCAAGCTCCGCCTCCCGGGTTCACACCATTCTCCTGCCTCAGCCTCCTGAGAAGCTGGGACTACAGGCGCCCGCCACCACGCCCTGCTAATTTTTAGTAGAGATGGGGTTCCACCGTGTTAGCTAGGATGGTCTTGATCTCCTGACCTTGTGATCCACCCGCCTTGGCCTCCCAAAGTGCTGGGATTACAGGCGTGAGCCACCGTGCCCGGCCCAAATTTTTGTATTTTTAGTAGAGACAGGGTTTCACCAAGTTGGCCAGGCTGGCCTCAAACTCCTGACGTCAGGTAATCCTCCTGCCTTGGCTTCCCGAAGTGTTGAGATTACAGGCGTTAGCCACCGCACCCAGCCCCTTTTTTTTTTTTGGAGACAGAGTCCCGTTCTGTTACCCAGGCTGGAGTGTAGTGGTGTATTCTTGGCTCACTGCAACCTCCGCCTTTCGGTCTCAAGCAATTATCTTGCCTCAGCCTCCCAAGTAGCTGGGATTACAGGAGTGTGCCACCACGCCCAGCTAATTTTTGTATTTTTTTTTTTTTAGTAGAGACGGGGTTCTACTTTGTTAGCTAGGCTGGTCTCGAACTCCTGATTTCAGGTGATCTGCTCACCTCAGTCTCCCAAAGTGCTGGGATTACAGGCGTGAGCCACTGTGCCCAGCCGATATGTACCTATCTTATTAAATTTATTTGGGCCAGGCATGGTGGCTCATGCCTACAATCCCAGGACTTTGACAGGCTGAGGTGGGAGGATCGCTTGAGCCCAGGAGTTTGAGACTAACCTCAGTAGCACAGGAAGGTCTCTATGAAAATAAAAATAAAAAATTAGCCAGGTGTGGTGGTGCACACCTGTGGTCCCAGATACTTGGGAGACTGAGGCAGGAGGATCATCTGAGCCTAGGAGGGCGAGGCTGCAGTGAGCCGTTACTGTGCCTCTGCACTCCAGCCTGGGTGACAGAGTGAGACCCTGTCTCAAAAAATAACAATAAAATAAGTTTATTTGTTGGTATTCACAGTTTATTGATAACTGAAATGGATTTTTTCCATTCCCCTTTCCAGGAAGTTATTTCTGATTTAAAGAAAAGCTATTTTAAAATTTGCCATAAGATAAATTATCTTATTAATTATAAATAAGGCTTTATTTTTGGTAGAGTATCTTAAGTTTTCTTGTTATACAATCATATAATCTGAAAAATCACATTTACTTTGCCACTTGATTTCCAATATTTTTTCCATAGGTTTTTCTTTGGTGATCAAGATAGTGATATTCAACTTGATGCCCTCATTAGTAGTAGTTAGCACCTTTGAATGATGTCTGTTATGGCTGGCGAAATGCTGAGTTGCTAGATGCTCTGTAGAGTCAAGAGTCAGACTATGAGATACATACAGTTAACGGTTTGGTTGGCAAAGCTGTGGACAAGATAGAAAGTTGAAGATGATAGTGAGAAACTCCTAAATAATATAGGATGAAAGCTGATGGGAGATAAATGGGTACTATGCGTTGTGGGAATGTTTTACCAAATTCACAAACCTCAGGATTTCTCTCAAGTAAATTTCGGAAAATCTTGGAATTCCTGTGCCAGCCAAGGATTGTTTTTTTGTTTTTTGGATGTTTTTTCTAGACAGAGTCTGGCTGTGTTGCCCAGGCTGTAGTGTAGTGGTAAGATCTCGGCTCACTGAAACCTACGCCTCCCAGGGTCAAGCAATTCCCGTGCTTCAGCCTGTGGAGTACCTAGAATTACAAGAGAATTTTAAAAATAGAGGCACAGAAATCCACACAGTATCAAGAATTGTTCTTGCAGCTGGGCACGGTGGCTCATGCCTATAATCCTAGCACTTTGGGAGGCTGAGGCAGGTAGATGACGAGGTCAGGAGATTGAGACCATCCTGGCCAACATGGTGAAAGCCCATCTCTACTAACAATACACAAAAATACAAAAAAATAGCTGGGCATGGTGGGGGGCACCTGTAGTCCCAGTTACTCGGGAGGCTGAGGCAGGAGAATGGTGTAAACCCGGGAGGCGGAGCTTGCAGTGAGCCGACATTGCTCCATTGCACTCCAGTCTGGGCAACAGAGCGAGACTCTGTCTCAAAAAAAAAAAAAAAAAAAAAAAAAAGAATAAAAAGAATTGTTCTTGGAGATGGAGTTAGTAACTTCCTAAGTTAGTGTTTATCAAATGCCAGATCGTGGATTGATTTCATCAGGTTCATGAAGGAACTTTATTAATAATACAGATTCTTTGTCCTCACCAAGGTCACTTTAAATAAGACTATTCCAGGCAAGGCCTAAAAGTTGTTGTTGTTTTTGTTTTTGTTTTTGTTTTTTTTTGAGACACAGTCTCCATGTGCACCTCCAGACTGGAGTGCAGTGGCATGATCTCGGCTCACTGCAACCTCCACCTACCGGGTTCAAGCGATTCTCCTGCCTCAGCCTCCAGAGTAGCTGGGACTACAGGTGCTTGCCACCATGCCCGGCTAACGTTTATATTTTTTAGTAGAGACAGGGTTTCACCATGTTGGCCAGGCTGGTCTTGAACTCCTGACCTGAGGTGATCCACCTGCTTCGGCCTCCCAAAGTGAAGGGATTATAGGTGTGAGCCCCTGTGCCCGGCCACATGTTACTCTTAATGTTTTGAAGGTTACAAATGGCGTGCAAATGTTAGTGATGTGTATTAATCAGAGCTCATTCAGTTGCTAGTGACAGAAACCCAACTTGAGCAAACTGGCTCACACAACTAAGAAGAAGGACAGATTTTTCAGTCATGGCATGCTCCAGTGACTCAAATTACGTCTCTAAGGATTGGATCTTCCTGTTTCTTAGAAGGTTCTCTCTCTACTTAATGGGCAAGAAAGCCATTGTTGGCCCAAGATTCACAACCCTGTTGGGTGGTGGTGGGAGGCAGAGAGCAAGAGCAAGAGCACGTGCTCCTGAGAGAGAATTTGCTAATAGCCTGGCATAAAAATTCCAGAAAAAACTGGCCAATCATGGGTCACGTGCTTACTACTGAGTTGGAAAAGGGTTGTAGTCAGCCTCATCTGAACCAACTGAAATAGATTCTTTTTAAGAAAGAAGACTTTTGTCACTACACAAAGATAGGTGTGATTCTGGGAAGTCAAAAAATAAGAGATGATTGCTAAAAATGATAAGTATGATAAGGGCAAGGAACTCATCAGCATCTAACTGTGGCTTTCAGAGTGTGGTCTAGGCCACACTCAGGGTCTCTGAGACAGTTTTACAGGGTTCACATTATCTTCTTTTTTCTTTCTTTCTTTTTGTTTTTCTTTTTCCTTTGAGACAGAGTTTTGTTCTTGTTGCCCAGGCTGGAGTGCAATGGCTCGATCTTGGCTCACCGCAACTTCCGCCTCCTGGGTTCTAGCGATTGTCCTGCCTCAGCCTCCCACGTAGCTTGCATACACGTACAGGCATGCGCTACTACGCCTGGCTAATTTTGTATTTTGTATTTTCAGTAGATGGTGTTTCTCCATGTTGGTCAGGCTGGTCTCAAACTCCTGACCTCAGGTGATCTGCCGGCCTCAGCCTCCCAAAATGCTGGGATTACATGTGTGAGCCACCGCGCCTAGCTGGGTTCACATTATTTTTATAAAAACATGTTATGTTATCACACCTGTAATCCCAGCACTTTGGGAGGCTGATGCGGGAGTATCACGAGGTCACAAGATCGAGACCATCCTGGCTAACACAGTGAAACCCCTTCTCTACTAAAAATACAAAAAATTAGCTGGACGTGGTGGTGGGCGCCTGTGGTCCTATCTACTCGGGAGGCTGATGCAGGAGAAGGGTGTGAACTCAGGAGGTGGAGCTTGCAGTGAGCTGAGATCTGCCTGGGTGACAGAGCGAGACTCCCTCTCAAAAAACATACAAACAAACAAACAAACAAACAAATAAAAACTGGGCGTGGTGGGTCAGGCCTGTAATCCCAGCGCTCTGGGAGGCCGAGGCAGGAGAATCGCTTGAACCCAGGAGGCGGAGGTTTGGGTGAGCCAAGATTGTGCCATTGCACTCCAGCCTGGGCAACGAGCGAAACTCCATCTCAAAACAAAATGTTATGTTAAAATGTGATGAGTTTATTATTTTCAAATAATTTAATCAATATGTTTTAAAGTTATCATTTTTTTCTAAAGCAGGAAATATTGATTTATATTTTGTCATACATAAGCAATATATAATTGTATTATCATAAATATCATACACAATTTTATCAACATAATTATGCCTCTTTGGCCAGCAAGTGAAGGAAAACCCAAGCCAAACTGGACTAAAAAATAGGGGGATTTAGGGCCGGGCGCGGTGGCTCAAGCCTGTAATCCCAGCACTTTGGGAGGCCGAGACGGGCGGATCACGAGGTCAGGAGATCGAGACCATCCTGGCTAACACGGTGAAACCCTGTCTCTACTAAAATACAAAAAATTAGCCGGGCGTGTTGGCGGGCGCCTGTAGTCCCAGCTACTCGGGAGGCTGAGGCAGGAGAATGGCGTGAACCCGGGAGGCAGAGCTTGCAGTGAGCTGAGATCTGGCCACTGCACTCCAGCCTGGGCGACAGAGCGAGACTCCGTCTCAAAAAAAAAAAAAAAATAGGGGGATTTATTTGCTCAGCGTGCTGGTTAATTTTGTGTTAACTGGGCTATGGGGTGCCCACATATTTGGTCAAATATTATTCTGGGTGTTTCTGTGAGGGTGTTCTTGAACAAGACTAATTATTAGGTTGATAGACTGAGTAAATAAGATGGTCCTCGCTCCTTAGTGTAGTTGGGCCTCACTGAATAATTTAAAAAGCCTGAATATAAGGAAAAGAGTGAACTTCCTCCAAGTAAGATAATTCTTTCCTGCCTGATTGTGTATGTTTGAATTGGGTTTTTTCTCTGCCTTCAGACTTGAACTGAAACAGTAGCTTTCCTTTATTCTTGACACTGCTAGCCTTCAGACTGGAGCTAAATCTCTGTTCTACTGGGTCTCCACCTTGCCAACTTACCTTGCAGGTCTAGGGCTTGCTTTCCTCCATAATTGTGTACACCAATTCCTTATTTTACATACATACACACACACACACACACACACAGAGACACACAGACACACACGCACAATTCAATAGGATAGATGTAATCTCCAGTTGGTTCTGTTTCTCTGGAGAACTGTGACTACCATGCAATCCTCCTGCCTCAACCTCCCAAGTAGCTGCAATTACAGGATATGCTCTTGATATATTTAGGTGAAAATAGCAAGAATAAAAATTGAACACTATACTTCTAAGGGGTGAATTTTATGGTATGTGAATGATCTCAATAAATATCACATGGGAAAAAAGTTGAACACACACACAAAATACAGATGAATAGAAAAAAGGCTGAAAGAGAATACATTAAAATGGTAATAGTAGCCACCTCTAGGAGTTGGAATTTTACATAATGTTAATAGTCTTATTTGTAACTTTCTCACACAACACAGATTAAAGTACAATAAAAAAGTGTATAATTAAAAAAATTGGAAAATGTATGAAGTTGAACATTACTTAAATCCACGTTGAATTTTAAAAAATTGGTCAAGAAAAGAGAAGAACCACAATTCAAAGTGATGGGGGAAATGGTTGTGGTTTTGGGTGGAGGTGGAGGGTGGGGTGTGGTGTACACGTCAGTATTTGGAGAAAGGAAGGAAGAGCTACTAATGAAGCCGCTGTGTGGTTCACATGGGGAAGAGGCTGCCGTAGTGGTCTAGATAGAGAAGGTTCATCTCTAATGAGCTGGAGAATGCAGTGTATGTGTGTGTGTGTGTGTGTGTTACAGGTTCACTCGTGTGGGCACAAAGTGTATTGGAGTGTATGGAAAGATGTAAGTAAATCTAGCCATATAATCGATACTCAGCAGTCCAAAAACGAGGCAGGAGGAGAGCCCCAAAACCTGGAGGGACACTGAGAATCCTAACTAAATATAGAAGTCTCAGGTTTTATAATCAGCTCTATCCTGGATTAAAATTTTCATAAATTGGACTGGGCCCAGTGGCTCACACCTGTAATCCCAGCACTTTGGGAGGCTGAGGTGGGCGGATCACCTGAGGTCAGAAGTTCAAGACCAGCCTGGCCAACATGGTGAAACCCTGTCTCTACAAAAATACAAAAATTAGCCAGACATGATGGTGGGTGCCTGTAATCCCAGCTACTCGAGAGGTGAGTCACGAGAATCTCTTGAACCTGGGAGGCAGAGGTTGCAGTGAGCCGAGATCATGTCATTGCATTCCAGTCTAGGTGACAGAGCAAGACTCTGCTTCAAAGAAAGAGAAAATTCACAAATTGTACTTACAACTGACAGTGGCTACTGTGTCTCAATTTCCCACTCTGTAAATGAAAGAGCTGTACTTCTTGTTTTCTACCTACCTCAGAGAATTGCTACAGACTAAAACAATAGAAAGTTACCCAAGTCATTGAAGCCATGTGTAATAGAGTTGCTGTCATCAAAAATTCTTCCCCAGTGATTTTTTTTTTTTTTTTTTTTTGAGACGGAGTCTTGCTCTGTCACCCAGGCTGGAGTGCAGTGGCACCATCTGGGCTCACTGCAAGCTCCGCCTCCTGGATTCACGCAATTCTCCTGCCTCAGCCTCCTGAGTAGCTGGGACTACAGGCACCCACCACCACGCCTGGCTAATTTTTTGTATTTTTTAGCAGAGACAGGGTTTCACTGTGTAAGCCAGGATGGCTCGATCTCCTGACCTCTTGATCTGCCCACCTCGGCCTCCCAAAATGCTGGGATTACAGGCTTGAGCCACCGCGCCCGGCCTTCCCCAATGATTTCTAATTTAGAAATGCTAAATTGGGAGGCTCACACCTATAATCCCAACACTTTAGGAGGCTGAGATGGAAGCACTGCTTGAGCCCAGGAGTTTGAGACCAGCCTGGGCAACATAGGGAACCCTTGTGTCTATTAAAAAAAAAAAATTAGCTGGGTGTGATGGCAGCCCACACCTGTAGTCCCAGCTACTCGGGAGGCTGAGGTGGGAGGATTGCTTAAGCCCAGGAGGTCAAGGCTGCAATGAGCTGTGGTCACACCATTGTTTACTCCAGCCTAGGTGACAGAGCTAGACCTTGTCTCAAAAAAAGAAAAAAAGAAACATGAATTTTTTTTTTACATATCTTACAATGTTCCCTATCATTAGTGGTCTCTAAACTAATTACATGGTAAAGAGTAATGTTGAGCTAGCCACAATCAAGAGCAAATGTCAGACAGTCCTTTACCTCTGTAGCTTATAATCCTGTAGCAATTTCCCTTTTCTTCCTTATCTTTGAGTTGCATGAACATTCACTTCAGTCTGACTAATCACTGATCTGGAACATTCGCCCACCTCCTGCCTTGTTCATTCTGAAATGTTTGCCCTCTTGCCTGCCTAACCAAACATTATTCTTCCTTTGAGGGCAGATTTAGTTCCACTGTCCCATAGACTCTTTTTTACCCTTAGGCCCATAGGGATCACCTCCTGCTTGGAATCTGAGCATCACACAATCTTTGCCACATATTTGCAACTTAGTTTCATGATGATTCCTTAGTCTAGCCCATGCAATGTACTGACCTCTCTCTTTCTATGGTAACATTTCAGTCCTTAATAATCTGTGCTATGTTTAGTGAGACTGAAAACTTTATTATCCCCACTTTAGACATTAGAAACCAGATTTGTAATTTTTCAAGTGTCAAATGAGAATCATATGGCTAAGTGCTCACATACATCTGGGGTTCTATTACTGTAGAGGAAGAGCAGAACAGATATATTGGAGGACATCTAGCAGCCTGTGTCATAGGAGAGAAATGTAAACTGATCATGTCAGAAAAGGACAATTAAAAGGGTTACTACAAAACAGCTCATGCCAGGTCCTTGGTGTGAGAAATCATAAAGAAATAACTGAAAGTGGACCTTCAAGGTAGGTATATTAGAGATCTATTGCTATGAACAAATCTCCACAAACCTAGAGGCTTAAAACAACACTCATGTATTTTATTTTATTGTTAATATTTTTTGAGACAGAGTCTCGCTCTGTCGCCAGGCTGGAGTGCAGTGGCATGATCTCAGCTCACTGCAATCTCTGCCTCCTGGGTTCAAGCGATTCTTCTGCCTCAGCCTCCGAGTAGCTAGGACTACAGGCACGCACTAACATGCCCAGCTAATTTTTGTATTTCTAGTAGAGATGGGGTTTCACCATGTTGGCCAGATGGTTTCGACCTTTTGACCTCGTGATCTGCCCGCCTTAGCCTCCCGAAGTGCTGGAATTACAGGCGTGAGCCACGGTGCCTAGCCACAACTCATTTATTATCTCACAACTGTGTCGGTCGGAAGTCCTACATGGTGTGACTGGGTTCTCTGCTCAGTGTCGCAAAGCTGAAATAAAGGTGTCTACTGGACTGAAATCAAGGTTGGAGCTCTCAGCTGGAGGAAAAATCTGTTTTCCAAGATCATTCTTCTTGTTGGTAGAGTTCAGTTTCTTGTAACTGTGGGACCAAGTTCCCTGTTTCCTTGCTGGCTGTCAGTCAGGGGCCACTCTCAGCTCCTAGAGGCTGCCCACATTCCTTGACCCATGGCCTCCCATGTTTTTAATCTAGCAACAGCTCATCAAATCCTCTTGTGCTTTTGAGTTCATTTGTTGTAACTGGCTGGAGAAAACTCTCTGCTTTAAAAGAGCTCATGTGATTAGGTCAAGCCCACTTTGATAATCCCCCTATTTTAAGACCAACTGTGCTATATAATGTAATCTGATTATGAAAGTAAAATTCGTTATAGTCACAGCCTGGGGATTACAGAGAGTGTGTATACTCGGAGTGAGAAATCCCGGGGGACATCTTAGAATTCTGTCTACTGCACTAGGTTTGAGTTAGACAAGCACAGATAGCTTTCTAGGTGGGAAAGAAATGTGGAGAAAAGCTCAAAAGTGAAAGTCTACCAGGAATTTCTGGAGACTGTGAATATGTCAGTTTGTGACCACTCTAATAATGATAATGGTTTCTTTTACTGAAGGTCTCCTGGATGCTTTACAAATTCATTCACCAATTCTTACATCAGCTCTATGAGGGTGCTATTATCCCACTTTTATAAAGAAAGAAGTTCCAGCAGAGAGAAGAAAAGCCATTTGCCAGAGTTATATCCCCATCAAGTTGTAGAGCTGGGGTTCTGGCTTGAGCTCTGGATGGCTCTGAATTTATGCTGTTTGTGCTGTTTAACCTGCTTGTCTGTGGGTCTGGTGGGGAGCTGAAGGCAGTAAGGTTGGTCTGGATCCAGATTGTGGAGGGCATTGGTGTTAACACGTGCTACTGGGCACCAAGAAAGATTTTAGAGGGAGCCAGTGAATGTGGAAATGAGGGGGATGGAAGTGAGTATGATTTTGGATGTGGGGGAGCAATGGGCTGGATGTGCAAAGTGGTATTCTTTTTGGGAGGTTAATATGGCCAGTCAGGCATTAAAGACGATTCCATGATCAATCCTCTGAGTCTTCCTGCCAATCTGTAGGAAATACATAGACAGAAGAACAGGTTAAACTGCACATAAATATACAATCAGCAAAGTGGGGACAGGGGAGGATTTAAAAAAATCATATACTTTTTGGGAGGCCATATATACTTTGGGAGGCCAAGGCAAGTGGATTTCTTGAGTCCAGGAGTTTGACATCAGCCTGGACAACATGGCAAAACCTTGTCTGTACCAAAAACACAAAAATTAGCCAGGCGTGGTGGCATGCACCTGTGGTCCCAGCTACTTGGATGCTGAGGTGGGAGAATAACCTGAGCCTGGGGAGGCCGAGGCTGCAGTGAGCCTAAATCACACCACTGCAGTCCAGCCTGGGCAATTGGTGTGACACCCTGTCTCAAAAAATAAATAATAAATAAAAATAAAATAAAATAATTTTTAAAACAAAAAAATCATATAGTTCCATCACTCAGTTTTTCTTTTTTCTTTTTTAGAGAGGGAGTCTCACTCTGTTGCTCAGGCTAGAGTGCAGTGGCGTAGTATCAGCTTACTGCAACCTCCACCTCCTGGGTTCAAGCAAGTCTCCTGACTCAGCCTCCCAATTAGCTGGGATTACAGGTACCTGCCACCACGCCTGGCTAATTTTTGTATTTTTAGTAGAGACGGGGGTTTCCCCAGGTTGGCCAGGCTGGTCTTGAACTCCTGACATCAGGTGATCTGTCCGCCTCGGCCTCCCAAAGTGCTGGGATTACAGGCGTGAGCCACTGTGCCTGGCCCCATCACACAAATATTTATACTATTAACACAGAGCAATGGGCAGAGAAAACAGCTCTGGTGGTTGGGGTAGGACGAGACAAAACTTTTTATTTGACGTGAGGATCTTTTGGTTGGAGGCATTACTGAAAGTGTTTTGCCTCAGAATGGGAAAGCTTGGGCAAAAGTGAATTTGGAAGATGTCTTATACAAAGCATGAGGGAACTGGTTAATTTGGTCTTTTTTTTTTTTTTTTTTTTTTTTTGAGGCAGAGTCTCACTCTGTCGACGGGGATGGAGTACTGTGGCCGGATCTCAGCTCACTGCAAGCTCCGCCTCCCGGGTTCACGCCATTCTCCTGCCTCAGCCTCCCCGAGTAGCTGGGACTACAGGCGCCCGCCTCCTCGCCCGGCTAGTTTTTGTATTTTTTAGTAGAGACGGGGTTTCACCGTGTTAGCCAGGATGGTCTCGATCTCCTGACCTCGTGATCCGCCCGTCTCCGCCTCCCAAAGTGCTGGGATTACAGGCTTGAGCCACCGCGCCCGGCCTAATTTGGTCTTACCTATCAAAATATAAAATGTACACCCTTTTGCATTTTTCACTTCCCTGGTAGGCATTTGTCCTAGATAAATACACAGATGCACAGCACAGGGGCAAGTACAATTAATACAGAGTTTTTTTTTAGACAGTCTGGCTCCATCGCCCAGGCTGGAGTGCAGTGGCGCGATCTTGCTCACTGCAAGCCCCGCCTCCCGGGTTCACGCCGTTCTCCTACCTCAGCCTCCGGAGTAGCTGGGACTACAGGCGCCCGCCACCATGCCCGGCTAATTTTTTGTATTTTTTTTTTTCTTTTTTAGTAGAGACGGGGTTTCACCATGCTGGCCAGGATCAGCATTGTTTTTTAATAGTGAAAACCAGAACCCAACCCAAGTCCATGACTAGGAACATTGGTTCTGTAAATAGTTTTATTTCATGCAATGGAATACCATGCAGTCATTAAGAAGAAATGAGGTAGCCCTTTACCAACAGTGAAAGATAAGGGCATTTTCATCAAGGGCAATCATACCTAGTTCCAGGAAAATGTTTATTAATCTCATTTACTTAGAAAAGATATATGTAGAGGTGAATCTATAGACAAGTCTAGAAGGCTACACACCCAGCTGTTAAACAGAATGTCTCTGAGGCGGGCAGGGGGCGGAGCCTGCGTTTACATGAATGGGACGCTGCTGTTTCTCAGTGCACCTCTGCTGTTTGAATCTTTCACTAAAAACGTTCCCATGCATTACTGGGAGGGAATGGAAGGAGTATTTTGAGGGTTTCGTGTGATGGGAAAAGTTGAGGAGAGGACGTGGGTGACTCCTTGGTCTCCTGAGACTCAAGCACCGCCTGAGGTGAGGAGACCCCGCCCAGCTGAGGTGATTCTGCAGAGGGGCGGGGCTCCCCGGATCCGAGGCGGGAGGCGGCCCGGGGGCGGGGCCAGCTGGCTCCAGCCGTCCGCTCCGCTCCCACCATGCCCTTATAAGGAGCGCCCGGCGTTAGGGCTCGGGAATCCGGTAGCAATCCCGGCGGCTCAGCCCCAATCCCAGGCCCCTCCCTTGGGAATGGGGGAGGGGCGGGGTTTGGCGGCGCGGTGGCTGGGGTGGAGCATCTCGAAAAGGGACCAGTAGGAGTGGCGGCCCAGGTCTGAGCGGTGCTGCCATTGGGCGCGGCGACGAGAGGGGGCGGAGAGTCCGTGAGGCTGGTTACGCCGAGGGAAGCCCCGACTCTCTAGTCGCTGCTCAGAGTCTGTCTCTTCGCCGGTTCCCGGCCCGGTGGATCCTACTTCTCTGTCGCCCGCGGTTCGCCGCCCCGCTCGCCGCCGCGATGCCGGTGTTTCATACGCGCACGATCGAGAGCATCCTGGAGCCGGTGGCACAGCAGATCTCCCACCTGGTGATAATGCACGAGGAGGGCGAGGTGGACGGCAAAGCCATTCCTGACCTCACCGCGCCCGTGGCTGCCGTGCAGGCGGCCGTCAGCAACCTCGTCCGGGTGAGCGCGCAGGGCCTGGCGCGGGAACGGGCGCGGGAGGTGTCTCCGGGGCCCCGGCCCGCGTCGCGGCTGCCTGCAGCCGGCTCGCTGGCCGTGACTTTCCGCGTGGGTTCCGGAGCCAGGCGCCGAGGGTTCGAATGGCTTCTTCTCCGCCTGTGACCTTGAGCGAGTCTTGAGCCTCTCTTGGCCTCAGTGTCCTCATCTATAAAATGGGAGCAGTCATGGAAAAGGCTGCCTGGCGGGCTTGTCGTGAAGATCCAGCGAGGTATTATTTGTGGAGTGCCTCGCGCGGCGTATGGCCCACAGCAGGCATCCAATAAATGAGAGTTGCTGGGATGTCCGAGGGTCCCTGCCCCGCGCAGGCTTCGCCCCCACGTTGACTTCCTCGCTCTCAGCGCCTTTTTAGGCCTCCTCGATCTGGCTGTGGGGGAGGGAGAGCGGGCCCTCCCACGGATCCCTTGCCTTCTCTTCCAGGGATCTTTATTTGAGCCACGTTGTCCTCCTTTCTAATACTTCTGCCCCTCACCCTGAGATCCGCCTCGCCCACCCCCGCTCCCCAGAGCTCCCTATATTCCGCCCTTTTATTCACTTGCCTCACTCTCCGTCGCCTCCTCCTCCCTCCTGGGCATTTTACTTACGCTCACTCCTCTGTCACCCTCACACCTTTATGCAGTTATTCGTGACCACAAGCCCTGTTTTTCCTTCCGCTCAGCCCTGCTGCCCTTCCTTTCATTCCCTCCTGTGGACATTTCCACCTGGCTTTAGCTGCTGTCAAACGGCCTCCTCCCACTGGGGCCTTTCTAGACTCGGGGGCTCTCCTTGGCCCCTCCTCCTGGCAGGAAGCAAGATGGAGCTGTTGGGAGAGGCCTGTGGAATCTGGGATCTGCCGCCCCTGCCGGAGAGAAGGCTGGGGCATCCCCTCCCCATCCACAACTTTCCTGGTGGCTCTGCAGACCCCTGTAACCCACAGCTGTGACTCATAACCGAGGTGATTCCTGGAGGAGGAGGAGCCCATGTCTGAAATGGGAAAAAAGAGGTGCTGAGACCAGTCTCCCAACACTCCCCTGGCTAATGTCACACTTTTCTTTCCCACCCTGGGTGGGTGACTCAGACTGGTCCTGCATGTGAGGAACAACTTTGGAAAAAGTTCATACTGCTCCCCCACTGAGCTGTGTAAATAGTGTGTGTCAGGGCAATTGGGAGGCAACTGTGGGTCTGTCTGGGTGGGGCTTGGGTTACTTATCTGATTTGAGCTCTTCAGTGCACTTAGAGGCTCTTTAGCAGCTGAAAGTCCTCCTCGGTCTTCAGGGGTCCCTGGAGTGTCTCAAGCAATTTAGGAGACTGATAGCTAGGAAGACAGGGTGACACCACCGTCCAAATTCCTGATCTTTCTTCTGTATAGCTTTAGTAACAATCTATTCATTCAGTAAGAATGCTGTATTCATTCACAATGTCTACTTGTACGTTGTTCTTCTTTTTATAACTAATTTGAACAGAACACTCCAGAGTACATTCTTATGTAGTGTTGTCTAACATGGCTGCATTCCAGGCCTCCATTTTTCAACAAATAGGAAACAATGTAAAGAGACAAGGTAATAGTGTCTCTCCATGTAGTACTTCAGGAAATGAAATCTTAAAACCACATGTTGCACTTGGAACAGAGCTAGTGTAGCCTAGGGGTTGATATCTGCTTAGGCTATTTAGAGAAAAGTTATTTATGGACGTCCATGCCATGAATTAATAAGCATTGAATGTCTGCTATATGGAAAACATTGCAATAAATCAGTGGTTCTCAGCTTAGAGTGTGCATGAAAATCATCAGTGGGGCTTTTTAGAAATAAAGATGTACAGCTTCCAAGGGTCAAGGCCTTTGTATTTTGCTTTTTTTTTTTTTTTTTTTTTGAGACTGGGTCTCACTCTGTCATGCAGGCACTGGAGTGCAATGGCGTGATCATAGCTCACTACAGCCTTCATCTCCTGGGCTGAGAAAATTCCTCCCACCTCGGCCTCCCAAGTAGCTAAAGGCCTTTGTTTGTTTGTTTGTTTTTGAGATGGAGCCTTTCTCTGTCATGAGGCTGGAGCACAGTGACATGATCTGGGCTCACTGCAACGTCCTCCTCCCAGGTTGAAGCAATTCTCCTGCCTCAGCCTCTGGAGTAGCTGGGACTACAGGTGTGCACCACCGTGCCCAGCTAATTTTTGTATTTTTAGTAGAGACGGGGTTTCATCATGTTGGCCAGGATAGTCTCCATTTCTTGACCTTGTGATTTGCCTGCCTCGGCCTCCCAAAGTGCTGAGATTACAGGCGTGAGTCACTGTGCCCAGCCAGGCCTTTGTATTTTTTAAGAAGCTCCATAGGTGATTGTGATATACGCCCTTAGTTAGGAAACACTGTAATACACACTGTGAGACAAATACAAAAGAAATAAGGTTATAAGATGAAAACAATGATATGTAGTTAAGTTATATACTTTCCAACACATACAAAAGAGGGGACTTGAGATTGGTGGTAGCTATGGGTTAGCAGAGACAAAGTAGGGAGGATTGTGCTGATAAATAGTTAATCATGAACAAAGGTACTTGTGAATAAGTCACTTCCAGGTTATAGCAAGTAGATTATCTTCATTGCAGCTCAGGAGACAAGTTGGAGAGAAATTGGAGATGAAGTTGGTGTGTAACATATGGGCAGTGTAACACAGGCCTTATCCAATAGGATGAACAAAGACAGCAGGAGGGGGAGGAGGATGAGAATAGTGTATGAGAAAGACTGCGTGAGAATGGCGTGTGAGAATAGTATAGTGTGTTTTGGGGAGGCCAGAGGACCTACCCATTGCTTCACATCCTTGGTGCCAATTGTGAGTGACCGTTAAATATGTGGATTCTGTACATGCTTCAAGATTGTTCCTGGAGGTCAGGACTTGTCGGATATTTCTCTCTTTTTTAAAAATTTTATTTTGGTTTTAAATAGAGACAGGGTCTTGCTATGTTGCCCAGGCTGGTCTCGAATCCCTGGGCTCAAGCAGTTCTCCCGCCTTGGCCTCCCAAAGTGCTGGATTACAGTTGTGAGCTACTGTGCCTGGCCTGATATTTCTTTATATGGTCCTCAGTTCCTGCCCTCAAAATTGGCACGTGGGATCACTCAGTAAATATTGTTGAAGGAACTATGGGAAGGGAGACAAATTGGGAAGCTTTTAAAATTGGTTGGTTATGAAGAAAACGAAGGTCTGGACTTGGGAGTGGCAGGGAAAATAGAGAAGGAATTAATCAGAAATATATTAAAAGAAGAAATAATAGAACTGGATAATCGAACTCTGAATTTGCTAGGAAAGAAACATGGTATTACTGTAAAATAATGAAACTGATTTTAGAACAAATCTTCTGGAGTTTATATAATCTGGGTATTTATTTGGAGTTATTTTGGGAGGTTATATCCTTATTCCAGTGCTTTTCTCTGGGAATTTCTTTCAGGTTATTTACATACGTATGCCAAATTAGTCTTATTTTGGTCATAAAATGTACATTTTGACTGAAGTAGGCATTCTTGAGCTCAACTACTTCATTTACTGTTCTTGAGACTAAATGACTTTTGGATATTTCCATAATTAAAATTTACAGGCCAGGCGCGGTGGCTCACGCCTGTAATCCCAGCACTTTGGGAGGCTGAGATGGGCGGATCACGAGGTCAGGAGATCGAGACCACCCTGGCTAACACGGTGAAACCCCGTCTCTACTAAAAAATACAAAAAACTAGTCGGGCGAGGTGGCGGGCGTCTGTAGTCCCAGCTACTCGGGAGGCTGAGGCAGGAGAATGGCGTAAACCCGGGAGGCGGAGCTTGTAGTGAGCTGAGATCCGGCCACTGCACTTCAGCCCGGGCGACAGAGCAAGACTCCGTCTCAAAAAAAAAAAAAAAAAAATTTACTAGATGAAGATGAAATTCTCAATTGTTGTACATAGTCATTAACTTATCAAGCAGGTATTTATTAAGACCCCTTCAAATGTCAAAGCAGTAAGTGTGATGCCTGACACAATCAATATGATACTGAATTGGAAATCTTAAGTGGCACTGAGGAAACAGAGTATGATGGAAAGTCAGAGGAAGACGAGATTACTTTTGATTGGAGAATCAGGGAAGGCTTCATGGAGGATATAACATTGAGTTGGGTCTTAAAGACATGGGATTTGAATGTTTAGAGATGTGGTAAGAAAGGCATTACTTGGTCAGGCTTAGTGGCTCATGCCTGTAATCCCAGCACTTTGGGAGGCTGAGGTGGGCTGATCATGAGGTCAAGAGATTGAGACCATCGTGGCCAACATGGTGAAACCCCGTCTCTACTAAAAATATGAAAATTAGCTGGGCATGGTGGCCTGCGCCTGTAGTCCGAGCTACTCGGGAGGCTGAGGCGGGAGAATTGCTTGAACCCGGGAGGCAGAGGTTGCACTGAGCCGAGATCGTGCCACTGCACTCTAGCCTGGGCCATAGAGCAAGACTCTGTCTCAAAAAAAAAAAAAGACATTACTTACTTTTATGGGGGCAGGACTCATTAGGATTTGTAATTTCATGTATATTTGTTAAGCAAAGTAGTCTGGTCACTGATATATATATATGATATATATATATAAAAATAAAAATATTGCAACTGTGTCATCACTTTTACTCCACACTTAGAGAGGGGGTAGGGTGGGAGTGTTTATTTATTTATTTATCTTGAGATGGAGTCTCTGTAGCCCAAGCTGGAGTGCAATGGCGTGACCTCAGCTCACTGCAACTTCTGCCTCCTGGGTTCAAGTGATTCTCCTGCCTCAGCCTCTCAAGTAGCAGGGATTACAGGCATGTACCACTTAAAACTCTATTTAAGGCAGTTTTAAACACAGAGAGTGAATCCAATTCAATAATGAAACAAGGAAAAGGAGGTAGTCAAGGGAAGGGTGGGAAAGGAAAAATAGGGAGGGGCATAAGAAATTCTAAGAAGGCTTAGATTCAGCAGGCAGTGTGAAAAAGTCACAAGTCTTAGACTGAGTACTTTGTAACATGGTATATACATTTTTCTTTTTTTCATTAAAGTGGCCCATTGAAATGTGTCAGTCTGTGATGTGACATTAAAGTCATGCAAGTTTTATTAATGGGGCTTCAGATACTTTGCTTTCTCCAATGCATCTAAGTCATCTCTAGATTACTTATACTGTAATACCTAATACAATGTAAATGTTATAAATAGTTATACTGTATTGCTTTACATTTTTATTTTTATTGTTGTATTGTTTTTTATTTTTATTTATTTTTTTGAGGAGGAGTCTCGCTCTGTCACCCAGGCTGGAGTGCAATTGCACGATCTCGGCTCATTGCAACCTCTGCCTCCCAGGTTCGAGAGATTCTCTCACCTCAGCCTCCTGAGTAGCTGGGATTACAGGCACCCACCATAATGCCTGGCTAATTTTTGTGTTTTTAGTACAGATGGGGTTTCACCTTGTTATCCAGGCTGCTTCTGACCTCAGGTGATACGCTGGCCTCGGCCTCCCAAAGTGCCGGGATTACAGGTGTGAGCCATCACGCCCAGCCTATTTTTATTTTTATTTGAATATTTTTGATCTCCAGTTGGTTGAATCCATATATGTGGAACTCACAAGGATATGCAGGGCTGACTGTATATGTTTCTACAACTATGTTTAAATTTTAATGGAACCACAACTTAAATGTTTGTTTACATCCACACAGTGGAAAATTTGGCTTTTCTAAAGCTTTTCTTTTTTTATTTTATTTTATTTTATTTTATTTTTTTTTAGACGGAGTCTTGCTGTGTCGCCCAGGCTGGAGTGCAGTGGCCGGATCTCAGCTCACTGCAAGCTCCGCCTCCCGGGTTCATGCCATTCTCTTGCCTCAGCCTCCTGAGTAGCTGGGACTACAGGCGCCTGCCACCTCGCCCGGCTAGTTTTTTGTATTTTTAGTAGAGACGGGGTTTCACCGTGTTAGCCAGGATGGTCTCGATCTCCTGACCTTGTGATCCGCCCATCTCGGCCTCCCAAAGTGCTGGGATTACAGGCTTGAGCCACTGCGCCCGGCCTCTAAAGCTTTTCTATAAATAGAGCTCGTATAACTCTAAATGGACAAAGTAAGAGGGCAAAAGTCTTCTGGTATCAGCAACAGTAGCTTAGATTGGGTCCTCCTGTTACAGTCCTGAAGTAAGGACAACAGTAGGACAAACTACTTTTATAGGACTCATTTGAATTTTACTATTTCTTGGATATTTGTTTAAAAACAAACTAGCCTGGTTATATCATACACAGGTTGAGTATCTCTAATCTGAAAATCTGAAATCTGAAATGCTCCAAAATCTAACTTTTTGAGTATTGACATGACGCCACTCGTGGAAAATTCCACATCTGACCTCATGTGATGGGTAGAAGTCAAAACTTGTTTCATGCACAAATTATTAAAACTATTATATAAAATTACCTTCACGCTATGTGTATAAAGTGTATATGAAACATAAATGAATTTTGTGTTTCATAGGACCTTCGGTCCTATCTCCAATATAGCTCATGATATATATGCAAAAATTCCCAAATCCAAAAAATCTGAAATACAAGACACTTCTGATCTGAAGCATTTCAGATAAGGGACATTCAACGTGTACTTACTTAAGTACTCATCATTTATATAGTTATGAAGTGTTTATGTTTTATATATAGTCATTTTCTTTTTATTTATATTTATTTATTTTGAGATAGGGTCTCGCTCTGCTGCCCACGCTGGAGTACAGTGGCACGATCTGGGCTCACTGAAGCGTCAACCCACTGGGCATTGATCCTATCACCGCAGCCTCCTGAGTAGTTGGGACTACAGGCTTACATCTTCACGCCTGACTATTTTTGTATTTTTAGTAGTATTTAAACAAATATCCAATTTAAACAAATATCCAACATGTTGCCCAGGCTGTTCTTGAACTCCTGGGCTCAAGTGATCCACCTGCCTTGGCCTCCCAAAGTGCTGTGATTACAGATGTGAGCCAGTGTGCCTGGCCAGGATTGTCATTTTAAGAGCCTTTTGACAACTTCCCAGTCTTTCACTGCACCCTTAGGAAATGGGTAGGATAGGAATATCCTCATTATTTGCAGCCTATAGTTCAGCATAGCATGGAGATGCTCTGTTATTACACTCATACTGGTTCAGTGTTTGTCATCTCACTAAGTCGTAGGTTCCTCAGTGGCAGGGACGATATGCCTGTCTGGGTTATAGGTATGCAATATACTTTTTTTTTCTTTTTTATTTGAGACGGCGTCTCGTTCTGTTGCTCAGTCTAGAGTGCAGTGGGGCGATCTTGGCTTACTGCAACCTCCGCCTCCCGGGTTCAAGTGATTCTCCTGCCTCAGCTTCCTGAGTACTTGGGATTACAGGCACGCTCCACCACACCTAGCTAATTTTTGTATTTTTAATAAAGACAGGGTTTTACTATGTTGGTCAGGTAGGTCTCGAACTCCTGACCTCAAGTGATCCACCTACCTGCCTTGGCCTCCCAAAGTGCTGGGATTACAGGCATGAGCCACTGCACTCAGCCTACATTTTTTTTTTTTTTTTGAGATGGAGTTTCACTCTTGTTGCCCGGGCTGGAGTTCAGTGGCACAATCTCCGCTCACTACAACCTCTGCCTCCTGGGTTCAAGTGATTCTTCTGCCTCAGCCTCCCAAGTAGCTGGGATTACAGGCACCCACCACCATGTCTGGTTACTTTTTTGTATTTTTAGTAGAGATGGGGTTTCACCATGTTGGCCAGTCTGGTCTTGAACTCCTGACCTCAGGGGATCTACCCACCTTGGCTTCCCAAAGTGTTGGGATTACAGGCATGAGGCACCACGCCCGGCCTAAAATTTTAAATTAAATGAACATATGCCTATCATTTATTTTTATTTATAACATATAGTATTAGGAATTATTGTACAATGAATATTTCCCATCCCCGGCTTTCAAATATCTGGTATAGCCAAATTTGAACCATCTCATGGAATTTATAATGGGCTTTGACTGAAACAAGTGAAATATATACTAAGAGAAAGAAATGAATGGCTAACTGCCCATTGTTTGAGATAACAAAAGTGTTCAGGCTATTTTGGGTTGTGGTTTTTCTGTTTCAGAGTCATTTCAGCTATGCAGATCACTTACTAAATTCATAACATGAGAGTATGTTGCCTTCTATCTGAAAGTGGCATTGGTATTTTGCATTCTCTTCTTGGGAGTGCCTTTTTAAAATTTAATGATTTAGACCAGATGTTGATATATTATTTGGAGCTCTGCTGGTTACAATGCAGTCTCATACTATGAGTCAGAATTCCTCATTAAAGGATCTTTATTTCCCTGAACCATATGGCAAGAGACAAAGATATCATAAAGTTGATCTGCTGCTTTTTTGCTTCCTGGCTGATTTGGGCCCAGCCTTTTCATTAAACCTTTAGGTCATGGTTCTGACAGCGGGGTATATTTTTACATAATAAACCAGCATTAGGGCAGTATCAAAAGAAGTAGTGGTCCTTAATGAGCAAATATCAGAGATTAGCTGCTTTCTTTGTAGAGGTTTCTTTCTAGAATATGCTGTTTGGTCAGAATTCTTGATGAGGAAGGTCCATTCAGTCAGTTCTTGTTGCTCTCAGGCAGGTCAGCCCTTAAACCTTTCCATATAGATAGAACTAGAATAAAAAACAAACTTCTGCCTTGGCATTTTTAAACTTCAACAACTTTCAGTGCTATATAATGTAAATCCTTCAGAGTTAACTTTTGGGGGGGAAATTCAAGTCTGTAATAAGACTGAAACATGGAGAAGAAATTTGATATAAGGCCGGGCGCGGTGGCTCAAGCCTGTAATCCCAGCACTTTGGGAGGCCGAGACGGGCGGATCACGAGGTCAGGAGATCGAGACCATCCTGGTCTACACGGTGAAACCCCGTCTCTACTATAAAATACAAAAAACTAGCCGGGCGAGATGGCGGGCGCCTGTAGTCCCAGCTACTCGGGAGGCTGAGGCAGGAGAATGGTGTAAACCCGGGAGGCGGAGCTTGCAGTGAGCCGAGATCGCGCCACTGCACTCTAGCCTGGGCGACAGAGCGAGACTCCTCCGTCTCAAAAAAAAAAGAAAAAACCCCGACCACAAAAAAAAAAAAAAAAAAAAAAAAAAGAAATTTGATATATTGGAGGAAGACCTCCCATTGAAAGCTTTCATCTGTCATTCTTTTCCTTGTACCCTGGATCTGTAGAAGTCTTGCAATATATGTTTGAATATATTGAACCACATAAGTTCAGATAACGTAATTTTCAAATTGTCTAGGTGGCTGCTGCTGCTTTTTTTTTTTTTCCCCTAGCCATTTTAGTATTTAAGTCTGTTTGTATTGGGAATTGTTATGGAAAGAAAAGCTGTCTTACCTTATTTATTATTATTATTATTACTATTTTGAGATGGAATTTCACTCTGTTGCCCACGCTGGAGTGCAATGGCATGATCTTGACTTCCTGCAACCTCCACCTCATGGGTTCAAGCAGTTCTCCTGTTTCAGCCTCCCAAGTAGCTGGGACTACAGGCATGCGTCACCACACTTGGCTAATTTTTGTATTTTTAGAAGAGACGGGGTTTCACCTATTGGCCAGGCTGGCTTTGAACTCCTGACCTCAGATGAACCAGCCCCCTCGGCCTCCCAAAGTGTTGGGATTATAGGCGTGAACCACCGCGCCCAGCCACCTTTTTCTTTTTCTTTACTTTTTTGAGATGGAGTCTTGCTCTGTTGCCCAGACTGGAGTGCAGCAGTGAGATCTCAACTCACTGCAACCTCTGCTTCCCGGGTTCAAGTGATCCTCCCTCTTCAGCCTCCCAAGTAGCTGAGATTACAAGCATATGCCACACACCCGGCTAATTTTTTGTATTTTTTGTAGAGACAGAGTTTCACCATGTTGGCCAGGCTGGTCTCAAATTCCTGACTTCAAGTGATCTATCCGCTTTGGATTCCCAAAGTGTTGGGATTACAGGCCATGAGCCACTGCAGCAGCCTACCTTTTTCTTCTTAACAAGTTACAAAAATATTTATTACGGAAGGAAGTTCAGAATATGTAAGTAGGGACTTTTGTTATTTTGTATTTTTATCATAATTGAAGTATTTTAGTTTTCATATCGCACTAAAAATAATACTATTTTTTTTTTTTCCACACGGAGTCTCGCTCTGTCGCCCAGGCTGGAGTGCAGTGGCCGGATCTCAGCTCACTGCAAGCTCCGCCTCCCGGGTTTACACCATTCTCCTGCCTCAGCCTCCCTAGTAGTTGGGACTACAGGCGCCCGCCACCTCGCCCGGCTAGGTTTTTGTATTTTTTAGTAGAGACGGGGTTTCACCGTGTTAGCCAGGATGGTCTCGATCTCCTGACCTTGTGATCCGCCCGTCTCGGCCTCCCAAAGTGCCAGGATTACAGGCTTGAGCCACCGCGCCCGGCCTAAAATAATACTATTGAACAGTATACTATTAGTAATCACTTTTTATCATGCTGTGTCTTCATATAGTCTAAAAGAATAATTTTTCTTTTTACAAAATAATACATTTTTATTATTGAAAATTTAGAAAGTCTATCTTTATTTGCAATCTTCTCTCAGTGTTTCTCAGACTTTTTCATTTCTGTCTACTTGAACTTGATTTACATCATTTTTTCTTGTTACTCCAAACCAATTTATGTTTCTCTGGGTATAAATATAAATTTAACTATATATAGATGCACTAGCTCTTATCCTTTTCACTGTTTAAAACAAACAAACAAACAAACAAAAACAAAACCCATCTCTAGTTCACTTTCCCGCTGGTGAATTTCAAAGCAAGGTGAGGAAACCCACTGTCTTAAAATACCCCAAGATTTTCTCTGCCATTTGGGGAGCTGTGCTCTAGATAGGAAACTGCTGTTTCAGAAAGTATGAAATGAAATAACTTCAAGATAATGAACCTCATCCTGAAAGAACTTCTGGTCTCAACATACTTATTAAGATATGGGGGCTGGGCCGGGCGCGGTGGCTCAAGCCTGTAATCCCAGCACTTTGGGAGGCCGAGACGGGCGGATCACGAGGTCAGGAGATCGAGACCATCCTGGCTAATACGGTGAAACCCCGTCTCTAATAGAAAATACAAAAAACTAGCCGGGCGACGAGGCGGGCGCCTGTAGTCCCAGCTACTCGGGAGGCTGAGACAGGAGAATGGCGTGAACCCGGGAGGTGGAGCTTGCACTGAGCTGAGATCCGGCCACTGCACTCCAGCCTGGGCGGCAGAGCAAGACTCCGTCTCAAAAAAAAAAAAAAAAAGATATGGGGGCTGGGCACGGTGGCTCACGCCTGTAATCCCAGCACTTTGGGAGACTGAGGCAGGTGGATCACGAGGTCTGGATATTGAGACCATCCTGGCTAACATGGTGAAACCCCCTCTCTACTAAAAATACAAAAAATTAGCTGGGCATGGTGGCCGGTGCCTGTAATCCTAGCTACTTACTTGGGAGGCTGAGGCAGGAGAATTGTTTGAACCCAGGAGGCCGAGGTTGCAGTTAGCCGCGCCATTTTACTCCAGCGTGGGTGATAAGTGTGAAACTCTGTCTCCAAAAAAAAAAAAAAAAAAAACCTGGGGTCAAATAACCATTGATTAAATTAAGTATGTGCATTGCATGTATGCAAAGAGGTACAGTGGGATAGAGTGTTAGGTGAAAGGGAACTTGTATAATTAGACATAGGAAATGGGGAACTAACTGCCTTCTTTCAAGTCCCTTGGTAAATCTGTAGATTTTGTGTCCTCATATACTGGATCATCAGTCCTTGGATGACGGATTTCATATCAAATTTTCTTCCCCCTCCCCTCCCTACTCTTCTAGAATGTCTCCCTTTAGACTGTTGGTTTCTGGAGGGCAAGGACTGGGTTATATTCTTCATATTATTGGTTCTGTGTTTACCATAGTCCCTTGCTCATGATAATTCTTCAATTAAGTGTGGTATGTTCTGATATTTAATATACCAGCTAGTCATTTTAGGTTATTTCATGACAATAAGGATAGCTGATTATCTCTTGCCTCTACTGGAAGGCATGGTGTTTCTCTTTTCCTGCCCTCAAGTGTTGCTATGTACCAAATATTTACACAATCTCAAAGAGAAACAGATTCATAAATGATATTATATTGTGTTGGGTACATATTTTCAACTTTTAGATTCCAAAAAATTCCATGTCGCTTCTATCAGAAGTTAGCACACTGGATTGGCATGAGTGTGGGGTGTGTATAGGGGAGAGAGGTGGTGAATCTTAGAACTCAAAATGTTTTACAAATGTTGTTAAGCTGCAGAAAATAGAGTCTTTGGCCCTTAGAGAATTTCCCACTGATAAAATTTCCGGTTGAATGACTTTTAAGGGGAAAGTGGCTGAATTTCACTGCACTTCTTACCACAGCTGGCCACAATCCAAGTCAAAATCATTCCTTCTTTTGAAATAAGCTTAAGTTATTCCCGTGAGTAAGCTTTCTGTGAAGAAAGAAGTGGCACAGTTGTTAAAGTTGAGAGTTGGGGGACCTCCGTTCCTTGTGTTTCCAGCCTTCTCTTTGTCCTTTCTCTATCCCTGGAGAACTGGCTCATCTTTTATCTACCAGGTGGACAACATGTTTTTATTCTTGCAATTAAAATAGATAAGGATATATGAATAGGCTAGTAAATCTTATATAAGAAAAAATGTAGATCAGCAACACTTAAATTTATCATTCTACAGTTCTCCCCAAATAGTAAAATTACTTGTCAAACTCCAGCTATGCACAATGCTAGGTGTGGGATATGTAAGATATGGTCTCTGGCCTCAAGTTGCCTAAAACACAGATGAAATCAATACTCTTATAAAAACGATTTATTCACATTCTCTCTACCAACATAATTGTTGCAGAATTTATATTCTTTTTAAAGAGTTGTGTGTTAACTACTACAAATACAGTGGTTTTTATTCTTTGGAGTCACAGAGAAAATGTGAAGCGGTAGTGATGTCGGGGAAGAGTGACACACACACAGTGGGCCAGCAGCGGATCGAGACTGGTACAGTATGAGAGGAGTGAGGAGGTGGTAGGCCACCTAGTTAGGAAGAGACCTTTGAGCATTGACCTCAGCTGATTTCTGCTTGTGGCTACCCAAACTCATTGGGATTTTGTTTCCTCCAAAGCACAGTGCTTCTTGTTGTCCTTCCTTCTGCCTGATGTACTTTTCTGTACTTCTTTACTTGGATAATTTCTACTAATCCTCGTTTTCATATTAAATGTCCAGTTTTCAGGGACACTTCACCTGACTACCTCTAAGCTAGGTTAGGTCTTTCTATCATGTACTTTCTATATTTTTTCCTTATTATGCTTATCACAGTTGTAATTAATTATTTGTGTGATTATTCACTGTTTAACATCTCTCCCCACCAGAGCCTCAGGGGCAAATATTGGCTCTGCTGTGTTTGTCCCTGAAGTTTTAGTATCCATCATGGTGCTTGGCGTATAGTAGGATCTTGCCTTGTGGAGTAAAATATTTGTTGAATAAACAAATAGGAAGGCCATTTTCTGCTCTGACCAAAAACTGTTTTAAGCTTCTTTGGAGAAATATGTATCAGGCTGTGGTTGAATCTTGGTGAAATTTAACTGCCAATTAGGAAAGTAGCTGTAAATCATTGCTTAACACAGGGCATCGCATGCAAAAGGACCATCTAATTCATGTTCTCTGAGTGAAAAAAATCTAGGCACAGAGTCCTGGGGTGCAGATGGGGATAATCCTGCACAGCCCAACACAAGATTATATAGAATATGTAAGTGTAAGTAAAAAAATAAACATGGATTTAGAATTCTCTATTAGTTTTGAACCTTTGCAAATGAGCAGAATAGCCATCTTTGGCAAAGTGCAGGTAGTATGAGTTAGCAAATACCAAAGTCACACTTTAGATATAGATACTAGATAAATCAGCATGTGATAATCAGCACAGATAAAAATTTTGAGAAGCAGTAGAGTAGTATAATGGTTAAGCATTAAACTCCTTAGTTTTAAATCCCACTGTTGACACCTTTGAGATAGGTAACATTGGGGGAGTTATTTAATCTCCATTTCTCGTGATCCTCCTATGTAAAACAAAGCTAAAGATAGTACCTGGCTCATAATGTTGTTGTTGTGTGGGTTAAATTAGTTCATTAAAATGATTAGAACTATTCCCGACACAGAGCTAAGAGCTCAATGAGTGTTAGATTTTATCATTACTATATTTTCCCATGATTTTAAGTCATATTTTAAACGTTAGTCTAATGAAAAGGCAGTGTTGATTTAAAAAAAAATGTCTAAGATAGCTTCTAACTTTTATTCAACAAGGCAAAATGCCAATGAAAGCTTTCAGTAGAATTCCATATGTTGTGGAATATACAGTTTTACCAACTGTGGGGAAAATATCACTCACAGTTTTAGGTGCTTGAACCTTTGATTGCCAGTTTCCCATGATTAAAGATAGACATGCAAATTTTTAATTTATATTTCTTTTGTTAGAAGCAGTAGTGAGGGAAAAAGTATATATATTTTCCAATTTGAAGCAAGAATTAGGGTTTAGGATTTAGGATTTTAACTCAAACATTCATTGTCTTATTTTCTTTTATTTCTTTTTTTCTTTTCTTTTCCTTTTATTTTTGGAGACAGGGTCTCACTCTGTCACCCAGGCTGGAATGCAGTGGCTTGATCTCGGCTCATTGCAGCCTCAATCTCCTGAGTTCAGGTGATTCTCCCACATCAGCCTCCCCAATAGCTAGGACTACAGGCGTGCGCAACCGTGCCTGGCTAATTTTGTATTTTTAGCAGAGACGGGGTTTTGCCATGTTGCCTAGGCTGGTCTTGAACTCCTGGACTCAAGCAATCCACCCACCTCAGCCTCCCGAAATACTGGGATTACAGGCATGAGCCACCATACCCGGCCAGTGTCCTATTTTCTTTTTTTTTTTTTTAAAAAGCAAAACAAAAATCCCAAAGAGGTACCCAGGCCATTCACTGAAATAGTAAGATAGAACCAGCTTTCCAGGTAGAGTTGAGAAATATTATGCATTTGTGAAATACAATTCATCATATTCTGGAACAGCCAATTTAGTTTTGAGACAGGGTCTCACTCTGTTGTTCAGGCTGAAGTGCAGTGATGTGATCTCAGCCCACCGCAATCTCCACCTCCCAGGCTCAAGCCCGCATTAGTCTCCTGAGTAGTTGGGATTACAGGCGTGCACTACCATACCTGGCTAATTTTTGTATTTTTTGTAGAGGTGGGGTTTCTCCCATGTTGCCCAGGCTGGTCTTGAACTCCTGGACTTAAGCGATCCTCCCACCTTAGCCTTCCAGAGTGCTGGGATTACAGGCATGTCACCGTGCCCAGCAGTTTATCAAATATTTAATGAGTACATTCTATGCCAGATACTAGACTAGCTTAGTATCTCTTACCTGAAAAAAGGGATAGAATAGCTTTCAGATTCCTGTCAAATATAGGGGTAATAGAGTTGAAAAGTGAGATTAGGGGACCTTAACTAGTAGTTTAGAGGTTATACTCAGTATTTCTAGTCTTTCAAGAAGTTTTTTGCCATGCGTATTTAATTTCAAAGTCTTAATTAGCATCTTTACTATTCTCCTGAGTAATAAAAGGATATTAAAACAATTTTTGGCCGAGCCCTGTGGCTCACGCCTGTAATCCCAGCACTTTGTGGGGCTGAGGCGGGTGGATCACTTGAGGTCAGGAGTTTGAGACTAGCCTGGCCAACATGGTGAAACCCCCTCTCTACTAAAAATACAAAAAAGTAGCCGGGCATGGTGGTGTGTGCCTGTAATCCCAGCTACTTGGGAGGCTGAGGTGGGAGAATCGCTGGAACGTGGGAGGTGGAGGTTCTGTGAGCTGAGATTGTGCCACTGCACTCCAGCCTGGGAAACAGCGAGACTCCATCTCAAAATAGAAAACAAGAAAAAAACCACGAAAAACAAACAAACAAACAAACAAAAAACACTTTTAATCCCATTGCCCTCTTATATACTGTTGCCTCAGATTTCATTTGTCTTGGCTTTTTTCAACCCACAAATTAGACATGATTGTTGCCTTATACAGTTTTGCCCCCCATTTACCCACATTTACAACTTTCTTTGAGATGTAAGGGAAATGATAAATAACCTTTTTTCCGGTACATTTCCCTTCTTGAGGTCCATCCTTCACTAATATCTTTAGTGGGGTCTTAGGGCAGAAAACACTCTTTTTATTTCTCAGAAAAATCCTTATTTTGCCCTCCCTTATTTTGCTGTCTTTTTTGAAAGATAATTTAATTGTCTATAATAAAAATCTAGGCTGATAGTAATTTTTTTTTCCAGCATTTTCGGACACTGGAAGATATTATTCCAATGTCTTCTGCCTTCAAATCAATCATCAGTCTAATTGTAATTTCTCTGTTGGTTATGTCACTTTTCTCTGGGGTTTATTTATTTATTTAGAGATGGAGTTTCTCTCTTTTTGCCCAGGCTGTAGTGCAATGGTGTGATCTCGGCTCATTGCAACCTCCATCTCCAGGGCTTAAGCGATTCTCCTGCCTCAGCCTCCTGAGTAGCTGGGACTACCAGCACTTGGCACCATGCCTGGCTAATTTTTTGTATTTTTAGTAGTAATGGGGTTTCACCATGTTGGCCAGCTGGTCTCACTCCTGACCTCAGGTGATCCACTCACCTCGGCTTCCAAAAGTGCTGGGATTACAGGCGTGATCCACCGTGTCCCGCCTTCCCCGGGGTTTTTAATATCTTACTTATCTTTCTTGGGATTATTTTGGGCTCCTGATTTTTTTTTTTTTTTTTTTTTTTTTGAGACGGAGTCACGCTCTGTCGCCCAGGCTGGAGTGCAGTGGCCGGATCTCAGCTCACTACAAGCTCCGCCTCCCGGGTTCACGCCATTCTCCTGCCTCAGCCTCCCCAGTAGCTGGGACTACAGGCGCCCACCACCTCGCCCAGCTAGTTTTTTTTGTATTTTTTAGTAGAGACGGGGTTTCACCGTGTTAGCCAGGATGGTCTCGATCTCCTGACCTCGTGATCCACCCGTCTCGGCCTCCCAAAGTGCTGGGATTACAGACTTGAGCCACCGCGCCCGGCCTCTGATGTTTTTTTTCTTGGTCTTTTTTTTTTTTTTTTTTGTGAGACATTGTCTCACTCTGTCACCCAGGCTGGAGTACAGTGGCGTGATATTGGCTCACTGCACCTCCACCTCCTGGGTTCAAGTGATTCTCCTATCTCAGCCTGCCAAGAGTAACTGGGACTACAGGTGCTCACCACCACACCCAGCTAATTTTTTTTTTTTTTTTTTTTGATGGAGTTTTGCTCTTGTCACCCAGGCTGAGAGTGCAGTGGCGCAATCTCAGCTCACTGCAACCTCCGCCTTCCGGGTTCAAGTTATTCTCATGTCTCAGCCTCCAGAGTAGCTGGGACTACAGATGCATGCCACCATGCCCAGCTCATTTTTGTATTTTTAGTAGAGACAGGGTTTCACCATGTTGGCCAAGATGTTCTCAATCTCTTGACCTTGTGATCTGCCCGCCTGTCAGAGACAGAGTTCAGGCCTCTTAAGGTATTAAATGCATGATGAAATAGCAGCATTATAGCAGCATTATTCACAATAGCCAAAAGGTGGAAGCAATCCAAATGTCCATCAATGGATGGATGGGTAAACAAATGTGGTATGCACATACAATGGAATATAATTTAGCCTTAAAAAGGAAGGAAATTCTGACACATGCTACAACTTGGATGAACCTTGATGACATTATTCTAAGCAAAATAAATCAATCACAAAAGGACAAATACTATATGATTTCACGTATATAGAGCATATCGTATACTGTATGTTATACAGTATATACAAACACTGTATAATTCCACTTACATAGAGTAGTCAAATTCAGAGACAGAAAGGTGCATATCTGGCTAATTTATAGAATGGGGTTTTACCATGTTGCTCAGCCTCCCAGAGTGCTGGGATTACAGGCGTGAGCCACCGTGCCAGGTCGATTTTTGTATTTTTAGTAGAGATGGGGTTTCACTATATTGGCGAGGCTGGTCTGGAACTCCTGACCTCAAGTGATCCACCCACCTTGGCCTCCCAAAGTGCTGGGATTACAGGGGTGAGCCACTGCACCTGAACTGCTGGGCTTCCCTGATTTTGAGGACTGATTTGTCACTCCTGGAAAATTCTTAGCCATTGTCTCTTGGAATTTTTGCCTCTTTCTTCATTTTATTCTGTCCCTTTGGAACTCCAATTAGAGATATGTTGGCCTTTCTCACTCTGTCCTCCATGTCTCTTAAAAGTTTATATTTACTGGCTGGGTGTGGTGGCTCATGCCTGTAATGCCAGGACTTTGGGAGGTTGAGTCTGGTTCAAGACTAACCTGGCCCAGATGGCAAAAACCCATTTCTAGTAAAATTACCCAAAAAAAAAAAAAAAAAAAAAAAAATTAGCTGGGCGTGGTAGTGCATGCCTGTAATCCCAGCTACTCCAGAGGCTGAGGCAGGAGACTTGCTTGAGCCCAGGAGGCGGAGATTGCAGCAAGTTGAGATCGCACCATTGCACTCCAGCCTGGGTGACAGAGGGAAACTGTCTCCAAAAAAAAAACGTTTGTTTCTCACTTGGTAATTTCTTCAGTTCTTCCAGTTTGCTAATTCTTGTGTAGTAGTTTCTAATATGCCATTTAATCCACTCACTGAATTTTTTTTTTTTTTTTTTGAGACGGAGTCTCGCTTTGTCGCCCAGGCTGGAGTGCAGTGGCGCGATCTCGGCTCACTGCAAGCTCCACCTCCCGGGTTTACGCCATTCTCCTGCCTCAGCCTCCCGAGTAGCTGGGACTACAAGCGCCCGCCATCTCGCCTGGCTAATTTTTTGTATTTTTTAGTAGAGACGGGGTTTCACCGTGTCAGCCAGGATGGTCTCGATCTCCTGACCTCGTGATCCGCCCGTCTCGGCCTCCCAAAGTGCTGGGATTACAGGCTTGAGCCACCGCGCCCGGCCCCGAATTTTTAATTTAAATGGCAGTCTTTTCCTTTTTTTCTTTCTTTCTGTTTCTTTTTTCTTTTGAGAGGGCGTCTCACTCTGTTGCCCAGGCTGGAGTGCAGTGGTGCGATCTTGGCTCACTGCAATCTCTGCCTTCCAGGTTCAAGCGATTCTCCTGCCTCAGCCTCCCAAGTATCTGGGATTATAGTCATCCACCACCACATCAGGCTAATTTTTGTAGTTTTAGTAGAGACAGGGTTTCACCATATTGGTCAGGCTGATCATGAACTCCTGACCTCAAGTGATCTGCCCATCTCAGCCTCCCAATGTGTTGGAATTTTAGGCATGAGCCACTATGCTTGGCCTTTTTTCTTTTTATTTATTTGCTTTTGTAAATAATGGGGTCTCCCTGTGTTTCCCAGGCTGGTCTTGAACTCCTGAGCTCATGGGATCCTCCTGCCTGGGCCTCCCAAAGTCTTAGGATTACAGGCATGAGCCACCACATCCAGCCTAAACGACAGTCTTTTCCCTTCTATGATTCCCTTTGGATCTTTTTCAAAATCTGCTTCAGTTTTGATAGTCTCTTGTTCTTTTATTATACTTAAAATTGTCATTTCTCATTGTTCGTGTTGTTTTTCTTGGAGTATAGAAACTATAAGAGCTTAATACCAGAGCAAGAATAGCAAGGCCTCTTTAAAATCTGGTGAAGGCTGGGTAAGGTGGCTCATGCCTGTAATCCCAGCACTTCGGGAGGCTGAGGCAGGCAGATTGCTTGAGTGTAGAAGTCTGAGACCAGCCTGGGCAACATGACGAAACTCCTTCCCTACAAAAAGTACAAAAATTAACTAGGCATGGTGGTGTACACCTGTAGTCCCAGCTACTTGGGAGGCTGAGGTGGAGAGGATTGCTTGAGCTGGAGATCGTGCCACTGCCCTCTAGCCTGGGCAACAGAGCGAGACTCTGTCTCAAAAAGAGAAAAAAATATGGTAAAATGTCAGGATAATCCTATTGTTTTGAGACTGCAGGAGTCTCTCACTCTTAATTTTTAAATTTTGGTAAAATGTACATAACATTAGCTTTGCAGTTTTAACTATTTTTAAGTGTATAGATCTGTGGCGTTAAGTACATTTACATTGTTGCACAACCATTACCATCACGTATCTCCAGAACCTTTTTATTTTCCCCAACTAAACTCCCCATTTCTCATTCCTCCTAGCCCAGCAACCACCATTCTTTCTGTCTCTGAATTTGACTACTCTATGTAAGTGGAATTATACAGTGTTTGTATATACTGTATAACATACAGTATACGATATGCTCTATATACGTGAAATCATATAGTATTTGTCCTTTTGTGATTGATTTATTTTGCTTAGAATAATGTCATCAAGGTTCATCCAAGTTGTAGCATGTGTCAGAATTTCCTTCCTTTTTAAGGCTAAATTATATTCCATTGTATGTGCATACCACATTTGTTTACCCATCCATCCATTGATGGACATTTGGATTGCTTCCACCTTTTGGCTATTGTGAATAATGCTGCTATAATGCTGCTATTTCATCATGCATTTAATACCTTAAGAGGCCTGAACTCTGTCTCTGACAGGTGTAAGCTGCTGCTGCTTCTTTTTCTTTTTTTTTTTTTTTGAGACAGGGTCTGTTTTTTTTTGCTCAGGCTGGAGTGCAGTGGTGTGATCTCAGCTCATTACAACCTCAGCCTCCCAGGCTGAAGCCATCCTCCCACCTCAGCCTCCCAAGTAGCTGGGACTACTACAGGTGCATATCTGGCTAATTTATAGAATGGGGTTTTACCATGTTGCTCAGGCTAGTCTTAAACTCCTGGGCTCATGTGATCTACCCACCTTGGCCTTCCAAAGTGCTGGGATTACAGGTGTAAGCCACCGTGCCCAGCTGGAATGTAAACTTCTGATTGGCTTGGGCTGGGACTGTGAACTTAGCTTCTGATGCCAAGGAGCAAACATGGAATGAAAGCAGGCCAAAGGCTCTTTTGCATAATGTGGCAGGAAGGCAGGAAGGGAAGTTCATTCCACTTTAGAGAGGCAGTGTTTGAAGCACAAGGAAGTTTGCCAGCCAGAGAAAATGGGAATACCTTCTGTGCAGAGTGAATACAAAGATACAAGGGTGTGAGTGTGCAGTTAGGAATGGGGAAGCTTTAGTAACAAGACTGTTAAGGTGGATTGTGTCCCTTGTGAAGGGACTCAGATGACATAAGTCATTAAAAAACAAAACAAAACTAACTTCAGTTTTTGAATAGGTATAGGATGCACCTGATTCAAAATTTAAAAGGTAAAGGTATACAGTGAAAAAGTCTCCCTTTCCCCATTGAACTCCAGCCACCCAGTCTCTCTCCTCATAGGAAACTGATGTACTTAGGAAACCCAATGTCTTGGATATGCTTCTGGAGATAGTTTGTGCATAATCTGGCAGTAACTAGTCCCCTTTCATACAAATGAAGACCTGTTATACTGGCTTGTACTGTTTCTTGTGTTTTTTTTTTTCATTCTTTGCATGTTTTGGGGAACATTTCTTGTTTGTACCTACAGAACTTTCTCTTCTTTTGACAGTTAAATAACAGTCCTTTGATAGTTGTAGATAATTTATTTAACTAGACCCTTATGGAAGGATCTTTGGTTATTTGTGATCTGTTGCTGTTTCAGACAATATGGCAAAGAATGACACAAATATGTCATTTTATGTGTGTGCAAGTACATTTATAGGATAATTTCTAGAAGAGGAACATACTAAGCATTGGATGTTAGAAAACAGAAATCTTTTATTTACTTTATTTTACTTTAAGTTCTGGGATGCATGTGCAGAATGTGCAGGTTTGTTACATAGGTATACATGTGCCATGGTAGTTTGCTGCACCTGTCAACCCATCATCTAGGTTTTAAGCCCTGCATGCATTAGGTATTTGTCCTAATGCTCTCCCTCCCCTTGTCCCCCATCCCCCGACAGGCCGCGGTGTGTGATGTTCCCCTCCCGAAACAGAGGTGTTTTTTTTTTTTTTTGAGACGGAGTCTTGCTCTGTTGCCCGGGCTAGAGTGCAGAGTGCAGTGGCCGGATCTCAGCTCACTGCAAGCTCCACCTCCCGGGTTTACGCCATTCTCCTGCCTCAGCCTCCAGAGTAGCTGAGACTACAGGCGCCCGCCACCTCGCCCGGCTAGTTTTTTTGTATTTTTAGTAGAGACGGGGTTTCACCGTGTTAGCCAGGATGGTCTCGATCTCCTGACCTCGTGATCCGCCCGTCTCGGCCTCCCAAAGTGCTGGGATTACAGGCTTGAGCCACCGCGCCCGGCCTAACAGAGGTGTTTAAGCTGACGTATAAAATTTTGGTAAAATAATCCTGGTAGCAGTGAGAAAGATAGATTGGAGCACTAGTGAGACACTGGGGTTGGAGAGCCATCCATTCAAGCAAGAGGTAGTAAGAGCTGCCTTCAAGCAGTGGTAGGAGTGCAGATAGAGTAAAGACACATCTGCAGCATGTGTAGAAAACAAGAGGGAGAGGGAGAAAAAAAAAGATCAATTCTAGAGATAGACTCGTTATTACTTAATTTATATTTGGATTCATAGTGTTCTCAATTTTGAGAATGAATCAGTAAAGTAAATGTTTTAAAAATAACTAATTGGCTGGGCACGGTGGCTCAAGCCTGTAATCCCAGCACTTTGGGAGGCCGAGACGGGCGGATCACGAGGTCAGGAGATCGAGACCATCCTGGCTAACACGGTGAAACCCCGTCTCTACTAAAAATACAAAAACTAGCTGGGCGAGGTGGTGGGCGCCTGTAGTCTCAGCTACTCGGGAGGCTGAGGCAGGAGAATGGCATAAACCCGGGAGGCGGAGCTTGCAGTGAGCTGAGATCCGGCCACTGCACTCCAGTCCGGGCGACAGAGCAAGACTCCGCCTCAAAAAAAATAAAAATAAAAATAAAAATAAAAATAACTAATTGGCCCGGCATGGTGGCTCACGCCTGTAATCTCCGCACTGTAATCTCCGCACTTTAGGAGGTTGAGATGGTCAGATCACCTGAGGTCAGGAGTTCGAGACCAGCCTGGCCAAAATGGTGAAACCCCATCTCTACTAAAAATACAAAAATTAGCCGGGCATGGTGGCAGGCGCCTGTAATCCCAGCTACTTGAGAAGCTGAGGCTGGAGAATCACTTGAACCCAGGAGGCGGAGGTTGCAGTGAGCTGAGATCGCAATATTGCACTCCAACCTGGGCAACAAGAGTGGCATTCCGTCTCAAAAAAAAAGAAAAAAATTACTAATTTATTTTCAGGGGGAGCACTATGTGGTTATTATCTCTATTTTACAGGTAAGGAAACTAAGGCTCAAAGAATTTGAGTAACTTGTCCAGAGCCAGTAATTGGTGGTGTCGGAGTGCAAATATTTTAATTATGCAAATAAGCTTACCTTGAGATGCAGGGCAGAAAACCTAGAATTCTTTTTTTTTTTTTTTTTGAGGTAGAGTCTTGCCCTGTCACCCGGGCTTGAGTGCGGTGGCCAGATCTCAGCTCACTGCAAGCTCTGCCTTCCGGGTTTAGGCCATTCTCCTGCCTCAGCCTCTGGAGTAGCTGGGACTACAGGCGCCGGCCACCTCGCCCGGCTAGTTTTTTGTATTTTTAGTAGAGACAGGGTTTCACCGTGTTAGCCAAGATGGTCTCGATCTTCTGACCTCGTGATCCACCCGTCTCGGCCTCCCAAAGTGCTGGGATTACAGGCTTGAGCCACCGCGCCCAGCCATAGAATTCTTATTAAATCTAAAAGACCTCTTCAATGATTTTATTGAAGTTGAATATGAAAGAAGTCATGCCTTAACCTTTTTGATCTCACTTGGAAAAAGAAAAGCTAAAAAGAAAAGCTAAAAGCTAAATAGCTGGTAGCATGGATCCACCTAGAGAGATGCTGCAAGAAAACACAAACAATCTAGTTGAAGTGAGAGCTCAAAGGATGGCGCTTAAGGAAAGGGCTTGAATTCAGGAATGCCAATGTTTTTTAATGACTCTGATATGTATTCCAAGCTGGGAGGGACAGATATCTATGCTGGTAAGACGTTAAGAAAAAACAGGGTCAATCATTTGGTGGCTCATGCCTGTAATCCCAACACCTTGGGAGACAGGTGGGTGGATCACTTGAGCTCAGGAGTTTGAGAGCAGCTTGGGCAACATGGCGAAACCCTGTCTCTACAAAAAATATAAAAATTAGCTGGGCATGGTGGTGCACACCTGTAATCCCAGCTGCTCAAGAGGCTGAGGCAGAAGGGTCACTTGAGCCCTGGAGGTTGAGGCTGCAGTGAACCATGATTGCCCCACTGCATTCTGGCCTGGGCAACAGAGCAAGACCTTGTCTCAAAAGAAAAAAAAAAGAGAGAGAGAGAGAAAACAGTAGGGTAATCTATTTATGATATAAGTGTGGAAGAACGCATACTAAAATGGTGGCGGGATTGAATGGTAGGATTTCAGGTTAAAAAATTGGTTTTATTTTTATTTTTATTTTTTTTGAGACGGAGTTTCGCTCTCGTTGCCCAGGCTGAAGTGCAGTGACGTGATCTTGGCTCACCACAAACTCTGTCTCCTGGGTTCAAGCGATTCTCCTGCCTCAGCCTCCTGAGTAGCTGGGATTATAGGCATGCACCACCACCCCAGCTAATTTTGTATTTTTAGTAGAGATGGGGTTTCTCCATGTTGGTCAGGCTGGTCTTGAATTCCCAACCTCAGGTGATCTGCCCCCCCTTGGCCTCCCAAAGTGCTGGGATTACAGGTGTGAGCCACCGTGCCCAGCTAAAAAAATTGTTTTATTTTTTATTTTTTATTTTTTTTTGAGACGGAGTCTTGCTCTGTCGCCCAGGCTGGAGTGCAGTGGCTGGATCTCAGCTCACTGCAAGCTCCGCCTCCCGGGTTCACGCCATTCTCCTGCCTCAGCCTCCCGAGTAGCTGGGACCACAGGCGCCGGCCACCTCGCCCGGCTAATTTTTTGTATTTTTAGTAGAGACGGGGTTTCACCGTGTTAGTCAGGATGGTCTCGATCTCCTGACCTCGTGATCCGCCCGTCTCGGCCTCCCAAAGTGCTGGGATTACAGGCTTGAGCCACCGCGCCCGGCCGAAAAATTGTTTTAATGAAAAACTTTTTTTTTTTTTTTTTTTTTATCATAGTTTATGCTTTTACCCTTACAATGAACATGGCCACTTTGGAAACAAGAGAAATAAGTTCTGTATTTCCCCCCCATCTTTTTGTTGTTATTGTTTGTACTCTTCCCACTGCCTGGAGTTGCCCTTCCTCTGTCATTAGAATGGGCCCAGTACAGATGTCATTCTCTTCATGAAGCTCTTCCCTGTGTTCCTAAAATATTTGACTATGGTTGTTATCATGAATTAGAACTAACAGTGTTCGTGTCTGTTTCCACCCCTCCTTTCTCTTGACTCCCCCCTACCCAGCTTCCAAATTTGAGTCCATAGAATGAGAGTAGTTACATACTTTAATTTTGAATTGGTTGCATTTTCAGCATTGCAGTTTTTTTCCCCTGTCAGAACAAGAAAAGATAGATAAAAATTCTGAGTCATAGAAGAATGACTTAAAAATTCCGAAGGCAAATGATATATCTATGTAAGCCAGATGAATACTCTTTCCTAATTTGGAAAGTTTCTGGAATAAAAAGGGCCATAAAGAGATAAACCATCCTTGAAACTGCCATACCTATTGCATCTGTAAAACCAAAACTTGATTGCTACATTTCAACTGACATATACCAGAAGACTCTGTCTCTGAACTGGAAGTTCCAACTTGGGCTGTTCTAAATCTTCCGTAAAAAGGCAAATTCCTCAATTAGTCTGCTGAAGTTACATACTATAATGATGGCACTAGAGAATGAGAGGGCAAATATCTCCTTTTTTCTCCTTGTCTAGAAATTGAACCTTTTACTTATTCTTGCCAGATAAATAAACCATTCCTCTTCTTTTTTTTTTTCTCCAACAAATGTTCCGTTGATATATAGTTTTCATATCTTTTTTCTTCTTTTCCTTTCTCAAAGCAACCAGTCTGGATTAGGCTGATTGTTATCTTCTAATCTCTCCTTCCTTTCCATTACTGCCAAGTAAATCTTTCTTAAGTATAGCTCTGATCTCAACAGTTTCTTGCTCAGAAACCTATGCCTCGTCCCCATTGTCTTCGAGATTAATTTAAATTCCTTATTCTAGCTCTTCAGGGCTATCACATCCCTAACCCTTTTCTGATTTTATTATTTCTCTATGGAGAGCAGAAGTCAGCAAACTATAGCCTGTGTTTTTACTGTCCAGGAGCTAAGAATAGTATTTGCATTTTAAAATATTTGGGGGAGAAAACAGAAGATCAATATTTTGAGACATAAGAAGTTATTCAAAATTAAAGCTTCAGGCTGGGCACTGTGACTCACGCCTGTAATCCAGCACTTTGGGAGGCTGAGGTGGGTGGATCACCTGGGGTCAGGAGTTCAAGACCAGCCCGGTCAACATGGTGAAGCCCCATCTCTACTAAAAATACAAAAATTAGGTGGGCATGGTGGCACGCGCCTGTAGTTCCAGCTACTCTAGAGGCTAAGGCAGGAGGATTGCTTGAACCCAGGAGGCAGCAGTTGCAGTGAGCCAAGATTGCACCATTGCACTCCAGCTTGGGTAACAGAGCGAGACTCTGTCTCAAGAAAAAATTAAATACAATAAAAATAAATTTATAAATAAATAAAACTTCAGTGTCCATAACGTCTTTTTTTTTTGAGACGGAGTTCGTTCTTGTTGCCCAGGCTAGAGTGCAATGACACGATTTTGGCTTACTGCAACCTCCGCCTCCCAGGTTCAAGCGATTCTCCTGCCTCAGCCTCCCGAGTAGCTGGGATTACAGGTGCGTGCCACCACACCCAGCTAATTCTTTTTGTATTTTTAGTAGAGACGGGATTTCGCCATGTTGGCCAGGCTGGTCTTAAACTCCTGACCCCAGGTGATCCACCTGCCTCGGCCTCCCAAAGTGCTGGGATTACAGATGTGAGCCACCGTGTCTGGCCCACATTGTCTCTAGATATCCAGGGACTCTCTGCTATTATATATCTTCCACCTAAACTCTTAGTTTCAGATGGTTTTCATTTATGAACCAAATATAGACTTGTGTTGTTCTTTAATGAATCGTTAGAAGTGAACTTGATATTTATTGAGGAATGAAGATAAAAGGATTGTAGCTTAGTGTGTAGGTGCTTTGCCAGCACTGTCTTTAATGCAGTCATGCATAATGAAATTTCAACAAAAGGCTGCATATGTGATGATGGTACCATAAAAAAAATGATATTTTCACTGTACCTTTTCTATGTTTAGATACACCAATACTTACAATTGTGTTACAGTTGTCTACGGTATTCAAAACAGTAACATGCTATATAGGTTTGTAGCTTAGGAGCAGTGGCAATGCCATAAAGCCTCGGCATGTAGTAGGCTATACTGTCTAGGTTTGTGTAAGTATACTCTGTGATGTTCACACAATGACAAAATTGTCTAAAAGCACATTTCTCAGAGCATATCCCTGTCATTAAGCAATGCATGACTGTACTTAAAACAAGTAACAAATTGGATAAACCAGTGAACTCTCTAGTATACTGTAATTCTCTCCATTCTGACTAATTCTGATTATTCCTTTTGCTTAACTGGGAATAAGTTATCTGAGATGGTATAGCCTAATTTACTAATGAGTTTGGTTGTCTGTGGCAGCTTTTCAATATCTAGGCTGCGGTATTGATGTTTTATATTGGTAAGCAAGTGAGACAAAAGGAAATGAAGTTAACATTTCTATAAAAGTCTTTTTCTTGTTTTAGACCAAAGGCTGTGTCTAATCTATTAATGTTCTATGAAGAACAGTGATGAAATACAATCTGCAAAAGGCACAAACACAAATAATATTGCTGGAGCTGGTTTACAGCTTATTTTCTATCAATACATCTCAGCCAGCATGCTCTGGAAGTGCTGCAGCTGTTCTCTTCTTTCACTTTTCTGCAACTTTAGAACTGAGTCTGTGCCCAGCTCATAGGTAGTCACACTAAATTGTGTTTGCAGCAGTTGAAAAGGAAAGATAAAAACCTTAAGAAAAAAAAAGCCTACAGGTATAACTTTGGAAGTACAGATATCTTAAGACTCTTTTCTATGAGCATTTTAATTGGAGGTCTTGCCATTTGACACATGGATATTATAAAACTTAAAATATTCTGTCTGTGGCTGCCTGTGAGAAATGTGTTTGTAGCTTGAGCAAAGGAGTGATGTTGCTTGTAGCCCTAATTTAATTGGTCAGAATGTTTATTATGGCCTGGAGCCAAATTCAATTACTATATTGTAAAAGTGACTGAATAATCTCCAATTAGCAAGCAGGATGGTCAGCGTTAGTAAATGCATTTAAAGACTTTTGCCAGCTGGGTGCAGTGGCTCACGCCTGTAATCCCAGCATTTTGGGAGGCTGAGGTGGGCGGATCATTTGAGGTCAGGAGTTCGAGACCAGCCTGGCCAATGTGGTGAAACCCTGTCTCTACTAAAAATACAAAAATTAGCCGGGCATGGTGGCAGGCGCCCGCTACTCGGTAATATGAGGTACTCGGGAGGCTGAGGCAGGAGAATCGCTTGAACTCGGGAGGCAGAGGTTGCAGTGAGCTGAGATTGCGCCATTGCACTCCAGCCTGGGCGACAAGAGCAACATGATACTCCGTCTCAAAAAAAAAAAAAAAAAAAAAAAAACTTTTGCCATTGTGCTACTATGTCAAGTTTTCATTGCACCTGTAATTAAAAAAAAATGGGAGGGGAGATCTACATTCTTGGTCAGTACTGGTTCAATTTTAAAAGTTACTTAAGGCCAGGCTGACTCAGTTGATCATGCCTAAGCAAATAACAGTTAAGGAGCTGAAGCCCGAGTTAAGCCTAACAGATCTTGGCTGTACAAACCTTCCAGCTTCTGGGAAGAACCAGGACAATGGGACATCAGTTGGTTAGATTGCATCTTGATGGTTTATATGTCCCCATTGTGTACTTGAAGTTTTTCTTGTCCTTCTTGCCATCTGAAAGTGCTGTAGAGTTATAGAATCACACAATATAACAGCCGAAAATATTAGACATCATTGAATCCCACTCTCTTATTTTATTTTCTTTATTTTTTGAGACAAAGTCTTGCTCTGTCACCCAGGCATGGCATGAGCTCAGCTCACTGCAATCTTTGCTTCCTGGGTTCAAGCCGTTCTCCTGTCTCAGCCTCCCGAGTAGCTGCGATTACAGGTGTGCACCACCACGCCTGGCTAATTTTTTGTATTTTTAGTAGAGATGGGGTTTCACCATGTTGGCCTGGCTGGTTCAAACTCCTGACCACAGGTGATCCGCCCATCTCAGCCTCCCAAAATGCTGGGAATACAGGTGTGAGCTACGGTGCCCGGCTCCACTCTTATTTTAAAAAGACACAGTATGGCTGGGTGTGGTGGCTCACGCCTGTACTTAGCACTTTGGGAGGTGGAGGTGGGAGAATTGCTTGAGGCCAGGAGTTTGAGACCAGCCTAGGCAACATGATGAAACCCCACCTCTACTAAAAATAAAAAAATTAACCGAATGTGGTGGTGTGCGTCTACAGTTCCAGCTACTCAGGAGGCTAAGGTGGGAGGATTGATTGAGCTTGGAAGGTCAAGGTTGCAGTGAGCTGAGATCGCCCCACTGCAGTTCAGCCTGGGTGACAGAGCAAAACCCTGTCAAAAAAAAAAAAAAAAAAAAAGAAAGGGGAGGGGGAAAGAAAGAAAGAAGGGAGGGAGAGAGGGAGGGAGGAAGGGTGCAGTCCAGTGGTTTAGATTAGAGTATAGGTGTGCTGAGGTCATCATCACTATTCGACTGATAATTGAAGCAGTGTCACTTATCTCGGGTAATACCCAAGGTTCACTGCTGGAAATCAAGGATGTGAACACACCACAGTGAGGTTAAGAGTAGAAGTTTAATAGGCAAAAGAAAGAGAAGAGCTCTCAGCCCAGAGAGGGATCTTGGAGAAAAATGGGTTGCCAGTTCCACGATGAAATGCATGGAGTTTTATAAATGAGCTTGAGGAGGCAGTGTCTGATTTACATAGGGCCCAAAGGATTGGTTGGACCAGGTGTGCCATTTACATAGCATTCAAAGAAGCTGGCCACCCCACCCTAATCTTTTATTATGCAGATGTTCTCTACCTGGCCTGCATCATGTTGCCTGTTCCTTTACTGTACACATGGTTGACAAAGAAAAGGGAAGATGGAACCTCCATGTTGAACATGCCTGGCCCCCAGGTAGCCTTTTCCTATTGGCATAGCTGCTGGCATTCACCCATGCAAGCTTCTAGCATGCTTTTCTATGTCTGTAGCTCGATTTTTCAGGGTGGTCTTTGTTAGAAAAGAAATGATCTGGGGGCTGCTTTTTGTTAAAAGGGAAACCTTGCCGAGAACTCTCTTACCCTCACTAGCTGCCTAAATAATTTCTTTCTAGCTTCTGCATCACTATTAAGCAAATTGACAAACTTCTCTGTGACTCTGTTCCTCATCTGTGGCATGGGACAGTAAATGGAACCTACCGCACGGGGGAGTTGTAGAGATTTAATGAGATCATAAAGAGCTCCTGACTTGCAGCATGTGCTCAATGAAAAATAATTTTTTTTTTGAAGGAGAAAACTGAAATCACAAATGAATATTGCAATGGCAGAGAAAAGGAAAAAGGGACTAATGTTTATTTAGCCCTTATTATCTACCAGGCCCTATTCTAGGTGATTTACATATGTATTACATCATTTAGCTCTGAGAGAGATGTTACTTTTTCCTTTTCACTGATAAGGAGACTAAGGCTCAAAGAGATTAAGTTACTTGCCAAAGGACACAGATCTGGTAACAGCAGAGTGAGGTGAGATTCAGATTGCTGCATTCCAAAGCCCTAGTTCTTTTTCCACTATTCCGTTACCTTCCAAGATGAGAAGTAGGACCTCGTTTTCCTAACATGAAAATGGGTTGCATTTCAAAAATTCATTTACAAGTTGGTTGTTTGGAGTTACTTTTCTGTGGAGACAATGTTACATGGTTACATGCCCAGGCTTATCTGCAAAAGCTATAATGTAACTCAAATTCTGCACATTTGTGAACTGAAACTATTAAGGAAAAAAAATGCATTGCAGTTCTAGCTATAAGCAGAAAAAGAAAAAATAAGAATGCATTTAAAATTTTGTGGAATGAGAAAAGTACGTTCGGTTAGAGGGCAGTGAGGGAGAAGATGGGGACTGTTTTGATTCTGGTGGGGCTCTGGGATACTTTCATGGACGGGATATTCACACATATTTCCTTTTAAAAAATAATTACGTATGAGAGAGATAGGACAGGTGGTAGTGTTGACCTAATTTCTGTTGGAAATATTTAGCTTTCCTTTTTAAATATATTTACCCATTTTTTTTTTTTAGTAATGACATGAGAGCCCAGCTAGTCACCCTCATACAGTCATAGAGTATTAAAGTTTATAGATATCATGCCTGTAATCCCAGCACTTTGGGAGACCGAGGTAAGTGAATCATTTGAGGTCAGGAGTTCAAGACCAGCCTGGCCAACATGGTGAAACCCCACCTCTACTAAAAATACAAAAATTAGCCAGGCATGGTGGCAGGCGCCTGTAGTCCCAGCCACTCAGGAGGCTGAGGCAGGAGAATCACTTGAACCCAGGGAGCAGAGGTTGCAGCTACTGTGCTCCAGCCTGGGCAATAGAGTGAGACTGTCTCAAAAAAATAAAAATAAAAAATAAATAAAGTTTATGGATGTGTTGAAGAAAGAATGAAGATAAAAGAATGCTTTCCTGAGCGAATCATGTAGGCATTTGAAGGAATTGAGGAGCTAAAGAGCATGTGTGCACAGATATGAAAATGATAAAATTAAATTTTCATTTCATCTTAAATCTTCATCATTTTACTTCAGTTGGCACTTAATTTCTGAGCATATGCTATGTGCCAGTCACCATGTGTCGTGGCTATGAGGGAAAAAAACAGTCACAGACCCTAAGTCACAAATTTGCAAAAGAATTTGCTTTGTACTTGAAGCATCTACTAGAGACTATATTCAGATCATCCAATGATGTTTTCCTCCTCATCAGTATTTATGAATATGTAAAGGTTACTTAATTATAACTAGTGGGAATAAGACTGAGGTTTTTTTGTTTGTTTTTGTTTTTTAAGGCAGGATCTCCCCCTGTTGCCCAAGCCAGAGTGCAGTGGTGCAATCATAGCTTACTACAGCCTCGATCTCCTGGGCTCAAGTGATTCTCCTGCGTCAGCCTCCCAAGTAGCTAGGGCTACAGGCAAGAGCCACCACACCCAGTTAATTTTTAATTTTTAAAATTTTTTATAGAGACAGGGTCTTGCTATGTTGCCCAGGCTGGTCTCAAACTCATGGCTTCAAGTGATCTTCCAGCCTTGGCTTCCCAAAATGCTGGAATTACAGGTGTGAGCCACTGCTCCCAGCCTTAAGTAATCTTTTTTTTTTCTTTTTCTTGAGACAGAGTTTCACTCTTGTCACCCAGACTGGAGTGCAATGGCGTGATCTTGTCTCACTGCAACCTCTGCCTCCTGGGTTCAAGCAGTTCTCCTGCCTCAGCCTCCCAAGTAACTGGGAATACAAGCATCTGCCACCATGCCCAGCTAATTTTTGTATTTTTTGTAGAGACGGTGTTTTACCATGTTGGCCAGGCTGGTCTCGAACTCCTGACCTCAGGTGATCCACTCACCTCGGCCTCCCAAAGTGCTGGGATTACAGGCGTGAGCTACCGCGCCCGGCAAGTAATCTTTTTAATAACTAAGAACACTGGAAAAACTAGAGGAGATTATTAGTAAAAAGTGTTCATTTTATTTTCCCATAATTATTGCTTGATTTCTTTTCACTAGTCAGGACTAAAAGATGGGAGATGTGGGACCTTTGAGTTTTGTTAGGTAGCATTTGCTTATGTATGTTTGCAACGAAAATGGAAACTTTAGGCCGGGCACAGTGGCTCATGCCTGTAATCCCAGCACTTTGGGAGGCCTCTGGAGTAGTTGGGACTACAGCTAGGTGCCACCACGCCCAGCTGATTTTTGTATTTTGAGTAGAGATGGGGTTTTACCATGTTGGCTAGGCTGGTCTCAAACTCCTGGTCTCAAGTGATCCACCCATCTTGGCCTCCCAAAGTGCTGGGATTACAGGCGTGCCTCCATACAGAAGAACCTCTTTTTTTTTTTGAGACAGAGTCTCGCTCTATCACCCAGGCTGGAGTGCAGTGGCACGATCTCGGCTCACTGCAAGCTCTGCCTCCCGGGTGCATGCCATTCTCCTGCCTCAGCCTCCTGAGTAGCTGGGACTATAGGCGCCTGCCACCACGCTAATTTTTTGTATTTTTAGTAGAGACGGGATTTCACTCTGTTAGCCAGGATGGTCTCGATCTCCTGACCTCATGATCCGCCCGCCTCAGCCTCCCAAAGTGCTGGGATTACAGCTGTGAGCCACTGTGTCCGGCCAGAAGAATTTGAGTTGAGGGGGAGGATGAAGTGTTTGCACATTGGAAGCTTAGTCATGGTATCTTCATAAATGGGGATCTGGTGAGCAAGACTGATCTGCTAACATTTATGTAGCCTGAACTGACAGACTGAGTCTCATGTTGGGTTAGAATAAATAGCTGCTGCCAAGGAAGCTTAACATTGGTTCTAAGGAAACTGTGTAGAATCAGATAAGCTTGCTTGACATCAGAACTTGACACTGACATGGTTCATCTGCTGCCTAGCCTATATGATTGTGTTCTCATTGATGCACATTTAAATTAATATTTTGGGCAATTGGTTAAAATTTTAACCTTTAGGCCCTAGAGGTTTCTCATGACTTTATAGATTATTTATGAAAAATGTTGTTGATGCACTTTAGAATTTAATCTGTGTTTTTTTCTGATTATAAAGGCAATACATAGTTGATTTAAAAAAAAAACTCTGGAAAAAGTATAGAAAAGGATTAAGAAGAAGATAAAAATCACCTGAAATTCTACTTCCCATGGTGTGTTTGCTTCCAGTTATTTTCTTAATGTGGATATACGTTTGGGAGAGAGTGGGATGTTTCCTCATTAGTGAAATAGCTGAGGCTTCAGTAAAATTTCACTTAACACTTATGATATTGAGATGTTTGCCTAATGCACTGTGCTAATTAAGGTTGTTTGTTTAATCAGGTGGTACAAACTCTGATGCCTTAGGAGCCAAATAAATAGGCAATGAGCGAATCAGGCCAGTTATAAAAGCATTGGAGAGTGATGGCAACCGTGGTTAATTGGAAAATGCCGGCCCTAACTAAAGAAGTTACTACCATCTTCAACTTACTGTTCTCACGTGGAAACAAGGGCTGATGTTACCAAATCTTCCTAATTGTCAAGAAAGTCCCAGAAGTCTGTTTCTTTCTTTTTTTTTTTTTTTTTGAGACGGAGTCTCGCTCTGTCGCCCAGGCTGGAGTGCGGTGGCCGGATCTCAGCTCACTGCAAGCTCCGCCTCCCAGGTTCCCGCCATTCTCCTGCCTCAGCCTCCCGAGTAGCTGGGACTACAGACGCCCGCCACCTCGCCCGGCTAGTTTTTTTTGTATTTTTTAGTAGAGACAGGGTTTCACCGTGTTAGCCAGGATGGTCTCGATCTCCTGACCTCGTGATCGGCCCAACTCGGCCTCCCAAAGTGCTGAGATTACAGGCTTGAGCCACCGCGCCCGGCCAAGTCTGTTTCTTTTTAATGTGAAATTTCCCACATTAAAAAATACTGTGCAGGTGAAACAAAATAGTCTGTGTGTTGCACTTGGCCCATACACTGGTATTTTTTGTCACTCCTGACATAAATGCTTCTCAATCTTTCTCATAGCTCTCACAAGAAGAGCACATTTATTAAAGAAAATGTTGGATAAGGAGTTTCTGAGAATGACTTCAGGAACTTTTCCCTCTGAGAGGGTTGCTTAGTATAGAAATGATAAACTCAGTTACACGAATCAGGTGGTGACATAAATGAGTAAAACGAATTGGGATTAAGATTATGAGTGTGGACATGGCGCAAATACCCTGTTTGGGACATTTGGGTTTCAGCAATGCTTTTCCCTGATGGAATGCAGATCCAAATTGCTGCCGGACCTTCTAATATTTAAGAGATGTCAGAAATTTGGATCTTTGTGAAATTTCTTGATTTTTAACCCATTTATGCATAGTGTTCCATTATTGGAACGCTAGGCTTGTGGGAGTTATTTATATCCTACTGCTCAAGGTCATTGCCAAGGTCTGATTTTTCACACAAAAAATTTGCAACTTCTGGCATAAATGGGTTAAAAATACTGTGTGGATCAAACAAAAACCATCCTTGTCCCAAATTCTACACAAAGTCCACTAATTTGCAGCTCCTGGCCTAGGTTACTGTTTCCTACATATGTCCTAGAAATCCTAATTCCATCATATATTAATAGGTGTAAAAAATAAGGAATTCTTGGTCAAATGAATTTGGAAAATAGAGGATTAAACAAAACTGAACACATTTCCTGACTGAAGGTTATCATAGATCCTCAATTATGCTAATGTGCCTTGTAAATTCCTAAGAAGATATAGCCCATTACCCTATATAGTTACAGTTAGGTCTCCATCTCCACTTGCTTCCCCCACCAACTCCCTTGTCTAGGGTAAGGGTGGCCTTTCTCCTGGTAAAGGTTAGTCTCTGTATCTCTCTCCAGATTCTTGCCCTGTCTCTTCAGGGATCTGACTTCAGAAGAAATCTGTTTCCTGCCTCTTTTCCTGTAGCCATCGGTGTGCTTGGTTTTCTCCAGTTTAAAAAAAATGACCACCTTTTCTTTTACCATACACAAAAATTGACTCCGAATGGATCACAGACCTAACTGTAAGAGCTAAAACTATAATAAATAAAATTCTTAGAATAAAACATGGGAGTAAATCTTCATGACCTCAGGTTAGATGAAGCCTTCTTAGGTGTTACACCAAACGCACAAGTAGCAAAAGACAACACAAAACAACGGGAAAAAAGCACAAGCAACCAAAATCATGAGCAACAAAAGAAGACAAGTTAGGCTATAATCCCAGCATTTTGGGAGGCCCCATGGGTAGATTACTTGAGCCCAGAAGTTCGAGACCAGCCTGGCCACCATGGTGAAACCCTGTCTCTACAAAAAAATACTAAAAATTAGCTGGGTGTGGCCGGGTGCGGTGGCTCACACCTGTAATTCCAGCACTTTGGAAGGCGGAGCCCGGCGGATCACCTGTTGTCAAGAGTTCCAGACTAGCCTGACTAACATGGAGAAACCCTATCTCTGCTAAAAACACAAAATTAGCTGGGCGTGGTGGCGCATTCCTGTAATCCCAGCTACTCCGGCGGCTGAGGCAGGAGAATCACTTGAACCTGGGAGGCAGAGGTTGCAGTGAGCCGAGATCATGCCATTGCACTCCAACCTGGGCAACAAGAGTGAAACTCCGTCTCAAAAAAAAAAAAAAAAAAGCCTGGTGTGGTTGTATACACCTGTACATCTAGCTACTCAGGGGGCTGAGGTGGGAGGACCATGTGGGCCCAAAGAGTTAGAGGCTGTCGTGAGCTATGATCATGCCAGTGCAGTCTAGTCTGGGCAACAGAGACTCCATCTCAGAATAAAAAAAAGAAAAGAAAAAGTCAAGCTATATTTTAGTCTTAAATTGGCCTTTATCAAAATTAAAAGCTTGTGCTGCAAAGGACACTATCAAGAAAGGGAAAGACAACCCACAGACTGGGAAAAATATTTGCAAAAGATAAATAACTCAAAATACTGGCAAGGAGCCAGGCACAGTGGTTCATGCCTATAATCCCAGCACTTTGGGAGGCCGAAGCAGGCAGATCACCTGAGGTCAGGAGTTCGAGACCTGCCTGGCCAACATGATGAAACCTGGTCTCTACCCAAAAAATACAAAAATTAGCCAGGCGTGGTGACTCATGCCTGTAGTCCCAGCTACTTGGGAGGCTGAAGCAGGAGAATTGCTTGAACCCAGGAGGCGGAGGTTGCAGTGAGCCCAGATTGCACCACTGCACCTCCGGCCTGGGTGACAGAGTAAGGCTCGGTCTCAAAAATAAATAAATAAATAAATAAATAAAATAAAAAATAAAAATTGGCAAGGGATTTGAATAGACATTTCTCAAAAGTAGATATATAAATTGTCAATAAACACATAAAAAGATGCTCAGCATCATTAGCCATCAGGTCAAAACCACAATGAGATACCACTTCACTAGGAGGGCTGTAATTAAAAAGATAATAACAAGTGTTGCCAGGGATGTTGAGAAGTTGGAACCCTCTCATGTAGCTGCTGCGAATGTTAAATGGTTTAGCCTCTTTGGAAAATAGCCTGGCATTTCCTCAAATGGTTAAACATAGAGATACCATATGACCCAGCAATTCAATACCTAGGTTTATAACCAAGAGAAATGAAATCATGTTCATATAAAACCTTGTACACTAATGTTTATAGCAGCATTATTCATAATAGCCAAAAAATGAAAACAACTCAGGTGTCCATCAAGTGATGAATGGACAGACAAAATGTGGTGTAACCATACAATGAAATATGATTTGGCAATAAAAAGAAATGAAGTACTGATTCATGGCACAGCATGAAAGAAGCTAGTCACTAAAGAGCACATCTTATATGATTCTATTTATATCAGATATTTAGAATAAGTAAATCTGTAGAGAAAAAGTAGATTAGTGATTACCTAAGACTAGGTGGTGGTGAGGAAGGGTTAGGGCTAAATGGGGGTGGTGTTGACTGCTAGTGGCACTAGGTCTCTTTTTGGAGTGATGAAAATGTTCACAAATCAATTGTGATGGTCGCACAACTCTGTGAATATCTTAATGACACCATTAACCTCTCTATGGCAGTTTACACTGTTGACTGTTCCTGAAACTCTTTTGGCTTTTATGACACAGTTCTACTGATCCCCCCTGCCCCTATCTCTGATATTTTCTTCCTAGCTCTTTTCACCAGCTTGTTCTTCCACCAGCTACTTATCTGTTGGTGGTGTTGGGTCATGATTTCATTCATTATCCATGGCTTTTAGAACATCTGATTTGCCCGTTACTTGTGAATCAATTTTTCTAGTCCAGGTAAGTGAACTGAGGAACCATCTTTTCTGTTGCTTATTGGACAACTCCCTCTGAATATCCCAGTGCTAATTAGTTTCCCTCTCAGATCTGATTTTCTTCCTATGTTACCAATTGACCCAGTCACTTGAGCCAGGGGCTGGGAGCCATCCTAGATTTCTCTCTCACCCTCCGCATGGAGTGTCATGTAGCTGCCTTTTTTACACCTGCCCTCTCATCTCCATTCACATTGCTGCTGCTTCTGCTACAGTTAATCTGTAGTTTATCTTTCACTAAGACTGTAAGTAAGCTCCGTGAGATCTGGGGCCATGTGTGTTTTCTTCATCACTGTCTGTAATGCTTGGTACATTGCATGTTATATAAGTAGTATTTATTGATTGAATAAATGAATTCACAAATGAACTTGTCTTCCTAGTTTTCTTTGTTCTGATCCATTCTTGCTGCTGAATTTTTCTGTTTGAAATGCAGACCTAACTGTCTTTTACTTAGAATAATTAAATAATTTCCCATTGCTTAGAGGATAAGTCTATTGCTTTGCATACAAGGCCCTTCATGATGTGGCCCCTTTCTGCTTTTCCAATTTCCTGTCCTTTCTGTACCTCCTCTCTACACAGTACCCCGTTTTCCAGCTGTTCATGAACTGGCCATTCTTTCCCATATCTTGCCCTATTAACTGGAAAGCCCTCTTTTTTTACCTTGAATCCTATCAGTTCTGGATAACTCTTATTCTGCCTTCCTAGAATTTATCTTCCTCTGTGAAACTTCCTGTACCTCACCTATGCAGAGCGGAAATTTGGATGTAACTCTACTAGAGCATGCATTACATTGCATTACATTATTTGTTTAAGCATTTGTCTGTGAACAAGGACTGAGTCTCACTTTTGTATCGCCATCACACGGTGACAGACAAAGTGCCTCCCACATGGGAAGTATTCATTAAGTGCTTGATTAAATGAATAAGAGTAGATGGAAATCAGAGTAGATTAGAGAGTTTCAGTTTTTCTGGATGTGGCCTCTTCAACACTGAACTCTGGCTGGCCATCTGTGAATGATGTACAAAGGATATCAGTGAGGGGTGGATGGATCACAAGTCCATCACCGCCCCAGAAAAACAATCAAAAACATTGCTGATGATGGGTCACATACATTATTATCCTTGTATGACTGAGGGCTGGTACTGGACACAGCTGCAATCAGAATGGTTGTTCAGTATAATGGATTGATTAGGCTAACTCTTATGCCATAAGACATTGATTTGAGCCACAGTAAGTACAGGCAAATGGGTACACATTCTTAATACTGGTCACAATCAGTTGGTCACAACCTATTGTCTAAATAATTAAATAATTAAGAACATCTTCCTACCACCTTTTTAATGTAATGCTCTTTAGTTATGACTTACACTATACAAATCAGTAACAAAAGTCTTCCCAGCTTTGTTTCGTCTTTCTGTTTTCTTGTACTTGGTCTAGCTAGAGGAGACATCTACATTAACATATTTTTCAGTCTAGGTAGTGACTTGAACCAGCCAAACTTTTTTTTTCCTCTCTTTTTTTTTGCTGGAAAGAAACCAAATCTCTCTACATTACTAAACCAAATCGAGTACATTGTGATGAAAGGAGTAATAATAACAACAGCAGAAGACAAAAGGCCTCTCACATAGAATTTTGAACTAAAGTCACATATTGAACAAAAGATATTTAAATTAACTACTGAACAAAGTAAGAACTCTTCAAAAGAAACAGGGCTTCCTGCCAAGCCCCCTAAAAATGCCCCCAGGCCTCTTATTCATTCACTACCATTATTTCAGTTTATGTCTAAAGATGTTTTATTTCTTATCTCATTCTCTTCCTACCACCTAGTGGACACATAGTTGGCACTTATTGCTTGTTTATTGAATTGAATGGAATCAAGCCCCAAGAGTTAAAGGCTATTCTCTGAAGAAGAAAATAAAAGAGAAATAATTTTGTCAGTGAATAGAACTAAAAAGTCTGAGTTTCTCTCAGCAGTGGAATAAAGTTAGGAAGGGATAACATGTACAATTAGCTCTCTGTATCTGTGGGTTCCACACTTGTGCATTTAACCAACTGTGGACTGAAAATATTCAGAAAACAAGGATGGTTGCATCTGTGTTGAACATGTACAGATTTTTTTTCCTTGTCTTTATTCCCTAAACAATACAGTATAACAACTATTTACATAGCATTTATATTATATTAGGTATTACAAATAATCCAGAGATAATTTAAAGTATGTGGGAGGATGTGTGTAGCTACATGCAAACGCTATGCTGTTTTATATAAGAGACGAGCATCTGTGGGTTTTGGTATTTGAAGCGGGTCATGGAACCAATTCTCCATAGATACCAAGAGACATGACTATATTTCTTATAAGGTTAGATTATTCCAAAAGGGTTGTTTTAAAATACCCAGAGAAACCTATTCAGACTATAACTAAGATCTGTTTGTTCTTTTCTCTGTTTTTGTTTTTTGTTTTTTTTAGATGGAGTTTTGCTCTTGTCACCCAGGCTGGAGTGCCATGGCACAATCTCGGCTCACTGCAACCTCTGTCTCCCGGGTTCAAGTGATACTCCTGCCTCAGCCTCCTGAGTAGTTGGGATTCCAGGCACCCGCCATCATGCCCAACAAATTTTTGTATATTTAGTAGAGACAGGGTTTCACCATGTTGGCCAGGCTGGTCTCAAACTTCTGATCTCAGGTGATCCACCCACCTCGGCCTCCCAAAGTGCTGGGTTACAGGCGTGAGTCACTGTGCCCAGCTGCTCTGTTTTTTTTTTTTTTTTTTTTTAGCCCTTTAATCCATAGGGCTTTTTTCAGAAGGAATCAGATTTATTTTAAGGCATTAAAAAATCAGGCATCAGACAGGTGTGGTGGCATGCACCCGTACTCCCAGCTACTTGGGAGGCTGAGGTGGAAGGATTCCTTGACCCCAGCAGTTCAAGGAACTGGGCAATATAGCAATACCCCATCTTAAAAAAAAAAAATTAAAAAAGAAGCATTTGTTGATTCTTACTGACCTGTTTGCAAAGTTGTAGTCTATATTGGGAATCATGTTTCCCCATACTAAGCTGACCTCCAAGAATAACATTTTCCCACCAGCCATGAAGATTCCTGTTAGTTAACATAAGTCATTTTGTGAATTAATCCCTTTCTTGTTTGTTCTACTCTATTTTTTTTTTTTTTTTGAGACTGAGTCTCGCTCTGTTGCCCAGGCTGGAGTGCAGTGGCATGATCTTGGATCACTGCAAGCTCCGCCTCCCGGTTTCATGCCATTCTCCTGCCTCAGCCCCTTGAGTAGCTGGGACTACAGGCATCGCCACCACACCTGGAAAATTTTTTGTATTTTTAGTCGAGATGGGTTTTCACTGTGTTAGCCAGGATGGTCTCGATCTACTGACCTTGTGTTCTGCCTGCCTCGGCCTCCTAAAGTGCTGGGATTACAGGCGTGTGTGAGCCACTGTGCCTGGCCGTTTTACTCTATTTTTATTTGGAAAAGTTGGGTGCTATGGAAATTTTCTGTTTTGATGGTGACAGGAGAGGACAGGAAAATGCATTTTCTGTCATCAATAGATTAATGGCTTAAAAATAAAAGATTTGTCTTTGGTTCTCCTAGACAGGTTTTGCCAGTTGTTCCCAAACACGATATACCTTTCTGCTTCTGTAGATCTTTAGAAACTGGTTCTTTGGAAGTTCTCGACTTGTTACTTCGGTGTTAGAACACTGAATTGTAAAGATCTAGAACAGAGGATGACAATCTTTGAATAAATGGGCCGGTCAAGGTAACATAATCCTCTCTGCCTTCACTTAGCATACAAAGTCCTTCCTGAACTAACTGAGCTTTCCTTTCTAGCCTCATTTCCTCTGTTGAAGCCACACCAGCCTGTCTTTCTAGTCCTGGCCTCCTTGTACTCGCATATCTGACTGACCTTCTTTGCCTGTGGTCCTCTTTTTGGTTGGGCTGCCTGATTATTCTCTACTGGGCAGCTTCTCCTTTCCAGGCCTGGCTCCTTTCTTCTAAAAGACCACATAGCAAAGGCATAAATGAAGGTTAATTTAGTAGCTGTGTGAAGAATGAATTGGAAGGAAGAGTCTGGAGCAACGAGACCAATTTTAGGAGACAGTGAAGGTCTCATGGATCTGTGCTGCCTGATATGGTAGCCACTAGCCGCATGTGACAATTAAAATGAAATAAAGGTAAAAATTCAGTTCTTCAGTTATACTGGCCACATTTCTTTCTTTCTTTCGTTTTTTTTTTTGAGACGGAGTTTTGCTCTGTCATCTAGGCTGTAGTGCAGTGGTGCAATCTCAGCTCACTGCAGCCTCCGCCTCCCAGGTTCAAGCAATTCTCCTGCCTCAGCCTCTCGAGTAGCTGGGATTACAGGCGCCTGCCACACGCCCGGCTAATTTTTGTATTTTTAGTAGAGACGGGATTTCGCCATGTTGACCAGGGTGGTCTTGAAATCCTGACGTCAGGTGATCCAACCGCCTTGGCCTCCCGAAGTGCTGGGATTACAGGCATGAGCCACTGGACCCCGCCTATGCTGGGAACATTTCAAGTGGTCAATACTCACATGTGGCTAATGGGTACTGTATTGGGTGGCACAGATTAAATAGAATATTTCCATCATAACAGAAAATTCTTTGGACAGCACTGCCAAAAATCAATTCCCCAAGAAAAAATGGCGTTCATTCTACATAGTCATGTTTTATGTGTTGTACCTTAAAAATAGTGCCATTCATTGTCCCTAATCTAATTCTAGGCAGAGTGTATTGAGCAGTTATGAATACTATTGCTTCAAGTATGAATGCAGCTTAGAATAACAAAATCACATTTAGTGTTTATCACTTAAGTATTCAAAAATAGCATTTAAATAAATGCCCTTGAATATATTTTTAATTATTTATCTTTCCTTACCTACTCCTACTCTTACAAAGAGGCGTCAATTAATTACATGCCATTCAGTTTTTAGTAATTACCTCTACTGGGGTCAGAATATTTGCTATTTGCAAAACTGTTTTAATGTTTTTGTCTGGTATAGCCATGATTGCTTTATCTTTGGATAATAACTGTTTGTCATATATCAGCCTTCTAGCATTGCTGCCTTTGAAGGCTTTTTATTTCATTGATTTAGAAGTGATTTTTTTCTTTTTTCCTTTTTTTGAAGTGGCGTTTTGCTCTTGTCGCCCAGGCTGGAGTACAGTGGCGCGATCTTGGCTCACTGTAACCTCCGCCTCCCAGGTTAAAGTGATTCTCTTGCATCAGCCTCCAGAATAGCTGGGATTATAGGCATCTGCCACCATGCCCAGCTAATTTTTGTATTTTTAGTAGAGACAGGGTTTCACCATGTTGGCCAGTCTTGGTTGCGAACTCCTGACCTCAGGTGACCCACCCGCCTCGGACTCCCAAAGTGCTGGGATTTATAGGCATAAGCCACCATGCCTGGCCACATGGTTTTATTTCTTTACCTCAGTGTAGTCTTCATCCCCCACCCCACCCAGTCTAAGAGCAAGTCCTAATAATAGTTCTTCCTTCAAAAGGTAACACAATTCTGTTCTTTTCTCCATTTCTATTTTCACTACTTAAGTGATCCTCCCATCTCAGCCTCCCAAGCAGCTGGGACCACAGGTGTGAGCTACCACACCCGACTAATTTTTTGTAGAGACAGGGTCTCACTGTGTTGCCCAGGCTGGTCCCAAACTCCTGGTTTCAAGTAATCCTCTCACCTCGGTCTTCCAAAGTGCTGGGAATAAGTGTGCACCACTGTGCCGGCCAGGATTTTTCTTTTTCTTACTCCGTTTTTTTTTTTTTTTCCTTTAAACTCAGTCAAAAGTTACATGGTTAGCCGGGCGCGGTGGCTCACGCCTGTAATCCCACCACTTTGGGAGGCCAAGGAGGGCGGATCACGAGGTCAGGAGATAGAGACCATCCTGGCCAACATGGTGAAACCCCGTCTCTACTAAAAATACAAAAATTAGCCAGGCATGGTGGCGGGCGCACCTGTAATCCCAGCTACTCGGGAGGCTGAGGCAGGAGAATGGCGTGAACCCGGGAGGCGGAGCTTGTAGTGATCTGAGATCCGGCCACTGCACTCCAGCCTGGGCGACAGAGCGAGACTCTGTCTCAAAAAAAAAAAAAAAAAAAAAGTTACATGGTTAAATAGTAGGACTGACATATTTCACTTAGTAGTGAAAATAGAAATGGAGTAAGTAACTTAAGGTTACTTAGGTCACTACTATCACTCTCCCGGCTGACTGCAGTAGCCTCCCTGCAATCATCTAGGAGAGTGATACTGGTTACCCTGCTTTCCCCTCACCCCCTAAAAATAGGCAAAATGACCTTTTAAAAAGAAAATCAGGCCAGGCATGGTGGCTCATGACCATAATTCCAGCAGTTTGGGAGACCAAGGCAGGAGGATCGCTGGAGCATGGGAGTTTGAGACCAGTCTGGGAAACATAGTGTGAGACCCTATCTCTACAAAAGAAAAAAAAAAATTAGCTAGGCATGGTGTGGCTCATGCCTGGAGTCCTAGCTGCTCCGGACGGAGGATCTCTTGAGCCCCGAATCACTTGAGCTATGATTGCGCCACTGCACTCAAGTCTGGGCTATGGAGCCAGATCATGTCTCTCAAAAAAAAAGAAAAAAAAAAAGAAAAGAAAAAGTCAGATTAATCTTTTGTTTAGAACTCCTGCCTCCTATTATACTGATAAACGATTCCAAATATTTCAAGCTGGCCTAAAAGGCTCTTTATGATCTGGCCCTTGCCTTCTTACCCAGCCTCATCACCACACCACACTTCCCTCCCTCCCTGAACTTCAGCCACTCTGGCCTCTTTCCAGTTCCTGAAATACATGCAGTCTTTTCCTAGGTTAGGGCCTTTTTCTGGCTACTCCTCCTGGATTGTTCTTGCCTAGCTCTTTCATGAGTGGCTCCTTCTTAGTTTCAAAGTCTCAGCTCCAATGTTGCTTCTTTGTCTACTCTTTCCAAAGTAGGCTCCTCTGTTTCCAGCCTGTACTCTTTATAGCATCATTTTTACCATTATCTGGAATCATACTTGTTTATTTACTTGACTCTCTGTCTCTCCCTACTAGACTATAAGTTCCATGAAAGCAGGAAACTTATTTTTATTCTCTATCTCTACTACCTAAACAGTACCTGGTACATATTGTTGTGCTAAAAACAATGTTTAATAACACTGAGTAACTTACTATTTTCTAAGGGGATATAAGAGGAACTCACCTAGTTCTCCCTCCCACCCTTGCTCTCTGTGTCTGTGTCCCTCCTTCTCCCCGCATATATAAAAGGAATCTCTCTGTGTCTTAAATGTGAATATCTTTCTAGGCCCTTTATACTGAATGTGAACCAGTGACTTTGTGGCTGAACTTCGTCTTTTACTTCATGAAATCATGGCCACAGCTTTTTAAATGGTTGGTTTCAGTTGGAAAACATAGTGAACAATACATCTGGAAATATTCTGTCATGTTTTGAGCTGAGAAACTCTAGAGAACCAGCTGCTGATTTAAAAGCCTTTTATTATGATACAGACAGTCTATTGTCTACAGAAGCACTGGCTGTTACACAGTGGTAGATACGTGTTACTTTTTCTAGCTATTAACTTGAGAGAAAAAACTTGTATTCATAATTTATGCATGAATTATATTCTCTGAGAATAGTTTATTGTGTTATTTTCTTTAGCTGATTTACTGTGCATTTAGAGAATTTTTGATACAGGGTCTTGCCCTGTTCAGGCTGGAGTGCAGTGGTGTAAAACACTGCTCACCACAGCCTCGACCTCCTGGGCTTAAGTGATCCTCCCATCTCAGTCTCCCAAGCAGCTGGGACCACAGGTGTGAGTCACCACACCCGACTAATTTTTTGTAGAGATGGGGTCTCACTGTGTTGCCCAGGCTGGTCCCAAACTCCTGGTTTCAAGTAATCCTCTCACCTCGGTCTTCCAAAGTGCCGGGAATAATAAGTGTGCACCACTGTGCTGGCCAGGGTTTTTCTTACTCCATTTTTTTTTCCTTAAATTCAATCAAAAGTTACATGGTTAAATAGTAGGACTGACATATTTTGCATTCTGGGGTTTTTTAATTTCACAGATTTCTACATTAAAATATGGTTTATAATTATGATTTAGTACTCCTAGGTGGCTTTATATTGTTAAAATGGATGAATTTCGCCATTTACTATATTAAAGTTTACTCTTAATATTTTATAATACATGAATATAGTGGAAGAAAAATTGACATTCAAGACCTGCACAGAGATAATTTTGAAGAAAGTGAATATGTGTTATGATTAGTGGTATAATACATACATAATTTGTTGTGTGACATTTAATATTTTGATAATTTAAGAAAATTTCTGACCATTACTATTTGGCAGATTTATATAAAATGACAGATAATTATGTACTAAGATTATTAGGTAGGAAATAATTACAACTAAATAACTTAGGCTGGGAGTGGTAGCTCATGCCTGTAATCCCAGCACTTTGGGAGGCCAAGGTGAGTGGATCACTTGAGGTCAGGAGTTCGAGACCAGCCTGGCCAACATGGTGAAACCCCATCTCTACTAAAAATCCAAAAAAAAAAAAAAAAAAAAAAAAAATTAGCTGGGTGTGGTGGCACATGCCTGTAGTCCCAGCTACTTGGGATGCTGAGGCACGAGAATCACTTGAACCTGGGAGGCCAAGGTTTCAGTGAGCCGAGACTGTACCACTGTGCTTCAGCCTGGGTGATAGAGTGAGACTATTTCAAAAACACAAACAAACAAAAAATAACAAAACAGCTTACAGTAACATTTTTGTGTTTTTAAATTACAAAAATTACTTTAAAATTTACATTTCAGGAAATTAGAAAATAGGATATGCAAATACAAATTCGCTCAATTTCCTAAGCATTAGTACAACCACTGGAATATTTTAAAAATATTCTTTCAGTGTTGTTGCTTTATTATACATGCAGGGTTTTTTTTTTTTTGGTGTTGTACTCATAATGTACTTGTTATTTATATTTCTTCTTTTAAGTGAAATATAATGTCATAAACATTTTCCCATAATGCTAAGTTTTTATAACCATTGTTTTAATGGCCCCATAGTACTCAACCTAACAATATATCTTAATTTACTTAACTATTCCCCTTTGTTGGAGGAGTTATTTATGAAGTGTTTTAGCTTTTCTAACTATCATCATAGTGAATAATTTTGTGAATATTGTTTTTATTACCACGTTTGGTATTACTGCTTATAAGGTATATTATCAAAAGTGGAATTTCTAGGTATGACTTTTTTTATGTCTCCTAACACATTCTAACAAATGATTTTCCAAAGAGAATATGTCAGTTTATATCACCACCTGCAGGGTGTAAAACTATCTATTCCATTGTTGCATTCAGCATTATATATTCTTTCTTTTTAACTTGCACTATAATTAGGGAAAAATATCATGTTGTTTTAATTTCAGTTTTTTTGATTACTAGTAAAAGTTGTATATTTTCATGTTTGGTTTCTAGTGTCAGAATCATAATAGTTTCAAATATTTTCCCCAGTTCCAATAACTTTATTTTTTTTCTATATAGATGTTTTTGTCTGTCTAACTTGATTCATATACATCAGGTAACATGTTAGAGATGTGGCAGAGTTTTTTGGCTAAACACACACACATGTATTCTCAATGATGAATTTCTCCTATTATGCTCAATAATGCTTTCAAATTAGTTACTCTGGAGGAGTAATACAACATTATGTTTGTATTCTATATTGTTATTCTGGTATATTGTGAAAGCATATTATGTGAGTAATCCTAAAAAATTTTTTAAATCCAGAAATCTCCCTTAAATCTAGAAATTTTAATGATTGTGTTTAAGTATATGTTTCAAATATGCTTAAGTAATAGTTTTTTAAGGTCTGAGAATTTATATTTGAATTATGAATTTTTTTTTCCTCTTGTAGGTTGGAAAAGAGACTGTTCAAACCACTGAGGATCAGATTTTGAAGAGAGATATGCCACCAGCATTTATTAAGTGAGTAATTAAAATATTCTTCTGTTGCTAAGCAAAATAATGCTCTTGTTAGGAAGAAAAAGTAGCTGATTTCAGTAACAACTTTTTTTTTTGGTATAAAACTTTTGTTTACAATTGAAATTTCAACTTTTTTGTCTTCTTTTTAAAAAACACTTCATTTTAGTCTTTGATATTAGGCATTTTTGACATAATAATTTTTTTTTCTTTTTTTTGAGATGGAGTTTCACCCTCGTCACCCAGGGAGGAGTGCAATGGCGCGATGTCAGCTCACTGCAACTCTGCCTCTTGGGTTCAAATGATTTGCCTGTCTCAGCCTCCGGAATAGCTTGGATTATAGGCACGTGCCACCATGTCTGGCTAACTGTACCTGGCCAATTTTTGACATAAGACATAAGACCATGACTTTTGAGTTTTTCTTTCTAGGATGAAAAGTATTAAAGACCTGTTGTGACTATAGCATGCATGAATCTGCATTGTATACTAGGCACCTTTGCTTGGAGATAAGGGAATAATGGTAGATATAAACTTTAAAAAAATATTGTTTTGGCCAGGCACGGTGTCTCATGCCTGTAATCCTAACACTTTGGGAGGCCGAGGCAGGTGGGTCACCTGAGGTCAGGAGATCGAGACCTTCCTGGCTAACATGGTGAAACCCCATCTCTACTAAAAGTACAGAAAAAAAATTAGTCAAATGTGGTGGCGGGTGCCTGTAGTCCCAGCTACTCGGGAGGCTGAGGCAGGAGAATGGCGTGAACTCAGAGGGCAGAGCTTGCAGTGAGTGGAGATCACACCACTGCACTCCAGCTTGGGTGACAGAGGGAGACTCTGTCTCAAAAAAAAAAAAAATTTATTGTTTCATATTTTCAGTTACGTTTTAAATTTAAGTTATATTTATATATCTCCTAGTACTCCTAAAAATAATTTCCAGGCTTTTTGGGCTATTCTACATAAAACAAGCAGACATACTAATTTTTGAATACTTAAAACTTTTTAGGTTCTTATATTGTCTTTGATTAGTGGTTTTGTTCTATATGGCAGTCAAGTTGTAAGCAAAAGTAAAAGCTGATGTATAGGACAAAAAAAGTAGAACTCATAGAAGTTAGTAAGAATAGCATAAGACTTTTCAAAAAGAAGGTGTGTGAAGGACTTGAATAGCACCTCAAAAGAGGAAATGTAAGTGGCCAATATTTTATCTCAGTCATCAGAGAAGTGCAAATTATTCTATTATACACCCTAAATTAAGAAGCCTGATAATATCAGTTGTTGATAAGATATGGAGCAACTGGAATGTTCTTACACTGCTTTGGGAATGTAAATTGGTGCAGCCACTTTGGAAAACAATTTGACATTAGTAAAGTAGAGGATAAGCAGTTCCACTCCTAGGTATGTTCCCTAAAGATACTTGTCCACATGCACACCAGCATCCATATAAAAAACATTTCTATCAGCATTGTTCATGATGACTCCACTGGTCTATCTAGAGTAGAATGGGTAAAAATAATCATGGTATAGTCAGAAATTGTAATATTAATCAGTAATGAAAAGGAATGAGGAATTTTCGCTTAAAAATGGTTAATTTTATGCTGTATGAGTTTCATTTCAATTGAAAAAAACAATGAGGCCGGGTGCGGTGGCTCACACCTGTAATCCCAGCACTTTGGGAGGCCGAGGAGGGAAGATCACTTGAGCCTAGGAGTTTGAGACCAGCCTGGGCAATGTAGTGAAAACTCCTCTCTACAAAACATTAACTGCATGTGGTAGTGTGAGCCGGTAGTCCCAGCCACCCAGGAGGCTGAAGTGGGAGGATCACCTGAGCTGGGGAAGTTGAGGATGCAGTGAGCTGTGACTGCACCACTGCACTCCAGCTTGGGTGACAGAGTGAAACCCTGTATCTAAAAATAAATAAATAAATAAAAAGACAAAAAAAGTGGAATGAATGAATCTCAAAAATAATTGAGGGAAATGAAAGTCAGACAGATAGATAGATAGATAGATAGATAGATAGATAGATAGATAGATAGATATGTAGGTTCCACTTATTTAAAGTTCAAAAATGGCCAGGTGTGGTGACTCACACCTGTAATCCCAGTACTTTGGGAGGCCAAGGCAGGTGGATCACTTGAGGTCAGGAGTTCAAGACCAGCCTGGCCAACATGGTGAAACCCCATCTATACTAAAAATATGAAAATTAGCCGGGTGCGGTGGCTCAAGCCTGTAATCCCAGCACTTTGGGAGGCCGAGGCGGGTGGATCACGAGGTCAGGAGATCAAGACCATCCTGGCTAACACGGTGAAACCCCGTCGCTACTAAAAAATACAAAAAACTAGCCGGGCGAGGTGGCGGGCGCCTGTAGTCCCAGCTACTCGGGAGGCTGAGGCAGGAGAATGGCATGAACCCGGGAGGCGGAGCTTGCAGTGAGCTGAGATCCGGCCACTGCACTCCAGCCTGGGCGACAGAGCGAGACTCCGTCTCAGAAAAAAAAAAAAACAAAAAACAAAAAAAACAAAAAAAAAAAGAAAATTAGCTGGGCGTGGTGGTTCACACCTGTAATCCCAGCTACTTGGGAGGCTGAGATGGGAGAATTGCTTGAACCCAGGAGGTGGAGGTTGCAGTGAGCCGAGATCAAGCAACTGTACTCCAGCCTGGGTGACAGAGTGAGACCCTGTCTGAAAAAAAAAAAAAAAGTTCAAAAACATGCAGAAATAAACTATGTTGTTTAGACATGCCTATTTATATGGTAAAAACATGAAGATGAGTAAGGAATAATGGTCACTACAGCCAGGGTAGGTACTCTCTCTGGGAGGGAGGAAGAGGTTTATACTAGGGAGAAGTACACAGGGGCATCTAAAAGTGGTAATAATGTTCTATTTTTGATTTAAGTGATGAGTTACATGGGTGGTTGTTTTATATTTATTCATTATATTATACATATGTTTATTTTCTCTATGTATGTTATATATCACAACTTTAAATAAAGCTAAAAGTGTTCCTTTATTTTTATCCTCCTTATGTTCTATTATTTTCATTCAACAGATGTAAGATTATCACCCATATTGAAGTCTTCTTATTTCTAACTAACTTGAGTGGGTGCTTTATGCAACCGTGTTTCTGTTAATTCCATAAAATGTCTTCATGTGTCAGGAAGTAAGGTGCTAAAAGCATCTTTTTTTTTTTTCTGTAGAGCCTATTTTGTGGGAGTATCTTTTTTGTCCTACCTTCTCTGGACTTGGTGATCTCAAGGTTTCTTCTAGCTCTGACCAACAGGAGCCTATTTTGTTCACATGCCATTTGATCAGCCTGGTTTTATATATATATATTTGAGGCAGGCTCTTACTCTGTCTCGCAGGTTGAAGTGCAATGGTGCAATCATGGCTCACTGCAGCTTCGATCTCCCAGGCTTAAGTGATTCTCCTGCCCCAGCCTCCTGAGTAGCTGAGACTACAGGTGTGTGCCACCATGCCCAGACAATTGTTAAATCATTTGTAGAGGCAAGGTCTCCCTGTTGCCCAGGCTGGTCTTGAACTCCTGGGCTCAAGCGATCCTCCTGCATTGGCCTCTCAAAGTGTTGGGAGTACAGACACGAGCCACTGTGCCCTGGTCTTAGGCTGTTAATATTAAGAGGAATCTTATGCTGTCAACTAAACATATTATAATTAAACTTGCATTTACCTTGCATTGAAAACATAGCTCTAGCTTGTAGCAAGTTGCCGCTCACACCTTGGAAGGTACAGAGCATGGGGAATGAGTGAGTAGGGATTTCACTATCAGGTAGGTAGTTCGACTAGAAGACCCTGCAAACAGTTGCTTCCAACCATGACATTCTAGTCTATGAATATGATTTGACAGGTAAATGGATTTTGTCAGGAAACTTATTTTTGCTAATCCCCAGAGACATATGCTGAAATATACTATGTGCTCTCACAGGCTTCCTTGGGGACTTAGAAAAATTAAAAATGAGCACACCCTAGTTGTGATAAAAATTTCAAAAAATTTGGTCACTTTAAAATAAAATAAAACTTCATTTATCACCCTGTGTGGTAACTAGGGCATCAACCCCTTACTCTAATAATTGGTAATTTAAAGGAAATTAAGCATTTATCTTGCCTTTCCTGTACAAAATTTTTAGAGTAGCCCAATAGCCCTAGTTGTAAGGTGAATTCTAACCAATAAATGTGGAAGACATGACAGAATTAAAAATCATTGATCACTGGGCATGGTGGCTCACACCTGTAATCTCAGCACTTTGGGAAGCTGAGGCAGGCGGATCACCTGAGGTCAGGAGTTCAAGACCAGCCTGACCAACATGGAGAAACCCCATCTCTATAAAAATACAAAATTAGCCAGGCATGGTGGCCGCATGCCTGTAATCCCAGCTACTCAGGAGGCTGAGGCAGGAGAATCGCTTGAACCTGGAAAGCGGAGGTTGCGGTGAGCCGAGATCACACACCATTGCACCCCAGCCTGGGCAACAAGAGCGAAACTCTATCATTGATCATGTAATTGTTGACTTAGGTAAGGATAGTCAGTGGATGAAACCATTCAGAAGTTTGAACTTTTATTTTGCCATGGGGGAAAACTCTGGTCTCCATGGTTAATCAGGGAAAAGTCATGTGTTATGACCAACTGAAAACTTTTCTGAGCAGTTTTTAAAAAGTATATAATTTAATATGCCACACTTTGAAATGTTACTTGAAAATAGCCTTGAGTACAAACAACAGTATGGCTGTGGTTGTCCAACAAATTTGGGGGCAAATAAATATTCTATAATTGAAAACATGGTGGAGGACTAGGCATGATGGCTCACACTTGTAGTCCCTGCACTTTGGGAGGCCAAGGTGGGAAGATTGCTTAAACCCAGAAGGTCAAGGCTGCAGTGAACTGTCGTCATGCCACTGCACTCCAGCCTGGAGTGAGACCCTGTCTAAAACAAAACAAAATAAACCGTGATGGATTTTCATGCTTTGCTTTTCTTGTTTTTCTATAGAATGCAAAATGAAGCAGAAAATAGTAAGTCTTGACTTGGAAAAGACAGGGATAGGGAGGGGGGAAACAGATGGAAGCAATTAATGACATCCTTGGAACTACTGAGTAGGACGTTCTTTTGAGCTGCTTGGTTGATGTTTAGAAATTTCTAGGGCATGACCGACTGAAACTTCCTCTGTAGTCTACTTTTGCAAGGATTTCTCAAGTGACTGCTTAAGCAACACTAAAGGCTAAAATATTTAAAAATTTATTGTTAGATCAGTCTGTACTCCTAGAATGTTAAGATGTCAAGGCTAGAGAAAACAAGATACTTGGCCTGTAGATAGATTTATACCTAAGCTATCTGATATATATTTAAAGATTTTTCAGGGAAAGATATGATACTTTTAGGATTTGGGAATCTCAAGATCCTATCATAGTCTATTTGTGTGATTTACAATTAAAGGCATATTGAAAAATGGGTTTAATACGTTTAAAATGATGTAATTGTCGATGAGGAACTTCCAGTGCTCATGCAATTCCTTATTGTAAATGTGAGAACCATTTTATATAGAACAAGATTTGCATGGTCACAGCCTTTCTCTTGGGTGGAGCAAAAGTTATTTGATCCCTGGCTGCACTGGCAGATAGAGCTCACAATTTGCTAATTTTACCCAAGATTGCAGTAATAGCCACGGTGTTGCATAAGAGGTGTAGGGTTGCATGGCAATTGCCATGGAAACTGCCCAGACTGTCATAAACTTCAGGAGTGCAGCAGCTATGCTGCATTGTTGAAATATTGGTTAGACTAACCTTATAACCCTGTAAGAAATCATTTTTTCCTGGCTGAGTCCGGTGGCTGACGCCTGTAATCCCAGCACTTTGGGAGGCTGAGGCAGGTGGATCACTTGAGGTCAAGAGTTCAAAACCAGCCTGGCCAACATGGTGAAACCCGTCTCTACTAAAAATTCAAAATTAGCTGGGCGTGATGGCACATGCCTGTAATCCCAGCTACTTGGGAGGCTGAGGTAGGAGAATCACTTGAACCCGGGTGGTAGAGGTTGCAGTGAGCTGAGATGATGCCATGCATTCCAGCCTGGGTGACGAGAGCGAAACTCTGTCTCAAAAAAAAAAAAAAAAAAAAAAAAGAAATCATTTGTTCCTTTTGAGACTGTCAGCAAGGGAGTCAGCTACTGTACTCCATGTTTACATTTTGTATCACTGTCAGTTGTCATTTTCTTCTTTGTCATCATCATCATCAGACTGCTGTGGCAGTAATGTTTTATGTATAATTGATTAATGGGCTAGATATGTTCCTTGGTTAATTATTTACTGATTGCCTTCTATGTGCCTAGTGTGCTAAGTGCTGTTTATAGAATAGTAGTTCTTACCAGTGTGTAATGAATGGTCACTTGTGAGATATATTGCAAATAATATGTTAACAGTAATAAAGTGCCAGAGGGTACTAATGTATTGCTTAAAAAAAAAAACTGAATTGAGAGGCCGGGCGCACTGGCTCATGCCTGTAATCCCAGCACTTTGGGAGGTCGAGGCTGGGGGATCACGAGGTCAGGAGAGCGAGACCATGGTGAAACCCTGGCTCTACTAAAAATACAAAAAATTAGCCGGGCGCAGTGATGGGCTCCTGTAGTCTCAGCTACTCGGGAGGCTGAGGCAGGAGAATGGCGTGAACCCGGGAGGTGGAGTTTGCAGTGAGCCAAGATCGTACCACTGCACTCCAGCCTGGGTGACAGAGCGAGACTCCATCTCAAAAAAAA